>NC_051215.1:35355085-35713419 GCF_015220715.1 Pygocentrus nattereri | reverse complement strand
TAGCCAATCCTGTGTGCCAAGTGACTTTAGCCAGTGAATTAAAAGCAGTTCAGACTAAGACCAAGAACATTTTCAAAGAAAATGAAAGCCTCACATCGTGCATGGCCACTTAAGCAGCATTCAGACAAGATTAGTTTTATAAGAGGAAACTGAATGCACATGTAATTTAACTCAACATGATTTACAGAGAAGGGAGCAAATACTTGATTTTCACTTTGCTGTCCCACCACGGAAGTCCCATATGCAATAGGTTCATCTTAATTTTGTTTACCCTAACCATCTACCTAGTTGTCTTAAGTCAATGCTGTATCATCTGCTGTTATTAGCCTGAGAATTTACAACCAAACATCACATAAAATCAATGTTTTTTTTTTTCATTTTACATACTTTAATGTTATAGGACATACATTTGAGGTAGAACAACACAAATCAAAATATTTACAAACATGGCAATTTGAAGGGGACTAATATAGCTTGGTGTAATTTCTACAGTTTGTGTCTTCAGTAGGTAAAAGTCATTGGAACCTTTACGTTACTGTGCTTTTCATTAAAAATACTGAAATGGCTGATTTGGTTGAGATGAGAATCACTGAGAATATATGCTAACTGCATTAGCCCACCTCCCACCTGAATGCTGTGCGAAGTAACGCAGACATTTTCTCTGTAGCAGAGAAGTAACACAGACAATTTCTTCAAAAACCTCTTTCTCTCTCTGTGAAACTGAAACTGGTGCACAAGCCTGTACACTTCAACGTGAACCCGTTTCCCCAACCTATATTTTTAGCTGTTTAACAGTAAACTAGTCCTCTCAAATTCTCTCTTAGGGTTTTTTTTTATTTTTTAAATTTATCAAAACAACGATCATCGCCTTTTACACATTGTCATTGGGTTACTTGTCCATTATCGATGATATCCAATCACATCGCCCTATCGACCAGTCCTATTACAAACATTCTATTGCTAAATCCTACCTTCAAAACTTAAACTTTTAAGCTCTAAGATTGTAAACACTCACCCTTAAGCACAAAACTGAAACTGTTCATGTTCTATGTCTCTCAAAGTGTAAGCTACTGAGCACTAGTACTTCTTCGGTTAAGGGACAGTTCACAAACAGGGAAAATTCACAAGCAAAAATGCTGCCCTGGCTTGACCACAAGCGGGGGGTGGGGGCAGTGGGGTGGGAGCAGTGAGGTAGGAGAGGATGGGGGCATACTCACCCCGTGACCGACCCAGCAGCCCAAAACCAAACACTGATGGTTATTGATCTGCTGCTGGAATTAAGAGCCGGGACCATTCCAGCAGTCTGCTTTAATACTGGGGGAGAGGGGACGCTCTAACAAGGCCAGCAAGACTAAAACAAACCCAGAGAGACTGCTCATCTCTGCCTGCAGCGGCCCCAACCACTGTCTCATCCATCTGTGGGGAGGAGTTTGACGCATGTCAACGCGGCACTCCACCCCCCACCCCCCAGCTCCTTCACCTCGCTCCTCCGTCTCTTGAAGGAAATTGGCACTTGTCGAGGAGGGCAATTAGGATGTAACAATGTTATGGAACTCCATATGGTCGTCCCGTACAACCCGCAGCGGTATTTTATGAATGCTTTGAACAATGCTCCGCACAACCTAAACAGGCAATTTAAAAGCCCCAGAGAAATTAAAACTTTTCCAGGAGCTTTCAAAAGTAACTCAGTGCAGCTTTTCTTACATAGTGAGATCACAACAGTGTTTTTCTATCTAGGGATGAAATATAGTTTACATTTATATAGACAGTGAAAGGTTTCTCTAGGCGTTTCAGCCTCCAGTCAGCAAGGACAAAAGTCAATTTACATTTTTCTGCTCAAGTCAAACAAATATTGTCCTTGAACAAAACTAAACATGCCAAAAAAAAACAAAAACAAAAAAAAACACATAAATCAAAGGAAAATAGGTTAAAGGCAAAAAATACAGCACATTTGGAATAATTTAAATGACTGACAATCCAACTGAAGAAGGGATAGATAATATGGACTGCCCAAAAAGCTTCTTTAAAAAAAACTTGCCACAGGAAAGAACATGATTTTCAGTATGTGCAACAGGAAAATGACACCAGAGTTTCATTCACACAGACAAACAACTGTTATGTCTGGCAAAACCTTCTCCTCTAATCCAAACTCTTTTCCATCTCTCCTTTAGTTCATCAGACCCTTGTACTTTCTAAATTAGTGCCTTAGTGTCAGGCCATTGTTTGCCACACCTTGAGGCCGATATTAAAAAAGCGCTGAGGGAGAGCGCAAACAAACAGCGGCACTGTGCCTCACCTCTGACCTGAAGGGCTTTGTTCAAACTGACCTCTGGTCTCATATTGACCAGAGACTCGAATGCTGCAGGATTTGACTAGGCTTAAACACTGCAGCTGGAAGTATGAACTGAGAGAATAAATAGTTTACGCAGGGAATGTGCAGCATGTTAATCCATACACTTCATGTATTTAATTGCATTCACTACAAAAATGACAGTAAAAGTAGTTAGCCATTACTGATTAAATAATGTAATACCCCACATTCAACTAACTTAAATCTACAACCAGTCTGTATAAGTATGACCCTATTAATGTCAAAAACTAGCTCATTCAGATTATAATGTACAAATGACAGTTATAAAAGGATCAACTTTTATTTAAAGCTTTCATTTTAGAAACATGTGATGCCGCATAGTAGGGATTATTATGTATTATGTAATGTTAAACATGAGCTCCTTACAGTACATCCTGGTTATTGCTTCTCATTTCAGTGTGATCAGTTAATCTAGGACATTGTCTGTAAATGCTATGTATCTACATAGCATTCTTCAAAGTCACATCTCCATTAACACATTTTACCTAGGTACTGACTCAGGATCAAAACAGCATAAGAATCAGTTCATCTCAAATCATCTACACAACATTTGTAAGAAAAAGAGATAAGATAAACAAATGACTTCAACTGACATCTGAGCAATATAACCAGTTCAAGTCAAGTAACTTGAAATTAAATAGCAACACGTATTCCAAAACAAGACGCATTCACAAACCATGACTTCATTAATGTCCAACCTCTGTACACTTTGCACCTGTTATCCTGCAAATAAAATGTATTTTTTATGCTGCATACTTTGCACAGAAGCCACATTATTCTGGCACAGCAGAGCGGGCCTGAATGTACAGTAATGTGTTTCACAGTCTGCTGACTGCTCATGATTGATGGACTTCTGTTCCCAAATACGTTACGCTCAATCGACTTATAAATAACGGATGTTTTATCATGCTGAATTAAAACATTTGAGTGAATGGCAGGCATACTCAGTTCAGTTCCGCTGTGTCCATGTGTGCGTGTTTGCATGTGTCTTTTTCGTATGCATCCTAAAGAATGCGTTCCTGAAAGTTACTTCCTGCATTCATGAAGCTGGAGAGAACTCATCATAGATGCATAAAAGCTTTCGTCTGATTTTTTACAACATATAAAGATGTGCGATATTCCAGCAGCCAAAATATCATTGTGATAACTGAAAAAAAATCTGACCATGTTATGTGTGACATACAACTATTAATTACAAACAATAATTTAAGACCTTATTTTTAACTTAGGCTTGCACTGATACATGTGTATTCACTGGTGCTGGGCACTTCTATTCTTTTTAGCCTACTTGAAATGTAGAAAATAGACAGAGCAGTGGATAACACTGACATGCAACAGAGTGAAGGTTCATGTCCCTGTTCATACAGGAATGGGATGGCTACAGTAATAAGTATAAAAGCTTCTAAATTTACATTTACTTATCGCTGTAAATTGCAATCTGCTTAATAAAGTAAAATATTCACAGAAATAAAGTTTTAAAATAAAATGAACTTTGTTTAGCAGCAGACTGTTGTTATTGCACCGTTTTACTCAACTGGACAATGGGAAGCATGAGGCAGGTCTTAAGTTAATTCTGAGATGAGTTTACACTTCAAACAGTCATATGAAAGCAGTTAGCTTACTAGGAGACGTTCCGCGCAAACCACTCCCCTCCTGCTGCACAGTCCATTCCGCTAAGGAAAAAGTGCACTATGATCTAATCCAATTCAATCCATTTTATTTCGATACATGGTGCATATGTCAAAGCGGTATGTCCTTCATCAGAGGTGGTTCTGCATTAGCACCTCTATTTAGAGGAAAAACAAACAGTGAGAGTGAGACCCACACTTTCTGTCCCATCCTTTGAAACTACAACCTCAGTGAGCCTTGATGTGTCTTGAGCAGTTTAAGGGGATAGAGGATGGACGGGTGGTTCGGGCAGGTTACTGTAAGGGGTTAAGCCTGCGAGAGTGGACAGCGCTGCAGGATAAATCGCCACACATGCTCTGGCTCTGAGCACATTTCACACCCGTCCTGATGACTACTACCATCCACAACTTAGCGGAAAGAATGAGCAGGAGCGAGAGAGAGAGAGAGAGCGAGAGAGAGCGAGAGAGAGAGAGAGCGAGAGAGAGCGAGAGAGAGAGAGAGAGAGAGAGAGAGAGAGGAAGAAGAAATTAAGCAAGCCGACAAGAGAGAAAGGGAAGAAAAAAAAAAAATCTGGGCCTTATTTGTTTCACCTGCTGCGTTCCTTCAACTCTCCACTAATGGCATTCCCATGGGGTGTGAGAGAATCCTGCAACCATGCACTATAGATTTGGACAACAGGCCTCAGCTACTGTGTTAGCAAGACACAATAGCCACAGACACTGAGGCGCATACTAAAACAAGCCCTGCCTAGAATTACACTGCTGTTTGAGCCTGGAAAGCACAAAGAGAGAGCAGGGAGACAAAGGGGAAGAGAGCAAAAGCATTAAAAATAGTTTCAAAAAGTTGATTTAATCTTCAAATCAGGTCAAAGATAATGGGGAAGTCTACATTATGATTATGGCCAAACATAAGTTAATGTTTAAGTGTTAATGCATCATTAGTGACACAACATGGTTTAGTTTTTTGTTTCATGGAAACCTTCTACCAAAAAAAAGCATTAAAAACACTACAAAAAGATTCTCTTCAAAAAAGGCAAACTCAAGTTTCCTAGGTTTTATAGTAAAACAGACAACACACCCCACATAGGCCTGCCATGATCATGAAATATTAGCTGACAATTAACTACCATATAAACAACTGCATTTACAATTTAACTCTTTATGAAAGACAATTAAACTGTATTGAAATACAAGCCTAAAATTGACAAACTAGCTGCTTTCTACCTGACAATACTTAGGGACATTAGGGGATTAATTATTAATTACAGCAATTTTTCAAAATTTCTGCATAATACAAATCTGTGAGATATAAACAAAGCAATTCAGAATGGTTTGATGCGAAATGATGCATAGTAGAGAAAACTTACCAACCCCAATTTATTCATAATGGGGATGATAGGAGCCAGGGACCATAGTGTATACAATCCAAATATAACCAATTATCTGCTATCCAAACAGACCAGTGAATGTGGTCCCAGAGGGGTCGTGAGGCAGGTGCTACAAGAAATACACCTTATCAAACACAAGGAAAATCATTTTGATGAGTGCATGCAAGCTCTGCTAAATGGCACAATTCATCTTTCCCTTCCTATGATTCCCTTCTCCAACAGACCGGAGCTCATGAAGCACTTGGTAATTAGCTGATGCGCTGATTCAGGTGTTGAAGAGCAGTGGAACCACTAAGGCAAGCAAGGCATGGACTGACAGGTGACTGGTATAGTTAAAGGCCTTATTATGAGTTATAACAAGCTGAGCTCATCACCACATTAGTATATGGATAAATTCTCCCATGGTTATGAAGTCCCATCCCAATGAGATGAGATAGCCACTACTAGGGCTGGGTGATGTAACGATAACAATATAACTTTTCCTCGATAAAGCGATAAGAAAGGTTTGATAACAGACCATTCCCACACTTCCACGATCAGCAACAGCCCTGGTGGTGTTTTCTACCGCAAGGAAAGCGACACTACTCTGCTGTCGCCAGGAGATGGCACACTTCCGACATAACTAGAGAGGTGGCCGATTAATTAAACTGGTTGCCAAATATATTTTAGCAACATCTAAAATGTGGAGTTACACATTCCGTTTGAGTTGAGCGACCGGTGATCTGTTCTCGTGACAAAGTGTGAGTTACGAGATAAGTGGTGTAACTGTACTGACCTACAGTGAATTAACCCCTTTCCTAACAAGTTTTATCAGCGTTAAATAACATCTGCAGCGACGTTACAGCACCAAACAGTCATATATTAGTATTAGTGCATTCCCGAGCAACAAAAGTGAAAGAATGAAGTGGGTTCGTGTCAATGACGGCGCTTATTTAAACAAAAATGAAACTAAAGCAGCTGTGGGGCATTGGAAAGCGAGAGAGCGCCATTTTTCCAGGCTAGCTGTTTCTAGCAGCTGGCTAACTTGAAGCACTTGCACAACACACCAATTGATGATACTGTTGATCAAACACGACACTAAAGCACTACTTTCAGTTTAAACACACCTAAAAGGAGGACTCTGTTTGATGTTAAGATATATTGCAGTTCACCCCTCAAACACTACGACAGAACAAAGAAATTCAGATGTCGAAATACTGTAGCTATAATGTTCTGACATGGAAGTGGTAGGAGTGAGACTGACTAGGTGGCTGAGTGATCCATTACTGATGTACTGAGTCAGTAAATGTTCGCTGTTCGCACCAAGTTGACGTTGTTAAGAAACTATACCGTTCAGCACTGCTGTTGGCCACTTGTTTAGCATTTGTAACGGGAAAGCCAAGCATTCGTCACCAGCTAAAATCTTATGCCTACTACAAAAACTGCGGCCGTGCTTTTCCAGCTGGTAAAACAGAAATTGCACCCCTCTCTCCCATGACAGATTTGTGAAACGTTCCACTGTTTGGTGAGTGTTTGTCATGTTCTGAACATAAAGGATACTTTAAAATAGCAATGAACTACCCAGGAGCAAAAATCAGCCTTCAAACCTGAAAGAAATGATGATTTGACATTTGTAGCGATATGTATCGATATCGAACGATGCAAATTTAGTTTTTTGTGATAACATTTTTGGCCATATCGCCCAGCTCTAGCCAATACCGTCTGTCGCTGCTGGATCAAAGAGCCCCAATACCTCCTATTTCCATTTTAGTCAAAACTTTCTTCCCCAAAACAACTCATCATGTCACCTAGGAGCATGTCACCGAGCATCGCAATTTTATGTATAAACTGTATTTAATAATAACTACTTTTTATTTTAATTTTAAAGGGCTCATTTTCTGGAAATGCCTCCTCCAACAACACTTTAACTAGTATTAATAGCCTGGCTGGCCTGCATTTATACACAATGCTGAGTTTTTAGTCTCCCAGCATTGACAGCAAATCCTGTGTGTGTGTTTTATAAAGCACAGCAGTTAGGTGGGCTGGATTAGGCTCAAGTCACCTAATGACTGTGTTATGAGCCGGTGCATTAAGGAGGATTAATCTTAATCTGAGCTGTTTCAGTTTGCTGTGGCCGTATGATAGGGCAGAAGGCTGGAAGGCTTGTAGAGAAAAATCCCAAACATAGCAAAAGAGCATTAATGAAGTAGTCCACAGGGCTTTCATTGATTAGCGCTCTGCAAATTGTCAGGTGAAATACTGAAGAAAAAATACACTGGTTAAAATGTTTATTAGGGATTTTAAATCTATTGTGAATTCATTAAATAAAAACTACTACAACTGGCACTAATCACAATAGATCCTGGTCATGTCATATTTATCAAAAATGACAAATGTGTTGTGCTCGCACACTCCTGAGAATCTTCATTTTTATACTTCATTTTTTCATATTTTATATATGTTTATCTGAATTTGACCAAATTACTTACTTTACCTGCATGAAAGCAGAAGCCGTATGTCTTCTATATGAAGAATGACTCACAAATCATCACGGAACAATAAAACTATACTGGTGGGATGGGGGACAAAAAAAATATCTGCTTAAAAAATGAATTTGAAGGCCAACAATGAGCACTGGAAAAGCTCAAGCATGTTTCTCTGTAAGTTTTCCAGAGTAACAATGTGTCCAGGCCAAAAGTGTTTTGCTTTAAGTGTCAGTCACTCTCTCCATGGCAACAGCTGATGACTTTGGACAACACAGGCTCAGGGACATTTCTCTGCACTGATGCCACAGGGTCTCCGCAGCGGGCAAACACTAAAGCCTATCAGGTTTACCCTCAGCGGGGCACTGAAATGCTACTCTGAGAGTGGCGGGCGATGCCCTACACGGCTTAGCAGACCAAGGCGACAACTGTCATAAATTACTCCCCTGAGGGCCAGCATGTCTGCAATACTGTAACTAGCCCAGCATGAGAGGGAGGAGTCCTGAGAGAGAGAGAGAGAGAGAGAGAGAGAGAGAGAGAGAGAGAGAGAGAGAGAGAGAAAAAAAGAGAGAGAGAGAGAGAGAGAGAGAGAGAGAGAGAGAGAGAGAGAGAGAGAGAGAAAGAGAGAGAGAGTAAACCCTCCACAAGTCTGACTCTGGCCTTGTTCAACTTCTCTACTAAAATACGGTTCTTGTAGGGAAAATGAATAAATAAATAACCAAATAAAGCCACTGAGCAACTTGAACACAACTGGCCTCAACCGTCCCTAAGAGTCTAGAGAGGAAAAGCTGAGGTACTCCAGCTGAATTCACATCCCATCCCAGTCCTTTCGAGTGATGTCTAAAGTGCACTTCCCTTGGGCTTGCTGTTTGTCATAAAACATCTCTCAGCACATAATTTACCCAAAACCGGAGAGGCAAAAAAGAAATACAAACACAATTTACAGAAGTGGTGGAGGAGTAGAAAACTAGAGCTGTTTGCCAGCAGTGCGGTAATTTTAAACCGTGCAGCGTTAAGTGGTTCTTCCACCATACTGTGTGGTAATGTGGGACAGCTGAGCACATGGGCCTCGAGCCAGGGAGTGCATTATCTTTATGAATTCATGACAAAATTCTTCTTAGTTAGCAATTGCCAGATAGGTGTTTGTAAACATTCATGCTCCACTTTCACATGAGAATGTCTTGTACAAATGGAACGCTAACACAGTATTACTTGTTTTGAAGAAATCTTTTTTTTTGCACTCCTACTGCCAGTAGACACACTTTTACCAGGGGCCAGTACTCACTAGTACAGTGTTTATGTAATTCTTTGCACTCAGCAGACCAACAATGACTTGACAGTCTGAAAACTCAGAATAGTCCAATTAATTTAAACTTAGTTTACATACAGACTAATATCACAAATGTGAATGAGGCCAAAAGAAATGTCCCTTTGCTATCCCTTATATAAATTAACACTAATTGATTCTGATTTCAAGAATGAGGAAAACAAAATTAAGCTTACGTTTGAATGTTAAGTCTATTTTAAACCTTTACCTAATATGTTAACACATTATTAATACAACAGATGATATTGGTTTCCACATTTCTGTGACTAAAATCCTACAGAAATTCATGAAAATGTGCCTGTTTGTTTATGTTGCCATTGTCCTGTATACGGTCAGTTCATTTAGACTAATTCACCTCCCCACCACACAGTCAAAGATGCTGTAATAACTGGGCTCATGAGTGCAGCTGCCACCAGTCCAAACACAATTTACGCACAGTGAGAGGGCTTTGATTTGGGTTAATTCGATGTCAATGAGGAGCATCTGAATTCAAAAAGTTAATGTACATAACCTCAATGATAAATGGAAAGTTGGGCTCCCTACATTTGACACAGTCAGGGGATAAGCCAAATAACAGCTGATTAACAACATAAAGACTTGAAAAAGTGTAGAACACTGCCTTCAAAACCCATTTTTTGCCACAAAGCTATTCATACAAAACCCATCACTGTACTTCATGTACCAAGTCAAAGACTTTGGCATATGAAATCTTGAAAGCTCTGAGAACCCACAATGCCCTCAAGAACTCCAGTTTATAGCTAATCAAAAAACTCAGTGAGGATAGCTTAACTAAAAGAATACAAATGCACATACCAAAATATATAACAATTTAAAAATCATTTTCCAATCCAGTTTCTTCTACAAATTTTGTATATAATTTGTTTGTTTGATTTTGTTTCCTCTGACAGAATACTTTCCCATAAATCAGGTTTTTGCAGTCTGTTGCGTCTCCATCTCTCCCTGTTCGTTCTGCACACGCAAGGCTGCGCCTATCCAATCCGACTGGCATCACTGCCATGGAATGCTGAAGTCCACATTTTTCCCATTCAGCAAGGAAAAACGGCCTTTCAGAACCAATCAGCTAGAAATGTTGCTTTGTTTTTATTTTCGACTGAACTTCCTGGAACCCATTATGAAGCTGTCAGGGATGTATATTTAGCTATGGCAACAACGGGCCTCCTCACCCACTTGCGCCACTGGTCATGTCACCTCTGATAAACAGAAAAACAATTGGCTATCCCCTTTGTCACCTTAAAAGAAAATGGTCAAACGTGTAGTAGAAAGACAGACATTAACAGGCGAGTGAACAGTGCTGAGAACAGATGAGCAGAGGGTGTCTCCTAATTCACAATCAACCTAAAAGCCTATGATAGACAGTTAGAACCACTGTGGCCTGGCTAATGAAAATGTAAAATAAATAAATCAATTTCCTTTTTGAAGCAAGGTAAATAACCAAAAAAAAAAAAAAAAAAAAAAAAAAAAAAAAAAACAAACAACCCAGAAACCTAAATGTTTTTTACTTTACCCTAATCTTGTCTTTCTTCAATGAGTGTTACCGCTCAGTAAAGTGCTAAATTTAATTTTATTTGTGTAGCACTTTTTACAATTGAACCCTTTACAGCAGCTTTACAGAGATTCTGTTCATCTCCATCAAGAATTAGCAACCTGTCCCATGAACTCTTAACCTGCCATTACTGAATGTCAATAACTAAGTGCAGCTAAGAAAAACAATCTTAGAAAAAATATCCCCAGAGATAACACAAGGGCCCCAATTCTCAAAAGAGCCCTCTGTGAAATTGTGACAGAAGAGAACTAGTCAAATTTTACATTTTCATGACTGTAAAATGGAAACATGAATTACCTATAACCAATGTTACATGTAGCACATTACAAAATACGTCTCAATAATTACACAGCAGGGTAGAAGTTTATGGGGCAGGTTTTGTAGTTCTTAAGGGAAGTCATGTATTAAAATTACAGGTAGTCTATGGTGCATGAATGTGTGATTATGGGAAGCAAGTTGTAGTCACAGTTAGGGCTCCCTCTGGCCTTAAAAGGCCAGCAGGTTACATCAGACACCAGACAAATTAGTGCAGTTAAATGCATCCCTAAAAGCTAAAAAGGTTAACATTCAGAGATACTCGATAATAAACACAAAACCAAAATGCATGACTCAAATTCCCAATAAGTACAAGAACCTGAAGACCATGCAAAATTAAATCAACCTAAGTCTTATACTAAAAATCATTATGACTAAACACAGGGTGGTTTGCTCTGCTCTTCAATCATTTTGTTTCTTTGGAGGTAACAATTGTGTGTTGCATCACTATTTTAAGAACAGACATATACATCTCTGCTATTGGATATGGATGAATCTGCACTTTGAGCTCTGGATTAGTCTGACCTGTATTGGACTAAACAGTAACAGTGCAGTTTACTGGTTCACAGATCCAGCTTGCTGTGACCTCATCCCCCACCCCTTAAAGAGCAAGACACACTGTAAGTGTTCCCAGGTCATAAATTGAGGGTCAGGATTTCATCACTCAGCCTCTGCCACCACTGCCAGTTTAACAGGAATTTTTACAGTTTAGAACCAACATGGGCTTATGTGCATAACTGAGATGGCTAGATCTGCACAGAGCATACTGGAGTTGCTCAAAGGGGAAGGTGAGGCATACCAGTACATATCATAACATGAGACACCAGAGCAGAAAAACACTCATAAAAACTTAATCATTTATTACAGACTACTACATTCCATTAAAATGAACTCCACTGAATGAAATTTGTTATAGTCAAAAATAAAAGAGTAATGTAATTATTTTATAAAATAAACCGAATTAATCAATTAAGATCTTTTAAGAGATCTGTCAAAATATATGACTAACAACTTCAAAATTCAACCAAGATCTTTAAACAACAGGAAAGAATTAAAACCGCTTTGCATTGTCTGGCATGGCACCACACGAGGCAATAAAAAAGTGCAAGCAGCCGTTGAGGGAGGGGGTTGGCGCGGCAGCATATCGGCAGGTCTATTTTGCTTTCAGAGCAGTCATCGCCTCCTTGTTGTCCTGGGTTGTTAGCATGTCCCCTCGTCAGCTGTGGGGGCCACCTCCCAGCCAGTCTCCCTCCCCTGTCAGCATACCAGCTTTTGTCAAAATTTGTAATCGGCGGCGCTGATCCCATTCTATTTAAGAAAGGCTCGTCAACAGGTTTAAAAGACTGGTCTCGCGTCACCTCTCTCGATTGAATATTTATGCGCTCCCTGAATGGCTGGCAGTTGTTTAATCATCTGAGAGCGCCTGTTCCTCCTCCATACCCCTGACGCCAACAAGAAAGTTCTGACCCATGTCACCTTTACAATGGCGTTCTGCTTCAAACCCAGCTGTTGCCCAAAAATAGGAGCTGCTTTTTTAATGCCAGGCCACCACTTGAAAGTTACTGCCTTTGCCAGAGTTCTGTTCTATGCCGACTGTGGGGGGGAGGCGGAGGCTTGAAGGCTTTTGAGTGTACAAGCCAATTTACTGAAGTGTAATTAAAAGTGAACTGGACATGTTCAATGAAATGATGAGCACAGAGCTAATAACGCTAAAAACTCTTGAAACACTGGTGCTAAAAAAATATCTTGCCTTCTTATAAAAAGTTTGCCAACTATCAGTTCTTTGATTGTGAAATGTCAAGTTACTTTTAATTAATTTTCACCAAATATCTTGCATAAGATGTCAACTCTCCCTTGACTATCAGGACAACCATAAAACAAAGTGTAAAAGACCCATCAATCATCTCTCCCCAAACAGAATGACTTCAGAAGAAATGTTGGTAGCACATTACAGATTGTAATAGGTGGGTAATGATAAGGTAACATTATGGTAATAAGTTGAATTTGCCTAAAAACTACATGCTAATTTTCTATTTGTTAATAAATAAGTTAGTAGTTATAGTGGTATCGGGTCAGTAATAAAAAGGTAAAATTGTGGTAACGTACCAACCTAATATTTTTAAAAATTATTTTAATTACATACAAAATAAAAAATTATAAATATGTGTAAAGATATCGATGATATGGTTTGATTTCTGAGCCTTCTGCTAGAGCTTTATAACAGACTAACAGTGTTAACAAGTACAAAAGGAACATAAAGTTGCATTCTCCAGGCCTAATTATGTATAACTTCATTATATTGTTCCTGTGTAACTACACAAGTCTGTAGGTAGGTCTACATCCAGTCACACATCCATGCATGAGTATAATAATGAAAAAGCATAACACTATACCTGTATCATAAAAAATACATTTATTGCAGCATTTTAAAACAACTGTTCATCATCTGTTTACACTAATGACACATTCTAAAGTAATTGGCACTCTAGAATTTCTTATCTATATTGGTTTCTGTTTTATAACCAAGTGTTTGAAATTACAATCTGCAGTTCTATTATCCACAAAAAATGTGTTCATTATTAACAGATGTTCAGTATTAACAGGATTGGATCTGTGAAGAAAAAAATAGATTGGGACATCTTAACTACTGAATTAAAGCAGACAGTGCACTTTGTAATCAAATCATCAATATAACTCTGAAATCTCACATAAAAAAAAAAAACAGAAGTAAAAAGACAACTGTTTCGTCCATTGCTTTAAAGAGAAAATCTGATGCACAGCAATTTGAGAAAATCAAATATACATGTGCAAAATCATAGAGATCGACATAGTGGATGACAACAGCTTTCCAGAGCTACTGAGAAACACCAATCCAAAGCTAGCCTTGTTCATGACATTTCTGCTTGTTTTAACAAGCAGTAGTAATGAGTAGTAAACATAGAATACATTTAATATGGTTTTGAGCCATTTACTTCAAATACACTCTGATGCCTGGCAGACCTATCAGGACAATGTCCCATAGTCCATTCAACAAACACCTTTTAATGTCTTGGTGCATTAATACAGAATTCTGTTGATGTATTGGCATGTGCACTCATAAGTGTGCATACATCAAGCATTTTGCAATGGCATAGAATGTAGGTCATCCACTCTGCATTTAGATTGGGATATTTGCTTTCTAAGGCACATTTTGATGAGTTGTGTCCTTAGTTTTAAGCTGGCCAGCAAATGCTTAATGATAGATTGATGACAAGAGGTTATTAATACAAAAAAAAGAAATGTCAAAATTTGCAGGCCTGGTGAAGCCCAAACAGGCTGCATGACACCTTCTAAATAAAATATCCCCTAAGAATACTGACATTTCATTTGCGCACCATACAAAAACAATGAAGAACCACTTTCCTAAGTTTTGACATGATAACAGAACTGTTTGAATTTTACGTGGCAATAAGACTGTCAGTCTGTGTGCGTACAAAAGAAAATGTAAGAGTGGTGAACCAAGACTAACAGTTGGACTTGAATGCACACAGCAATGCCTATCTAATTGGATATGTGTATTAGAATGTTCGTGGTCACAGGGCCCTTATGGGGCATGAAATAACAAGCAGCTGTGTGCAGGGTGTGTGCGCGTGTGTGTAGAGAGAGGTTTATTAGCTCTGTCCATAAAGGCAGTCTGGGATTCACACTAGGACGCCCTAGGCTTAAGAACTGAACGCCACACAAGCAAGGCACTGCCTCTGCAATACTAATATTAGCCCTTATTTCTACAAACCCCCAACTCGTCTCCATTCCCCATCTGTCCAGGCTTAGCCTACGATTGGTCTCTGGATTCTCAACACAACCTTTGTGCACTACAGAGCTCCTTACTGTGTGTAGAAATGCATGGAATCTCTGATGTAACTTTACATCAAGGATTTGTACATAAAAGAATTATCGTTACACCTTTCCTCTCTCAAGACTCCTCAGCTGTTTTCAGCTGCACCTTCTTGACTAGATGCAGCACACATTTGATTTCCACCTTGTGTAGGTACAGGTTGACTAACACCTGACCAAAGGTTTACAGATGCAACTGTTATAATTATGCTCCTTGTGCATTACATATCCTGATAGTCTTTTGTAGCATTCATATGTGAGCACATAATCAGCAGAGAAGACCAGAAGTGATCCTGAAATGACCCAAGTGACAACATTGTATCGCTTACAGGAAATTGAAAACATGAGAAATATTTCAATCTCTAACCTTAAATGTAGCTAAATAAATAAAAATAGAAGAAATAAGGTATATAAGAAATAAAATTATTAATATTATTAACAGAATATTTAAAAATAAATAGAATACACTACTTGTAACGCCATACCCATCTAAAACCCATATAAGACTATAAGACATAAGACACAATCTCACCAGAAAGAATCATATTTAGGTAATGTATGACTATTAAGTGATACATTTACATTAAATGCAGAAAAAGATGGGAGGAGCCAGAGAGACAAACTAGAGACAAACAAGCTGACCAAGTATCGTAACTTGGTACATGACTGATTTACTGGGATTAGGTTCTATAGACATGCATATCATGACAGACATACACACTTTATCATGATGATTAATTAAACAGAAGTCTGGGCCAAGAGTTGCCAAAATGTACGACATCAACATACCGCTGTATAAAGATTAGAAGCAACAAAACTCCTTCTCTAAATTTATTCCAGCTCTGGTTAAACATAGCCTACTGCTCCTTTGTGCATTGAAAGCCAACATTTGGCACATCCTAAAAATGCCAGTACCTGGACATCTCGAAAATCTCTCAAAATCTCAAAAACATTAGCTGTCCCGTCAAAGTGTCACCATGCAGCATTTGGAACCTCTTTTAGAGTGGAGCCCCAGGGCGATGGATGCGAGAAGACAGAGGTGTTGAAATGGCTAAAAACCAACCTTAATACCCATGCTTTACGAATGTCCTCAGTTCTCAGAGTGGCATTTGAAACAATGGCCTCTTCTCCAGCATGAGCAAAAAGAGCAAGCACCTTTCACAACTCAGACTGTACCGAGTACTGATTCAATTACCTCCTCATAAGAATTAGCTTAACAGAACATTATAGAGTGACCTTAGTCCATAACACAAAACACTAAATCGTCCTGCAAGTTTATGGAGGACATACCTCATTATGCATTTAGACCCAGTACAAAACTGGCTGCAATACAGAAATGATACTGTGGTGCTATTTATTGCTGCATATTTAATTTAATTTGAAGAGAGGACTGGAGAATATTTATTTACATGCGACTGATATTAATTCAGAAAGCAGAAAGTAATTAAGCAGCTCTGTTTGCTTAAAATCATTTGCTGTGTTGATGAGGGATTACAACAGACATCACAACAAAAGCTGAGAGTAACTTGAGGAAATTTGCATATCTCAGCTGCTCTCTACATGAGAAGCTTGACTATTTTTAGAGCAAAGTAAACTGTGAGGCACAAATCAATTTCCCTGTATTCAATTACTCCTGTATGGCAAGGCACTAATAAAACAGGGTAATGCAGCAACATGTTATCAATAGATATACCATAACAAAACAACGTGCAAGAGATTCATACATACACATGCTTACATAAATAAATAAACAGTGCTGGAAAGTATTTTGGGGGGCTATTTCTGAAGACTTATATTCAAGCATCTTCTCTTACCAGCCTCTGTAAGATTAACATTATTCCATCAATCCATTTTCTAAGCTGCTTCTCCCTCAGGGTCACAGGGGGGTGCTGGAGCCTATCCCAGCAGTCATTATTCTTTCACAATATTTCTTAACTTCTGCAATAAGCTTGTAATATGAAAATATTCTTTGTGTAACAGCACATCAAAGACAATTCAACCCCTTGAGAAAAGTGTTTCATGCTCAATACTACAGCAGGAGTATGGGTGCTACAATAAAATCTGCAACACAAGTGCTTTGGGACCATTTAGAGACCCAATGAGTGGAGCGTGCAAGAGTTTTAACCTTGCAGCAAGCACACTCTCTGCCTTCTCTGTTCATGCCCTATGTTCCCATCAGCACATCCGGACCTCCCACCATCTCCCAAAACTCCTCACACTCTCACACTCTCCTCTCCTGCTAGCCTTCCCCAGACCCAATCCATGATTAATGGTTGTGCTGGGCCTCTCCATGCACTCAGCACATTGTCGAGAGGCTCTGAAACAGGACAACAGTTGCATCCCCTCCTCACACCAGGCCTAAGCCCCGCCTGTCAGTCCCCGGTTAGTGCACTGTTAACTGGCCAGATTTACAGCTACTAACCAGGGCTGTGTGGCTGCCTGGCAAAGAGGGGACAAACATTCATCATTACGACTGACAGACTGTTTTACTATCGCAGCACAGAGACCACGGCGAGCTAGTCTAGAGTGACACTGGCATACCCTGCCTGGGTGATAAACTTAAAAGAGGGACCGACCACTCAGATAGTCCCCTGGCTTAACAGAGGAGAGTATACAAAGCCATGAATGGCTCATGGAACAATGTGACTTCTTAAGAAACAACATTACACTCATAGAACTACTCACAGCACTGATTTTAACAACTTGTGCATACTTACCAATATAGAAATTATGAGCCAATATCGACATTATATAATTTTCATGTACATATATGCATATGAATGAACATTTATGAAATGGAAAAATTGAGACTACATGTAACTGGATCAGCATTAAAGAAAAATCCAACATTTATTTCTGTAGAATTTCAAATGCAGAAAAATGAATAAAATGCACATATTGTAGCACAGTAACCCAGTGTCACAAACATTCTGCTCTTACAGAGTACAACATTTAAATAACTACAACATTTTTTTTCAAACAAGTATGTCAGTACCGATAAAATTCTGATATTATAGTGCATCCCTACTTACAAAGTACTGCTGCATTTTAGTTATAAATAACTACTAAAACCTATTAATTCTATTAATAAACCTTAATATAATTCCAATTAATGTTTACTTCCAAATCACTATCCTTACGTGAAAGACCTCACACAATCACCATTAGCCTAGACACTTTTAAAGCATAATTACTCATTCATGATCTATATGGATGCTTTACCATACCATACTATATAATACTAACCTTTTACTCAAGAGCATCAATGGAGCAACTGCTTTCAAGCTTGCCTTCACTTCCATAGATAAGCACAGATGAAAGGGCTGAAGAGTAGCATGGAACAGTTGAGAATCATACTGTAACGGAAACCCTGGCCTCTGATTTTGTACCAATGGAAAGGAGGCCTCTCTCCTCAGGGGACAGCAGTTGTAAATTCTTTCTAATCAAACTCTTGCAAGTTAATAGGTCAAGGCCTCTATCTCATATCTATAGTATTTATAGTACTAGAGTCCTTAGTTTAAAAAAAAAAAAAAAAAAAAAACTTAAAAACTCATCTTAACACAGTGGATAATAATAATTATAAGGGTTTCACATGCTTGTCAGTGTATTTGCCAGAAGAGACATGTTGATTGTGGGTAAATATAAAGTGCAGGATTAGTTGGGATGTGAATCAGTACATTAAATTACTTTTAACCTACAACAAGAAAGTTTTTCATTAAAAACCTGACCTCACATAGCACTCTGAAGCGTCAGTTAGGATATGTGCTTATGCTCTATTTTTGTCAAAGTAAAATAAATATAACTGTTCAAGTACTGAGAAGCATAAATGTTTAAAATGGTTTGTTTTAAAATTACACACACACACACACACACACACACACACCTGTCAAATAATGTCAGTAGTAATATTTTGATTTCAAGTTAACTAACACTGATGACTCATGATCTTTTTTTAGAATCAACAAAAATAACACTGATAACAAGCTAATAATTAGACACAATTTGGGTTACAGCATCAAATTCTAAACAACTCAACAATAGGGAAAAACTTCAAATGGTTTCTTCATCAGGGAACCCAATATGAGTAAAATAATATTTCCTTTTTATGAAGAGAACTAAAAAAAAAAAAAAAAAAAAAAAAAAAAAAAAAAAAAAAAAAAAAAAAAAAAGGTAAAGAGGTAATTACCTGAATCCAAAAGCACAAACAACTATGATGCTAGTGCTACAATGTTAAAATGTATTAAGAGTGAGAGTTTCTGCTGTTTATCTGAGTTTAAGAAGTGTGTCAATAATCAGCTGTCAATAAATCACACATTAACTAAAACTACTGGAGTATAAAATTCAAACAACTATAAAACTGTATTGGCAGATGTTATCAATTAACAGAATTTTCAGGACCTTAAAAGTGATACCCGTAACAGCGACAAAGCGTTCACATCTGTTCACATCTGCACCCAAGTCTGAACCCACAAGTCTTGTGTTTTTTTTCCCCTTTTAAATTATATATTTGATTTTATAAAAAAAAGTAATTACACAAAAAACTAATACATTTAGTTTTTGCTTATACTTTTACCCTATAAAAAATAAAATTTTATTTTGAAAGCGAATGATTAAAAAAATAAATGAAATTATATATATATATATATATATATATATATATATATATATATATATATATATATATATATATATATATATATTCACCTTATATATCAAAAGCAGACTGGTTTGAAATAATTTTTAATCGTTACAACCTATATGCTAAGTAAGTACTGAGCACTAAAAGGAGTAAAAACATTAATTAATTATTTACTACTTTTGCAAAAATACAAGGCCACCAAGTGATTTCTTTTTAGGGGGAGGGGTCTGATATCATTAGGCTTCATTGTAGACAACAGTTAAGTGACATACAGGAGGGAAAAAAAACATTTCCCTCAAAGATGATTTATCATGAAAATAGAAACCATTCACTTGCTAAGCTCAGTTTCCTACTGACTAAAGAAGCAAACTGATACCATGCAGTTACTTTACAGTTCCTTATGGTTACATAAACTCAATTGACCTCTTTGAAATATTCACCCAAGGGCATTTGTTCCCAGCAAATGCCACCATGAGTAAACATATTTGCATACGTGTCTGACTGATCTGAGTTACGGGTCTTCGTCTTACTCCATGTTTGCCAAAGCACGTTCTTGTCATTCATTTGGGTCAGATATACGTGCAGATATCAAATAGCAAAGGAGCAGAAGAGAGCAGAAGGCCTCCAGAGTGCAGGGTATACGCACATACTGAGTGAAGCCCTCACTCAGGCACAGCTGTGAGCCTAAGACAGCCCACACTTGACCTTGAGCTCCACTAAAGAGTGAGAGACAGAACAAGTCTGCCAAGAGCAACTTCAGATCACAAAATACAACATGTGGTATGTGCCACCCTGGGAAAGGGACACTAGGACGGAGCTTGGGAATATGACAAAATAATTTCTGATCGTTTTATTCCCATAAGCATTTAAAATGCTTTAATTTGAATTAACACCAGCTGAAATTTGTAATATTGCTTTCTTGACCATCAAAAGGACAAGGGCTGAGTTTCATGTATGGAAAACAGAGACGGTATTGCATATACTCTGAGGTTGAAAGTAATCAGCTGTTCACTTGGTGCCCAAGGGCACATGCAGCGCTTTGAATAAGAAAAGCCCAGATAAAAGGAGAGCCGACTAATTTGATCAATCAAGAGGACCTTACTAAGTGATCTCTGCGCTGTCCTTTGTTCAGGGGACGGGGAGATAATTATTATGAAAGGTCAAATGGTCAGTGATGAAAAGTATCACCATGATGTGCACTCTACAGTGCATTTACAATGCTATCAGTCAGGAGGTCCAGGCAATTCTAGTCAATTAGAGGTGTGCTTGTGAATTTTTTTTAGTGTTGAAGAAAAAAAAAAAAAAAAAACACAGGTAAGGAAATGAAGGTGGGGGTAAAAGGTTAAAAGAAAGCTGTCAATCAGATGAAGCTCTCAGGTAGTCTTCAAACCCGTATTTGTATGAATAAAAATGAGGGGATTTAGCCCTTCAGCTTCCTCTGCAGACTTGTCAAAAATCTGACCTTCAATGTAGCAGAGGGGGAGGAGGAGACACCAGAAAGATTTAAAGATTTAACAGGCTAAGGCTGAGGCTGGCTGCTGCATAAAAAGCAGAGAAAGAAATAATGTGAGCCAAGAACAGACTTACATCTTTGTGTCAATCAATACACCACTTTCAACCCACCCAATCCTCTTCAGTGGTGTACTATTCAGCCATAGAACCAAAAAAAAAATTGACACTGAATTCACTGTTTGTCCATGTCTCAAATTCTGTATTTCCTTACAAATGCATGGGATCTACAGAGCAGTGCTACTCTTACCTGGACATCTGATACAAATATTATAAAAAATAAACACACACACACACACACACACACACACACTATATATATATATATATATATATATATATATATATATATATATATATATATATATATATATATATATTCTCAAATTAATTCAGAAGTTGCTAATAGTCATTATGGCTAACATCTACCTAGATAAAGAATGTGTATGGCCTTTAGAAAAGAAAAAAAGAAAAAAAAAAAAGAACAACATCAACAACACAAAAAGCTGATTAACTGCCTATTTTTATTAACAGGAAAAGCTCAAAAGCTGACTTTTAACACCATTGATATTCTAGGAAAGCGAACTGGTGTTTAGCATCTCAAAATTAACAGGACCAAGTTTGGATGAACTACTGGCTCTGCCTAGGTAGGGTGGAAAAAGTGGCGACAAACACACAAGCAACGTTCGAGATCCATTACTGTATAGGCTCCTCTTTGTTTCAGAAACACCAAAAAAAAAAGTTCCTGTTCCAGAAGTGGAAGAAGAGACAACACTTCCTTTCCCAGAACAATCCATCTCCCAACCTGACAAATCCCTCTGCTATATTTACCCAACCAAAGCTGCAGATGATATACTTACAGCTGCATACTGCCGCCGCATGGCACATGCTGCTGCCAATCATAAGGCTAGCACAGAGGAAGGCGAACAGAACCTTTACCAAGGCGGAGAAAGTGGTCAGAAAACCACTGGGACTAATCCACATTTCCTTTGGCGGAGGCTTTTGTTGTTGGAGGAGGTGAAAAAGCCACTGTGTGAATGGAATTAATGGAATTTCAGCAGACAGCTAGGCCACTACGATCTACATGATACCAAGACTCAAACAACTGACTACAAGTGACAGAAAATACTAATAAGATTAGCTTAGCATTGTCATCTTAATTTAATTTAATTTTAAAAAGCAAAGACAAGTTCAGTCCACCCAGAGAATGACTGGTTTAACAGAGAAAGTGTAGCATCCTGCCCAGACACATAACCAAAGAGTTAAAATAACCAGCTTAACAGACATTCAGCAATAGTCTTTAAATCAAAAACATATAATTAGACTGGCACTCTTTAGGCCAGTTACATGATACGCTTTTTTCAGTTTCTCCTCCCAAAAAATGCTCTCAGATGAAACTAGACACGCAGAGTCAGTCATGCGAAGTCCTTAGGGAAACCACTACAACTTTCCTACCTCACAAGAAACTATGAACCAGCAAACATAACTTAGTGTATGAACGCTAACTTGGCAGTGGTGGAGGAGGGGGAGGGGGAGGCAGGGTTGGAAGATTCAGAGAGAAAAACCATGGCAGATTCCTCTCAGGCACAGCCGCTGCTGTCCATCTAATGCTACTCCCGAGAGAGAGCAAGAGAGCAAGTGAACTTCCTATGCACACACAACATCCCACAGCCATTCCATCTCTTTAACTCTCTCATTACTTCTCTCTTACTGTTGCTTGGTATGGAGACATTATGAGCAGTGAGCAAGATGGCCAGGGATGTCACATTAACAATCAACAATCATACACTTTCCAGAATAAATCCATAAAATTGATCAGCATGGGGAAAACTAAAGTTTGTTACACAGCATGTTAAATCTGAAACTGTAAATGGCACTGCATTGACATGGCAAACTTCTTCAAACCAAACATACAAGCATAGAGGCCACCATTAAGTACAGCTTCAGGTCACTGAACCCTCAAGACCAGCATTGAAATTCAGTCCAGCAGGACAACAGCTCAAGTTTAAACAAACTAATCTCTACAGAATGGATTTTCAATAGGTTATTAGAACTCGGAGCACTTAAACAGGAAAGCAAGGATGACCATTACAAAAATAAATCCTCTTGGACAAAAAAATATTGGATTTGATTGTAGAATCGGTTGGATTACATTCACATCATATGCATCATCCTTTATAGCCAGGCATCTCTGGGTAAACAACAGAGTACCATTTCATCAACTTTAGGTTTCTTATAAAGTGCATTTCTTTTCATAAGAATCTTAAACCTCTTTGGTGTGCACCCCATGTACCTCTGATTTTAAGTGCAGTTCTGAGTTGTTCAATCCACTGAAATTTTCTAATGACATTGCTACACTGGGTTGCATGAAATATTTTGAGGAAGACTAATACAAAGCCTTGATGAGGAGGACCAAGCCCACTCGGTCTCCAGTCACTAATGACCGACAGGATGTAAAACTGGTGAGGACCGAGGACCTTGGGGTACACTTGGACAATAGATTTCAGTGGACTGCTAGTACAGAGGCAATGCACCAAATTTAGGAGACTGAGGTCCATTGGTGTGTGCAGGCTATTTCAACAGGTCTTCAGTCATACTGCTGTTGATGGTGCAACGGACCATGTACAATGGTGATGCTGATAGGCTCAATAGAATGATTAAGAAGACTGTGGTAGAAAGAAAAACACCTAGCTATCATGGACAAGAACACCAATCTCCTGCATGTCATTCTGGCTAAAGAGGAGAACATATTCAGTAAAATAGATAAAACAGGTCTGTACCAAGGAGCACTGTATGGGGTTGTTCCACCAGAGCTTGGAAACAGAATAAAAGAAAGAAATAAATATAAATCCGCAGGTGCACTCCAAACAAACCCAATATTTTAATGTAAACTCTAACATAATGGTCCAAAACCAGTAGGAAAAAAGGGAAAACAAGTTAATTCTGTGCCTCTTACATAGACTGGAAGGAATTAAAACTATAAGAAACTTAGTGGCATACATATAACTATATATGTATGAGGAATTGGTAGACTCATCCAAGTCTAATCAGTTGTTATATAATTCTGTGTAAATGACAGCACAAAAAGACATGGTCAGTAGCTTCCTGCATGTATAAGAAAGTATAAAATAGCTTTAAACCTGATCTGATAAAGTGTTTGAGTTGATATTGGTAACCAACTCCATGTCATCAAAATTGGTCTATACCCTAGTTAAAATACACTGAAAAAAGCTGTAATACTCTTATTATAACTATTATAGTTGTTATTAAACAAATTTAAATACAGGAGATTATTTATTTAATAACCACAAAAATAATTTTTAATTATTTAGGATTTTTTTAAAACTAACAAAGCCTGTGCAAAACATTTGTGCCAATGCCTGTGGCAACAAAAACAAGCTACGACACAAATAAAAGGCTCATATGTAAATGTTTAACAAGATGTTCAACAAGATTACAGCAGCCCCCCTACAACAAGGAAAGTCAGGACAACTCGTTCTACAGTTAGTAAGCCTAAGCCTAGATGATTCTTTTCAGACGTAAGCATCTCTACATACTTTAGAAATGAAATTACAGACACTTTTTCATACAAGAAGGACAAGGGTAGACCCAAACTGCTTGTCAACTACCTTCTGCTTTCGCTTTAATTGAAAAGATTGAGACAGATAGAAAACTCTGAGGCTTTGCACTTCTTGGACAGAGAGGCCAACATAGGCAGAGATGCTGTCACAACCTTCACTTTTTTTTTTTTTTCCTCATTAATTTTTTAATAAATCGTTTGCAAAAACTGTAGCATCTTCGGTGAGGTCACAATTTCACTCTCTTGGCTTTAGTCTGCTCCATTACATCTTTCATATATTTGCAAAATGAGATACCGAAATCAGCCAATTCAAAGACAACCTATTGATTTGTTCGGAACAAAAAACCCCCAATTTCAAACTGAAACTCCATAGTAAGAGAGACTGGGGAGAGCCGAGCTACTGACAAAAACTAAAACTGAGAAAAATAAAGCTAAAAATAAAGCAAAAATTGAAAAGAAAGTCTCTGTTTAAATGACCAGTCAAGCACTGCAAATAAAAATAAATAAAAAAAAAACAGCACACTCTGATAACAGCTTAAATCAACCTGCAAATATTTGTGGAAGAGCATTTTCATTCATGTGTAAACTGTCAACATAACGTATTTAGATTTTTCTCTTTTAAAAAATGTTTGGACAGGATTTCTAACTTCAGCTGATTCATACATTTATAATTATGTATCTGTGAATGCCAGACTCTCTAATTCAGTGATTTACTATGATATTTTGATTGATTTAGCAGAAAATATGCCAATGTCAGCCACTTTCATGAATCCATACACTCCCGACAGTTCAAAGTTTTAAAAAAAACTTAACTATATGCTTATTACATATCACATTAATTTAAAATAAGTGCAAACTGGATGTAGTCAGAAGACAATTAGGGACCATTTCACAAAACTACAATTTGAGAACCCTTCCAGTCCAATTCCCGTTCAAACCCCGGAGTATTGTCCCTTCTCCCCAATGAATTTATAGTAAAAGAGATTTTTCATTATATTAAATAGTAGAACACTTGCACAAGACTGCATAACATTTGCTTTGGCAGTCCTGTTCATTATGAGGCATTTAGATAACCAAATGAACAAACACTGACATAGTTTCTATGGGACCTACTAAAAGGCGAAGTAAAAAGTCCAACAGTAAGACACTGAGAAGATAATATTTACTAACTTGAAAATGCCATCCCTTTTCTCAGTGGATATTTTGCACAGCTGATTAAATACACTTTTAACATGGGTGTAGAGGGAAGTAGGAGTGGGTAATTTGGCAAATATATAATATGATACAAGACCTGATATGCGATATGCACCACAAAATTGTTTTTCAGAGGTTTGACAAGTTGGCAGAGACAAAAAAGTACAATGATTTTGATTGTGTTTCACATTCTGCACTGTACTATACCAATTAAACAGTACTAACAATATTCTCTTTATAAGAAAACAGTGTTTTTAATGTGGCAAGCTTCATCAGGAAAATGATACACACACACACACACACACACACACACACACACACACACACACACACACACACACACACACACACACACCCGACCTGGATCGGGGCCTTGTCGTGGCGCAAGGGCTTGTGTGATCTAGGGATCTTCACAGCCAAGTCGTCGGGAGCAATATGCTCCTGGTAGGGTCTCCCAGAGCGAACAGGTCTGGAGTGAAGACCCAGACTAACACAATCCAAAAAAACCCACCATGAAAAACGGGAACAGAACACTATGTACCCTGCCCAGGATAGGGTCACCAGGACCTATACCTGGAGCCAGACCTGGTTCCCGGACAGCCCACATAACCCGGCCGGGCTCCGCCCGAAGAGGCAACGTGGAGGGAACCATGTGGGCCCACCACCTGCAAGGTCCAGCATGGGGGAGCGGTGCAGTGCTGCACAGGCAGTGGGAAATTGCAGGGGGGCCCTTGGTGGCCTAGGCCCTTGCAGCAGAAACTGGCTCTTGGCACGTGGAATGTTACCTCACTGTGGGGGGGGGGGGGGGGGGTGTTGTGCGGGAGGTTGAGAGGTACCAACTAGATATAGTTGGGCTCATCTCCACCCAAAATGTTGGCTCTGGAACCAAACTCCTTGATAGGGGTTGGTCCCTCTCTTACTCAGGGGTTGCACAGGGTGAGAGGTGCGGGACGAGAGTGAGGATACCCACGAGGTCAGGAGGGCATTATGTGTGGAGGCTGGAAGGTGGTGTCTCTGCTGTGTGCAGAGGATGTTGTTCTTTTGGCTGAATCACATGGCTGCCTCCAGCACTCACTGGAGCGGTTTGCAGCTGAGTGTGAAGCGGTTGGTATGCAGATCAGCACCTCCAAATCTGAGTCCACGGTCTTAGCCTGGAAAAGGATGGCATGCCCACTCCAGGTAAGGGCAAAGGACTTGCCCCAGGTGGAGGAGTTTAAGCATCTCAGGGTCTTGTTCATGAGTGATGGGAAGAGGGATCGTGAGATCGGCCGCAGGCTGGGACAGGTGGCAGCAGTAATGCGTTCACTGTACTGGACTGTAGTGGTGAAGAGGGAGCTGAGCCATAAGGCAAAGCTCTCTGTTTACCAGTCGGTCTACATCCCGACCCTCACCTATGGTCATGAGCTGTGGGTAATGACTAAAAGAATGAGATTGCGAATACAAGTGACGGAAATGAGTATTCTTCGCAGGGTGGCGGGCTACAATCTATTTGATAGGATGAGGAGCTCAGCCATTCAGGAGGAGCTCAGAGTGGAGTACTCCTCCACATTGAGAGGAGGCAGCTGAGGTGATTCAGGCATCTGATTCGGATGCCCCCTGGACACATACTGGTGTACCAGGCACGGCCTACTGGGATAAGGCCCCGGGGTCGTCCTAGGACCTGATGGAGGGATTACATCTCCAAGTTGGCCTGGGAGCGGCTTGGGGTCCCTGGGAATGAGCTGGAGGAAGTTGCAGTGGACAGGGTCATCTGGGATTCTCTGCTCTGCCACTTGCTGCCGCGACCCTATCTGGATTAAGCGGTCAACGACGATGATGATGATGATGATGATGATGATGATGATGATGACGACGACATATACACACACAATAAAACCAAGCACATAGGCATGCAGACTGCTTCTACAAACATCTGTGAAAGAATAGGTCTCAAGAGCTCAGTGAATTCCAGCGTGGTACCGTGATAGGATGCCACGTGTGCAACAAGTCCAGTTGTGAAATTTCCTCGCTACTAAATATTTCACAATCAACTGTCAGTGGTATTATAACAAAGTGGAAGCGATTGGGAACAACCAAAACTCAGCCACGAAGTGGTCGGCCACATAAAATGACAAGATCGCCAACTTTCTGCAGAGTGAATCACTACAGAGCTCCAAACTTCATGTGGCCTTCAGCTCAAGAACAGTGTAGAGAGCTTCATGCAATAAGTTTCCATGGCCGAGCAGCTACATCCGAGCTTTTCATCACCAAGCGCAATGCAAAGCGTCGAATGCAGTGGCATAAAGTGCTGCCACTCTAGAGCAGTTGAGACGTGTTCACTGGAGTAACAAATCACGCTTCTCCGTCTGGCAATTCAATGAACAAGTCTAGGTTTGGCAGCTGCCAGGAGAACAGTACTTGTCTGACTGCATTGTGCCAAGTGTAAAGTTTGGTGGAGGGGGGATTATGGCGTGAGGTTGTTTTTCAGGAGTTGGGCTTGGCCCCTTAGTTCCAGAGAAAGGAACTCAGACCAAAAGATTTTGGACAATTTCATGCTCCTAACTTTGTGGAAACAATTCAGGGATGGCCTTCCGGTTCCAACATGACTGTGCACCAGTGCACAAAGCAAGGTCCATAAAGACATGGATGAGTGAGTTTGGTGTGAAAGAACTTGACTGGCCTGCACAGAGTCCTGACCTGAACCCGATAAAACATCTTTGGGATGAATTAGAGCAAAGACTGTGAGCCAGGCCTTCTCGTCCAATATCTCATCTGACCTCACAAATGTGTTTCTGGAAGAATGGTCAAGAAATCCCATAAACACACTCATAACCCTTGTGGAAAGCCTTCCGAGAAGAATTAAAGCTGTTATAGCTGCAAAGGGTGGGCCGACTTCATATTAAGCCCTATGGATTAGGAATGGGATCTCACTCAATTCCATATGCGTGTGAAGGCAGATGAGTGAATACTTATATATATATATATATATATATATATATATATATATATATATATATATATATATATATGTGTGTGTGTGTGTGTGTGTGTAAAAAATATTATGTTAAGGTGTTATATGTTAAGGAAGCTGAATGCTTAACTCAGTCCTACCTGAGAAAAGGACCATCAGTACTGGCCTTTCCTCAAACTGAGAGTCAAACTGCCTAGACAACAAATGACTACTTTCATGACAAACAGATTATGCTATATATAACATATATAACAGCGCATACAAAAACATAGTATACTCAGTACAATGACATTCCATGGCCAAGGGGCTACATTTCATATAAACATTGTGTAACATGCCAAATAAAAAAAACTGAAGTTTCAATTGAAAATCTTGTGTGTGTGTGTGTGTCTAACCTTTGATGTTATTGAGGACATCCTTCAGTTGACTGAAACTATTGAGAAGTGGATCTTGTTCTTCATCCTGTGGGGGAAAAAAGAGCATAATCTTTTTTTTTTTTTTTTTTTAAATAACAAACTAAACAGTGACTGCCAATCCTACAACGTATACTCAAAAATGACTGTCACTGATAAAAAGTGCTCATCACTTTTTCAGAGATCAAATTCCCTTAGTCATACATAAAACATGAGAAAGATGAGCAAACACAAAAGAAATGAAACAAAAGCATGTTGACCCTTATAAATCAGGCAATGGCTATAAAATAAATAGTTACATGTCCATGTTCAATAATAAGACAATACTTAAGAAGATTTGAGGTAGAACTCCCTGGAAGAGGAGATTTCCTTGAAACACAGTGTGCGTCTTTTGCCTAGACGTACGGTAATGTGGATGGTTAGAGAGGCAAGAATTTTTTTATCATACGGATACAGCATTCTGGGGTTTCAGTGTATCCAAAACTACAAATAAGTGACACATTCATGCCAACAAACTATTTGTAAGGTGTGCCAGAAGGAAGGCTTTTCTTTTAATACTACTAGATCTTTGACTGAAAAAGAGGTCTTCAATCAGATAAAGAGGAACTGGTGTACAAAAAGATAGTTATACAAGTACAGACCGCATACCCACTGTTACATAGAGTGGAGAATTTATGATCCATGAGGGCTGTAGTTCCTCCAAAGGCTCTACAAACCTTGTTAGGATATATGGCATCTCCAACTCCACAAAGTACCTCATTTTAAATGGAAATTTGTCTGCCACTGCCAAAAAGCTAAAACTGAGTCATGATTGAAATTTCCACAATGACAATGATTCAAAACATGCCTCCAAACCCACACACAAATTTGAAAAGTGGTACAGTGACCACAGAACCAATCTTCTGACAATGCCATCCCAGTCCCTTGACCTAAAATACACTGAAAACATGCAGGTTGACCCAAGACCAAAAGAGGAAACCAAGGAACATAGAGGAGCTGGAGAGATTGTATTGAGGATAAGCATCTGATTATTTGCTCTTTGCTCCCTAGTCTCGTCCAGCCTCACAGAATACTACTCATTGCTTTTTTTGCAACATTTATTATTGCCTTATTTTTTACCTGAAAAACTTCTGTTTGGAGGGCCATGCAAACCTAACACTTCGCCCTATCCCTCTATCTCAACAAAAATCAGGACACCTTACCCCTAGGCATTAACATGCAAAATGATGGGGTAAGGGCTAAGTAGTAGGGGCAAGGGGTGAAATGACAAAGGGCATAAAAAGTTATATGTTTGTGTCTAATCAACTGCAAAAGCTTTTTAACTAATCTTAACTGTGTTCAAGAATAACGACTGCCCAGGGCAAGTAATATGCAACATTGAGACAGCAGCACAAAAAGAACTTGCCGATTGGGCGAGTTCAACTTGGGAGGCCGGGGTTTGTACTAACAGAACAATGGAACAATGGAAAATGGAAGTCAATTCACAACTCAAAAGTCAATTGACTTGAATACATAGCCCCTTACCATGCAAAAATGGTCTAATCCATTTTTGTATATCCAGTCAAGACAAGCCAATAGAATTATTTTTGGACAAATGTTGTCAGAGCGAGCAGCACAGGAAAACGCCAACAAATCACTAATACAAAACAAAGTGAATCCTCAGCTTTAGTCCCTCACAGAAAACTCAGACTTAATTGATTTTGACCCCTCTGTCTTGAGATGTTCTGTAAACAAGACAATTAAATATGAATATCCTTTTGTTGATACTATACAACTTAAAAAAACGGACATCTGAGTGTCAACAATTTCAGCAGTTTTGTTAAAAATGTTGTGTCAGTACTATATTCACCCTGGTGATTACAATGTTTTATGGGGATATCGTCTGAAAGAGCTGCAGTCGTCCAGCTTTTATTAGCGTTCTGGCTGTTGCCTCAACTGATGCCAGCAGAAGAGACTTTAAAGGGGTAATGGTGAGGTTAAAAGATGGAGAGCCAATAAACATTTGTGGCTGAGGAGGAGCTGCAGAACAGTACTGCTGTTATGAAAGGTCCTCATTTACAGCAAAACATAAGTGAAAGTATATTGTGACAAACATTTTAAGTGAGAAAAAAAAAGTATATATATATATATATATATATATATATATATATATATATATATATATATATATATATATATATATATATATAAACATAAACACACTGCTAAAAAAAAATAAAGGAAACACATAAACAACACAATATAACTCCAAGTAAATCAAACTTCTGTGAAATCAAACTGCCCACTTAGGAAGCAACACTGATTGACAATCAATTTCACGTGCTGTTATGCAAATGGAATAGACAACAGGTGGAAATCATTGGCAATTAGGAAGACACACTCAATAAAAGGAGTGGTTCTGCACTTCTCAGTACCTCAGTATGCTTTCCGGCTGATGTTTTGTTGACTTTTGAATGTTGGTGGTGCTTTCACACTCGTGGTAGCATGAGACGGACTCTACAACCCACACAAGTGGCTCAGGTAGTGCAGCTCATCCAGAATGGCACATCAATGCGAGCTGTGGCAAGGTTCGCTGTGTCTGTCAGCGTAGTGTCCAGAGGCTGGAGGCGCTACCAGGAGACAGGCCAGTACACCAGGAGACGTGGAGGAGGCCATAGGAGGGCAACAACCCAGCAGCAGGACCGCTATCTCCGCCTTTGTGCAAGGAGGGAGGAGCACTGCCAGAGCCCTGCAAAATGACCTCCAGCAGGCCACAAATGTGCATGTCTGCACAAACGGTTAGAAACCGACTCCATGAGGATGGTATGAGGGCCTGACGTCCACAGATGGGGGTTGTGCTCACAGCCCAACACTGTGCAGGAAGCTTGGCATTTGCCAGAGAACACCAGGATTGGCAAATTCACCACTGGCGCCCTGTGCTCTTCAGATGAAAGCAGGTTCACACTGAGAACGTGACAGATGTGACAGAGTCTGGAGACGCCGTCGAGAGCGATCTGCTGCCTGCAACATCCTTCAGCATGACTGGTTTGGCAGTGGGTCAGTAATGGTGTGGGGTGGCATTTCTTTGGAGGGCCGCACAGCCCTCCATGTGCTCGCCAGTGGTAGCCTGACTGCCATTAGGTACCGAGATGAGATCCTCAGACCCCTTGTGAGACCACATGCTGGTGTGGTTGGCCCTGGGTTCCTCCTAATGCAGGACAATGCTAGACCTCATGTGGCTGGAGTGTGTCAGCAGTTCCTACAAGATGAAGGCATTGAAGCTATGGACTGGCCCGCCCGTTCCCCAGACCTGAATCCGATTGAGCACATCTGGGACATCATGTCTCGCTCCATCCACCAACGCCACATTGCACCACAGACTGTCCAGGAGTTGGCAGATGCTTTAGTCCAGGTCTGGGAGGAGATCCCTCAGGAGACCATCCGCCACCTCATCAGGAGCATGCCCAGGCGTTGTAGGGAGGTCAATACAGGCACTTGGAGCCCACACACAATAGTGAGCCTCATTTTGACTTGTTTTAAGGACATCACATCAAAGTTGGATCAGCCTGTAGTGTGTTTTTCCACTTTAATTTTGTGTGTGACTCCAAATCCAGGCCTCCATTGGTTAATAAATTTGATTTCCATTGATTATTTTTGTGTGATTTTGTTGTCAGCACATTCAACTTGGTACAGAACAAGTTTCATTCATTCAGATCTAGGATGTGTTATTTGAGTGTTCCCTTTAATTTTTTGAGCAGTGTATATACATACACTGAATTTTTTTCCAGAAAATGAAGTATTTCTCCCCGAAAATTATTGCTATCATTATTATTATTATTATTATTATATTATTATTATTGGCACCCTCAACTTAATATTTGGTTGCACACCCTTTGGAAAAAATAACTGAAATCAATCGCTTCCCATAACCATCAACAAGCTTCTTACACCTCTCAACTGGAATTTTGGACCACTCTTCTGTTGCAAACCGCTCCAAGTCTCTCATATTTGAAGGGTGCCTTCTCCCAACAGCAATTTTAAGATCTCTCCACAGGTGTTCAATGGGATTTAGATCCAGACCAATTGCTGGCCACTTTAGAACTCTCCAGCGCTTTGTTTCCACCCATTTCTGGGTGCTTTTTGAAGTATGTTTGGGGTCATTGTCCTGCTGGAAGACCCATGACCTAGGACGCAAACCCAGCTTTCTGACACTGGGCCCTACATTGAGACCCAAACTCCACCATATTTGACTGTAGGTACTGTGTTCTTTTCTTTGTAGGCCTCATTCCATTTTCGGTAAACAGTAGAATGATGTGCTTTACCAAAAAGATCTATCTTGGTCTCATCTGTCCACAAGATGTTTTCCCAGAAGGATTTTGGCTTACTTACATAGATTTTGGCAAAGTGAAGTCTAGCTTTTTTATGTCTCTGTGTCAGCAGTGGGGTCCTCCTGGGTCTCCTGCCATAACGTTTCATTTCATTCAAATGTCGACGGATAGTTCTACCTGACACTGATGCACCCTGCGCCTGCAGGACAGCTTGAATTTGTTTGGAACTTGATTGGGGCTGCTTATCCACCATCCAGACTATCCTGCGTTGCAACCTTTTATCAATTTTTCTCCTCCGTCCACGTCCAGGGAAATTAGCTACAGTGCCATGGGTTGTAAAGTTCTTGATTATGTTGTGCACTGTGGACAAAGGAACATCAAGATCTCTGGAGATGGACTTGTAACCTTGAGATTGTTGATATTTTTCCACAATTTTGGTTCTCAAGTCCTCAGACAGTTCTCTTCTCCTCTTTCTGTTCTCCATGCTTAGTGTGGCACACACAGACACACAATGCAAAGATTTAGTCAACTTTTTATCTGGTTTCAGGTGTGATTTTTAAATTGCCCACACCTGTTACTTATCACAGGTGAGTTTACATTTACATTTATGGCATTTGGCTGACACGCTTATCCAGAGCGACTTACAATTTGATCATTTTACACAGGCAGGCCAAGGCGGTGTTAGGAGTCTTGCCCAAGGACTCTTATTGGTATAGTGTAGGGTGTTTGCCCAGGTGGGGATTGAACCCCAGTCTACAGTGTAGAAGGCAGAGGTGTTAACCACTACACTATCCCAACCACTACTAGTTTGAATGAAAAGGTGGCAATAATTTTGTCCGGCCCATTTTTGGAGTTTTGTGTGAAATTATGTCAAATTTGCCTTTTTTTCCTCTGTTTTTTGTGATGTTCCAATACACACAAAGGAAATAAACATGTGTATAACAAAACATGTGTAATTGCAATAATCTCCAGGGAAAAATACTTCATTTTCTGGGAAAAATTCAGGGGTGCCAACACTTTCGGCCATATATATATATATATATATATATATATATATATATATATATTCACATACATACATACATACATACATACACACACACACACACACACATATATACACATATATACATACACACACACACACATTAGAAGACAGCTAAATTATGGCCACGAAGATTTGCACATATTCAGCAACGATACTTAAATAGGCTGTGACATTCAAGCAAAGATTAATTAATAATAACTGGCCCAAAGTGTACCATGAAAACAGTTCCCACACCATTACACCATCTTCATCAGGCTGGATCCATGGATTCATGCGGTTTGCACCAAATTCTGACCCTACCATCTGTGTGTCTCAGACTAGGTCCTGGATTTCCAATGTTCAATTGTCCAGCTTGGTGAACCTGCACACACAGCAGCCTCAGCTTTCTGCTCGTGGCTGACAGAAGCGGAAACCGACATGTTCTTCTGCTGTTGTAGCCCATTCTCCTTAAGGTTCAACAAGTTTGCATTCTGAGATGCTTTTCTGCTCACCCCAGTTACTGCAGCCTTTCTGTCAGCTCAATCTGGTCTGACTCTTTTCCATTGGCCTATATAATCAACAAAGCGTTTCTGTCAGCAGAACTGCTGCTCACTAGCTGTTTTTCTTGCATCATTCTAAAGAAACTCTAGAGGATGTCGTGAAAAAGCCCAGAGAATCAGCAACTATGGAAATACTCAAACTAGCCTGGTGGCAACATCAATTATACCAAGATCAAAATCAATGAGATCACATTCTTCCTCAATCTGATGGTAGACATGAACAATACATGAAGCTGCTGGCCCATACCTGCATTACTTTATACATTGGCAGTGGGTTAATTAGATAACTGCATGATTAAGTGAGTGCACAGACGTTCCTAATAAAGTATTCAGTGAGCATAAATTAAGCCTAGTGTTTAGTCATTTTACAATGTCAATGGTAATTTTTCCTTTCAAGAAATTAAAAAAAAAAAAAAGAATCACAACAGACAGGATAATGTAGTCCAAGACTAACTTTTTTTTGTCACTTTCCCTTATTTTGATGATACTGGAACAAAATATAAATGCTGTGCCTCAAAATTACCATTCAGTCACAGCTTCTGTTCAAAATGCTGTACAAAGTGAGCAGGCTGACCTGAATAAGTGCTAAATGATACATTAGCATAGATAAGAGACAGCACAGTAGGATCAAATTGAATCTCTCTGCTTATCTTTTTCTAAAAACTAACAAGGAACGTTGCATAATTTACATAAACAGAGTTTCTTCAATTAAAGTTTTCAACAATACAGAACAACTTACCAGCGGTGTGTGGGTACTCCATCTGGAGTTTCTCTTGATAGCACCAACTACAGTTGAAATCTCTCCTTGAACAATGTATATATTTTTGTCCACCATAATGAACCTAGAAGTCAAAATAATAATATAGTTAAGAATTAAGCTCTACATAAATGTAAATTATAGTCTTGTACACTTTGGTCACACAGCAACACAGCATCAGCTGAGAAACGTTCCATTTTCACATCACAAGATAGGGATTTTGGGTCAAGGTCTAACCTTCAGCAACATTTCAAGATACGGTTGTATGCCAAACCAAACCACACCAGTTGATCATTTTAACATAAAGGAAGCACATAATTGCATAATCCTTTCATAAGAGGATAATAAAACAATGAAAAAGCACTATGGATGGGAATGCAAAGACTGCACAAGTCAACACACTGTACAAGATGAAACAGATGTGGATCACTAAAAAAGTATTTGCTTTACAGATTCGTTTGCACTGTCCTTACATGGTTGGTCTACAGACATTTGCATGTATATACTCCTACAATCACTAAGGCACATTCAGAGGTTATAGAAAGTTATTCGTTCCTATTAAAGTCCATACATTTGCCTAGGGATACGTTAATAAATGCCGCTCTACTTCAGGTTAGTGTAGTGTGAACGTAAGCATAATCATCCCTCAAGCTATTACTGCATCTCGCCTGATGAGAATCTCATGAGAACAAATTATCCAAGAAAACGGTCTGGAGCACTTAAACTGACTGTTTTACACAGACTGACACACTGCCGGCTAGCCAGCTATGTTAACTTTAACGCTTGCAAATCAAGTTCACCTAGCTAGGTTAGCTAGCTAGCTGGGTAAACTAGCTCTGCAGGCCCAGTTTGACAGCTGACAAATGTAAGAAGGACCAAGTCTAGTGACATTTCCTGGACCTTGCACCCACAGTTCTTACGTTTAGCAACGCGAACGAGAGAATTCACCATGCTCATTATAACAATGTATTTTAGCGCTGTTGACGATTCAGCTTCAGAGACTTCATGCTAGCTTGCTAGTTCACTATAGCCAGCTAGCAAGCTAACGCTAGCAAGTCGGCGTCAGGAGCCATGCAGCAGAGCAACGTGAAGTTTCGGCGGTTTTTACAGTAAAAACTCATACGACTGAATCTGTACACCAAACAAGTAGTTGTCTAACTACACGAAGCTGTCAGTTTGGACACAAAACCCCATACCTGTACGGACGCGAATCCAAAATGGCGTTCAGTACGTTTTCCACTGATGTGGCTGGCTAGCTAAACCGCTAGCGGGCTGCTAAACAGGACTGAATGTAAATGTTTTCTTGTCACAATGCACTTGAAAGAAATGACACCAGGGTGTCCCGATAAATAAAGTCTCACACTTCAAGCAATTTCACGTCATGCCCGGCTTTCTCAACACTGTTGCTGGTTGTAAATAATCTCACTCTGTTCAACGAGAGGGACTAACAGTAAACTTACTGACGTGGAAAAGCCCGGAGCGCGAACTAACCTGATGACTTCATCTGAAATGACGCACAGTCCAGCCAATCGTGTGCACGGATTTCTCCTCCTCAGCCGAGAACATCATTATTTAAAACACAATATCCGAGCCGGTACGTTCTCTGACGACGAATATGTGTGGCTTTAAGAGTCAAGCCGAGAAAGTTTAATACATGACTTTACTGGAAACTGTGCTGTACTTATGCATTTGCTGGTGCAAATGTAAGGGTGGGCCGACTACAAAATCCCAGGGAACCTAGCCAAGGTTGGTTGAATGACATTCATGACGTGGTGCGCTACAGTGGTGCGTCATCGTTGTTTTCCTTTCACATGTGACATAAGTGGCTAGTGAATTGGTCACTTCCCTTACACTGCTGATTAAAGCGATTGTAGCTCGGCTGGAGTTGAAGGAGCTCTCAAAGTCTGAAATCCTGCCCGATGGCGCTGAGAGTTCTGCTCTGTTATCAACGCACAAAGCAGATTCGGCGCATTTGATGTGACGCAGCAGCGAGGACCCTTCATGCTAATGTGGTACATTCAGGGCCATTTCTGAACGTTTGAGGGCCCTAGGTGGCACTCAACTTGCACACACCCCAATCATATTCTTTTGTATGCAAGAATAAAGAAACTTTGTCTTCTTGATTAAGAAACAGCCTGAGAAATTCTCTGGGCCCACTGTGCTTTTTGACCATTATTATTATTATTATTATTATTATTATTATTATTATTTAAAACATACATACTACAGTCCAATCCCATTTCTTATTATCACCCCTATCCCTTGGTTTTAAGTGTTGCTTAGTGTTGCTTAACTTAGTTGTTGAAATCTTTCTCTACAAAATGGCACAACCCTCGAACAAAAAGAACATTACTTAATTCACAGGCTAGTAGGCTAGTAGGCGACCCTGGCAGTCTGCCCTGATAGCAGAGGAAGGTAAAGTTCAGCAACCTTGCTGCTGGTCTTTAGTTAAATTGAAGGAATCATAGGCCTTCAACAAGTGGGGGAGGGGTGCGACAATTATTTATCATTGCCTGCCCCTAATTCTTTGGTGATATGATGCTGAAGTGAGCTATTCACCAGCATCTTGTACACATTTTCCCATTCCACCTTAAATGATGCAGCAGTTCTTTCTTTTTGCTTGTTGTGAAGAAAAGGACCAGAACACACTGAAACTACATTAAAATACAATAATAGTATAACGATTATAATTATAGTTATTACAATTTTTTAATGAAGAAAACTAAATTCCTGGTTTCTTTGGTCAACTACGCAGCCATTTTGCCATTTTTTTTCTCATAACACTGGAGTGCTATAAAAATGCTGACCTGTTTTTGGAATAAGATGGCAAGAGGAACCGATGTAAATGACTTTGAAAGAGGGTTGTGGTTTCAGTTTTGCTTCAGTATGGACTTTTGTGACATATTTTTAGTTGCACACTTGTCAGTTTTTCTCTCCTACTTATGAGAACAGCATCACAGGCTGTCATATTTTTGTGGAACTGGTGAATGTCTTCAAGATGATAAGCTCTTTCCAGCTATGTCTGTGATGTTTAATTTATTGAACTGTGGGACATACAGTGCAAAAGTGTGAACACCCTGCTCAAATGACATGTTTTGTTGATTTTCTAAGTGAAGAGTTGACACAGCCTGTTCAAAGAATGCACTTAAATGTGGCATTTTCCTGCATTTTTGTACAGTTTGCTGAGTCTAACAATTTATGTTAAATTTTTCCCAATATATTAAATTCAGCAAATAAACATTAATTGTTCATGTACAGAAGTGTGTTCTCTGTAGAAGGTGTGTTAACTTATTTTCACTTAGAAAATGAACAAAACCTGTCATTTGCCTGGGAGCGTTCTGCATATGACTGTACATGTAGCCCAATGCCGCTTTGATGCAGTATTCAGGGTAAGGTACTACACTCCTGTCCCACAGTGCAGTGTAAAGCAGGAGTAGCTACTCACACCTAAAAAAGAAAGCACAGTGAGTGCTAATGTGAGTGTAGATAGCTGGAACTATTTAGCCACTGGAAAAAGCAGTTTACGTGTGTAATTTACATGTTACAGCTCAAACTATTTAAGTTAATTAAGTACTTACACATAATTCTGTTCATGTCATATATTGTGTTTGTGTAGATTTGAATCAAGCAACCCATTGTCCAGTATCCAAACTGAATTAAGACCTACATATTTACTTGCAAACTTGTTTTAAAATTGTTTTGTATTTGTGAGATCAGCATCACCGAAAGATAGCTTTAGAACTAAGAAACTTGTCTTTATTCTCCAGCTTCTCACAGAGTTTAAACACATTCCAATGGGGCGATTATTAAGCCTGGAAAAACCCAGATAAGTCTCCTTTTTGAAAACAGGAAATGCAAAGCATATCTTTGAGCATTTTATGTTTATTCAGAACATTTTGATTAACAGTAATATGAATAACCACTTAATCACTTGCCTTTAAATGTCCTAACTAAAAAATGTCATAAGCGTGCATTCTGATGGGTTTTACTGAGTATTCCTGCAGTTGTTTTCCCTTGGTTACATCTGCACTGGAAGAAGAAAGTGTTTCTTTATTATTATTATTATTACTTTCAGATATAATAATAAAATAGGTCACATGGCAAGAACATAAAAGAACATAATATCACTGTATATATATATATATGAAGATATTTGTATGCTACATGACATGTATTATGGTAGTTTTTGAAAATTTTTGCAAAACAGTTATAATGGAAAAATACACCAGCAGAAGAGTGGTGCCACATTTAAAAATGGTTTCGAGCACAAAATATTCTCGTTCTAAAAGTCGCTTGTGGAACAAAATCTCACCTCTCCAAAATGTTTACTTTACAGGAGAAGGAAAAACCGTTCCTGGCGTTTAACGCATGTCAATGTAAAACATGTTTTCTTTCCGAATGAAGGCCCATTTCTAATGGCCTATTCATCATGAAACCTCTGTGGGATTTTATTGTTATTCAAAACATGTTTGGATGCAAATATACTGTGTTTCGTGATTTTACAAAGAAGGGTAATTGTGTTTCTGAAGATCAATATGATTTTTAATGCAGCGAGAAGCTGCAGAAGAATGCTAAGTTGCTCAGTACTAAAGCTCTCTGTAAGGTTGTGCTATGCACAGTAATACATTATGTGAAACAACAGTTTCAAGATCTGTGTTCAATAATAAGCTAATTGTTCTTTAAGTATGTCATTCAGTCATGCAGTCTGTAGAACAAAAGTGCAGAAAAGCAGAGGCCTTTAGAGAACCCATGGTGCATTGGGTTATTCATTTCTCAGTGTGTTGTAATGGTTTTAAAATCTATTTGTTCTGCAAACACAACTATAGGCTCTCAAATGCCATCTAATCATAATACTTCACACACTTCTTCCCAGCAAAGTAAGGAAAATGAAACTACTAAGCAACAACTTTGCAAGTTAAATCAATGGCAATACAAGATAGGAAAATTCATGTTGAAAAAAGGTTACCTTATATCATCTATACCTCATGCGTAATGCTAACATAACATTTACTATACTTCACCTTGATTTAGCAACTATAGTTAGTTCGGGAGAACAGAGATCTGTGCTGCAAGACATCAATGTTTCATTTAAAATAGGTGTCAAACAAATGCACATTCGGCATAATTTAAACTAATTTCACTTAAAAGTAATTAGCATTGAAGATAGCAGTCCTTCAGTTGATGTAAGCCAATGTGAAGTCTAGGCAACCCTTTTGCTTTAAATATTTCAGATCTGAGCTTTATACCATATGCACTAGCTGGGAATATGGGACACCAGTCCAAAGACAATAGGAGATTTAATATGCATATGTTCATTGAAGGTCCCACATTGTATATTTTACTTTTTGCCTTAAGGTCCATTTATGTTTGTATGGATTTATTTACCAAAAACTGTCACATTTCATTTTTGCATAATCATAGTCCAGGTCTTTTTTGTCTTAAACTGGCTGTTACAGTCACTGGGCTTTTAAGATTGATATATGTATATGACATCTGATCTAACTGGCAGCTCTATATTGAACATCATTCGAAAAGCATAATTCTGTGTAAACTGCTAGGGCTTAAACAGTTGAAAGCTGAAAAGGCAGATACATGTATACAATCCACTGCGTTTTTTTTTAAACATTACAAAAACAATGTATTCAGAATGGGCTGTTAGTGCAGGTCATGGATTCTGTGAACTGTGGAATAAACTTCAGAAACTTTGGCAGTGTCTACACACTATGTCAAACTCTTTTATAGCAAAAAAAGACTTACTGGGACTGATTAAATATGGTAAAAAAGTAAAAATGCATACTGTACTGGGCAAAAGTTAGAGACCCTCAGTCACCCTTTGTTAAATTTCCAGTTAAAATAGTCAATAACATTAGCCATTTTTAGGAGATATGTCTAAGATTATATATAAGATGATACCTTAAAGGAATATACACAGCCATTTCCAAAAGTGGAGTTGGAACTATGATTAAAAGATAGAGAAAAAATAGGACCCCTAACAACCAGGCAAGACCTGATAGACTACCAAAACACTCACCATCAATCAATCAAACACTGATTAAAGCTTTCATTTTTGAGAGAGAGAAGAAAATCAAGCTCCCCTCTTGCTTCAGATCCGAAAAAACCCACAGGTGTTTCTGTCCATCCTTCCAATGTGAGAAGACAACTCCACTCTGTGGGTCTGCAAAGATGTGTAGCTGTCAGGATACCATTACTGAGAAGAGGAAACAGACAAAAAAGAAGAAAATTTATAAATCAAATGAGGCTGTTTGTGTTCTCAGAGCAACAGACTGAGCATCCCAGTGTCCAGACCTCAACATCATTGAATGTGTTTGGGATTCCTTGGATTGGGAGAAGCAGAAATAATGCAACCAGCTTCTGAAACTGAACTTGGGAGGTGTGGAAAAACAACAGAGAAACATATTTCTCTGACATGGATTTTATACCTATTTGTTTTTACTTTTGTGTAATTTTCTGTAAAATATATTTTTCTGCTTGATTTCATGACATTGAAAACTTGAAACTCTCCTCAAAACTATTTCCTGAAAAATAAATGTAAGAATAATACATTTTGCAACGTACATATGCTTTGTTTGTTTGTTTGTTTGTTTTACAACACTTTCATTCAAGGACTCCTCTTTTTGTCTTAGCAAGATTGCTTTTTTCTTTTCGCATCATCAAAAACTCAGTAGAAGTCCAACAACTTTTTATAGAACTACACACAGAATCTAGTTTGTTCTATTCATCATGCAGGCCTGGTCAGGAAGCATTAGTTCTTCATCATTACTCATGTCAGTTGTCATTGGTGAGTCATGCCTTCCTTGAAAAATACACAGTTTTTGACAACATGTCCACATGGGAATGAGAATGAACAGTTCATAAAGGTTTACTAGGAAAACTTACAAGCATTCTCCACATGAGAGAATCACAGAGACTTTGAGTGACTTTGATGGAATATGCATTAAAAAAAACAAAAGCCTGTTGGACTCTGGTTACTTTAAAGAAAGTTTTTCTGTCTCTTGTGATTCAATAAGGGTTTGTGGTCATTTGAAAAAGTGAAATGAAAACGTTAAGCTTTGGTAAAAGGTTGCAGCAGCACTGTGATAAAGTCTGACATCCTCAAACAAGGCTGTAGGTCAAGTCCCATATGTGCTGTAAAAGCGGCTCTGCCATTACTCTTCAGAGCCAGACATGAAGAGTCCTTCGTGTAGAGAGACCTTTTTACTCAAGTAGTCCAGCCCGTCTCATCAAAGCTGAAAAAAATAAAAATAAAAGCCGTGCATAAAATGTTTCTGCGCGTGGTAGGCGTGATAATGGCTACCTGACAGAGATGGCAGGAGGCATTTGTTGAGGGTAGAACAAGCCGGTCTACGATCAGGCGGTCTTGCTTCTGAGAGCCCCCTTTGTAAGAGGGCGCGCGAGAGTGGAGAGAGAGAGAGAGAGAGAGAGAGAGAGAGAGAGAGAGAGAGAGAGAGAGAGAGGTGGGCAGTCCTTTTTCTGCTGTGGACCTGTCGCACAAGATATTTAGCATAAAGTCAGTCCCCCTCTGCATGGGGATCACGCCTTCACTTTTCCAGCAGCCCTTATGACAGACAAACACGAGAGAAGGAAACGGGAGCTTTTGGCATTTTTGCAGTCCGGGGAACTTTCTACATGACGGCTGAGGGCTACATCAGTTCAGGACAGCAGTTCACCCACGACGAAGTTGCGTTTTGCGGGGATTACTTGCACCAAAGCGGGATCTGATGTGAGTAAAAAGCCCCATTCTGCGTAGAGAACAGTGTGATGATGCTCCCTCACAGCAGCCCGTGTAGCCCCGCGGTGCTGTAGCATGCAGGCTACTGAACGCAGCTGAGTGTGTGCACCGCTGGAGCAGCAGCGCATCCACCCCAGCCCTGCTCAGCTCAGCTCCCGGCCTGCGGGAGAGCGAGCTGAGAGCCCGGGACAGGCAGCGTAGCCTCACCCCGGAGGTGACTGATGAAGGGCTGTAATTAAATGATCCATCAGATTCAGTGCGCCCTGTACCTCACGTGCCAAAAAGAGTCACTGAAACAAAGTTTATATATGAGATCCTACGGTTGGCTTAAAACAAAGCAGGCTGTGGCTAAACTCCTCCGCATCCGGTCAGACAGCTCACTGCTCGGCTACCGCTCTGTTAAACATGCGTTTAATTCGTGTACGAACCTAAAGGTCAAACATGTCGCTCAAGACTTTATAACGCAAAAATGTCCGTGTATGTCAGTAAAGAATAATGTGCACCGGCTCTGTCGGCTCTGTGTGTGTAAACTGTGAAATTCCCGGCGCGATGAGTTGACATGAGTTGAACTGGCTTTGGGTTCCGCTCACAGCATCAGCTCACCGCGCGGTCAGAGTCAGAACGGGCGGTTCAGCTTATCGCAGTTAAACGAAGATCAAGATGTTAGGAGCATTTTTATAGTTGTCGGCCGCCTAAACGCCTCATTAGCGCACAATGTGCAGCTGAACTTTCACATTTGCGGTCATTTGCTCCGGTCAGAAACGTGTCCACTCAGTGTTCGTCTCTCATAAGAACTGGCGCGGAACCCTGTGCTGTTAGAAGTGCGGATATTTCAGAGGTCAGAAATATTTGCGGGATCTGCTCAAATTGATAGGTGGCAGGTGCTCGAGCCGCAAGAGACAGTGGGGAAAAACGGGCCCCTCATACTGCCTGTTCTCCACAACAGCTGCTGCGGAATTGTTCATTTAGGACGACGATTTCTTTTCGTGTTTTCTCCAAAAATGTAAAGAAAAGAGATACAGGAAAAATGTAGTTACTCCCCTGAAATAAAAAGGGCTTTGAGTTGACGTGATTAAACAGTGTGTTGTCCGTTATTAAAATATTTTAAATGAACACAGTAATTATAAAAAACACGTAATAGAAGTGTGTTTTATACAACCACGTAAATAAATAACTACCGCTGTATCACAATAACATCACTATCGCTGTTCAGTAATAATGTAAGTAATAACGGCTATTTATGTCAACGCTATATATATATATATATATATATATATATATATATATATATATGTGTGTGTGTGTGTGTGTGTGTGTGTGTGTGTGTGTGTGTGAAGATATTTGTATGCTACATGACATGTATTATGGCAGTTTTTAGTAGTGTATATATATTTTAAATATGTACGTTTGTGTGAATATAATACGTGTGTGTGTGTGTGTTAGTTTAAAGCCTATATATATATATATATATATATATATATATATATATATATATATATATATATATATATATATATATATATATATATATGTTATAAATGTATTATGATTTTAATTTATTTAAAATAATTTAAAAATAATTTGAAGCGGCCTGGTGTTTATGAATGTGGACGTTCACGCACAAACAATTTAAACGTATTGAGCAATGAATAAATAAATATCTTTGGGGCACGTTTAACTGCAGAAAGCTGATATAATCGCCGTTTCACCTGTAGGCTATTTTCATGTGTCCAGCGGTGAATATGATCTGTTGGTTTTTCCGTATTTGCGAGGTCACACTGATTTGTTATTGTAAAACTTCGGCCGCTTTGATAATCGTGCGAGAAAGTAATGAACAAAACGGAGCGGTCATCCAGATTTGAACGGGGTGTGTTTAGAAAGAGAAACTGACCATTTAGTGTGATTTATTACGCCTCGCTAGGACTGAACTTTCAGCGGTCTAGGGTGCAAATGTAGGCAAACAGCGGGACACGAGCTTGTGTGGGCTTTACCAGTGGGATTAGATCACCTCCATCAGTAATGCCTCGTCACCTCTGGCTCGGTTTGAGTCTCTTCACTCTCCTCCACACGGATTCACCGCACAGTCGCGTGCGCAGCGGGTCCTGAGTAAGTTCAGCACAAGATTGTGTGGAGAGAGTTAAATACTGCATCATCACATAAACCAGTGCATTAAGTCTGGAAAACCAGACTTAGCTGAACCAGAGAGAAGGTTCGAGTAGCTGGAGCAGCTCACTGGAGATCGTCTCTCACCGCATTCCTGTCCCCTGTCCTGGGTTTATGTCTGAATAGTGTAATGTTGAATTTGCGCCGCTCATACAATATTCCATCAGCAAAAAGAGACAGAAAACGTTTGTATCTCGGTCTAGAGATTAATAGCGCGTATATACGCATGAGCAGTGTTATTTTGAGAGGAGCGCTCCTACTTTGTTTGCGCGTGTGTGTGTGTGTGCTGCCTCGCGGATATGCAGAGGTATAAAAAAGAGAAGAAGGAGAAGAAAAAGGCGCGCTTTAACACACACGGGCAAATGCAAATGGATGTTAGGAGGGTAGAAATTAACATCTACAAACATTGGGTGGAAATTCCATCTGCCGCCAGCTCGAGTGGGCCCTTAATAAGTTCTCAGACAGCAAAGTGACACACATCTTAATCAACTCTTAATCCGAGGAATTAATTCTGGACGCGTTTATGAATAATTCCCAGCCTAATGCCGCAGCCCATGGAAATGCGTTTAGTCTGCCTCTGCCCAGCCAACAGATGGACCGGCCAATCTCCCGAAAAATGAGAGGATTTTCCTCGGCGTTATCTGTCCTCTTATTAGATATATATTTTAATGAGATCGATAGCTCATATGCAAACCGCTGCATTAGCGCAGGGCGCGCGCTCGCATGGCGACACTGAGCCGTGTTTAAGAGCTTTCTTCTTCTTTTTTTACATCGTGAATATGTGACGGTCTCTTTAGTTTGTGCGTGAATCTATATCTGTGTTTCAAACCGTAAACAGCACGTCAGAGCAGCAAACCGCCATTAGCACTATCATTAGCTGTGTAGAGTTTACTAGTCTGTGATTTGAGACGCGGCCGACGAAACAGTCCGTAGATGTGTGGTCAGCAGGCTGGACGGAAGAGCTTGCGGAGAAGTGGCCCGTGATTGAGGCTGAAACACAGACCAAACTTCCAAACCTCTTAAACAGGGTGTGCCTTTAAAATTAGCTATAAAATGGCCATACACAGAATCAGTGTCCCTATAGTATTATAACAACAACACGATTATTATTATTATTATTATTATTATTATTATTATTATTAATAATAATAATATTGTTGTTGTTGTTTTGTTGTTGTTGCTGTTCTTGTCATCATCATCATCATCATCATCTTATTATTATTATTATTATTATTATTAGCTATTATTGTTGTTGTTCTTGTTGTTGCTGTTGTTGTCATCATCATAATTGTGTTCTTCTTCTTATTAGTATTATTATAATTATTATTATTATCATCATCTTCTTTTTGTTATTATTATTATTTTTATTACTATTTTAAACATTTTTTAAAATGCCATTGCTGACCGTTTAAATACTCTTTTTACTTTTCGATACACTCGAAATCTGTAGCAGATCAATTATTATTAATATTTTTTGCCTGTATTCAGCGCCGTTGTTTGCCTTCAGTTTATGCGTAAAGGCTTAGGTTTAACCCACAGACATCTGAGGTGAACTCAGGTCAAGAAGATGCCCCCCCCCCTCTCTCTCTCTATCTATCTATCTATCTATCTATCTATCTATCTATCTATCTATCTATCTATCTATCTATCTATCTATGCATGTATCTCTCCCTCTGTGTCAGACTTTTACTGTGTAAAATCTCAGACTGTCGGTGTTTACAAGTTTCCCTGATAGCCTGTTACTAGACTCATAAGCCTCTCCCTCTCTCTCTATCTCTCTCTCTCTCTATCTCCCTGTCTGTGTGGAGTTAATGTGGATGTAATGTAAATGTCGTACCTCCCGAGGGGAGCAGTCGAGCAGTCACACCTTGTTCCGGACTCAATCACTATAGCCCACGTCACCTACTAATTCCAGCCTGAACAAAAGCAGGAGTGAACTTTAGTCTGTGCGAGTGTGTTCAGGATGTGGCAGTGTCCCCTCCTGAGCTGAGCATTCCTCCTGAGACCCTCGCCAGCCTCTCTGAATGATCTGTGCCCAGAGCTCTGAGGCTTTAATACGCTACACTATTAAAACTAAAGATCCGGAAAATGACCACTGCCGTATAAGAGCCGCTCTTTTCTCCCTAAAGAATCTTTCAGTGGGCTGTTCTATGAAGAGCCATTTTTCTAGACGTGTGAATTCTTTTAATTAGAACTTTTATATTAAAGCCAAGAACCTTAGAAACCGTATCTGACATGGTTGTCCGTGTGCTGTGTTGAACCTGCACGGTGCCAAATGCATTCCTCTTCGGTGTTTCACTCATCAGAGATAATAGATGGCTCTCATTTCATGAGTCTTATTTTTCTGATCCCTCACATCAATCAATGCTCATCAGCAGCAGAGCATATTCTCTTACAGTGATCAGATAATGAGATCAGGACAGGCTGTCCAAGACAACTGAAAATAATGAGTCATGAATAAGATTTAACAGAGAACATTTCAAACACGAGCTCTATTAAAACAGCCTGACTATAGTGGGGCATCTGTACAGTGTGTGAGGGCACGACTTACCAGATTTCCTCCGAATTTAAGATCTTAACATTTATGTGATATATTGTGCTGGGATTAAGCCTAGTCTGGGACTAAATCGCAGTGTCTGTGATAATTTCTCAATTCGAAGTTATTCTAGTCTAGGTTCAAGATGGAAACAAGCCCTGAATGTTAATAGACAACAATGTCTATATTTTTTCATTATTAAAGGCATGGGCTGCATGTTTCTGAATCAAACCAGGTAAAACGAGGTCTTATGTTTGGTTCAGTCTGGTTTTATTTTCTGACTGAGTAAATATCCCTCTCTGTCAGGTCTCATCACTGGACCCTCCACCTTGGGGGTCCACCTTGTGAATACTGATCACTACATGATTTCTCGTTCAAATAAACGCGGTTATGTTCAGATGATCTTAACCCCATGCATACCAATAAGATTTTTTTCTTCGCCAGAACGGATGAAGTCATGTCATTCAGCTTACATCCACATAATAAAACATGTTTCGCCTTTACTGATGGTTGCCTAACAACAAGGATGCATTCGATGGGGCATGTTTTGCATTTTTATTGGTATTTGTACACAGGAATGCTGACTTTCTGGCTGTTAGTCCTGCATCATACTCTATTAAACTGTGAGTTCAGTCATCTCCTGACAACTGTTACTGAATTTATTTATTGTATTTATTTGAATAGTGAATTTATAATGGATGTCTGTCTGTTCAGAGAGACCGTATTCTGAGACCTAAATCTAGACTAATAATCACTGTTAATTGGGGGATCAGACTAGGTTTAATCTAAATGCACCTCGTACAAAATGTATATTAACAAACAATGTAATTAGTGATAAAAATGTAACATTCGTGTTAAAACAGTTTAAATATTTGATTTATTTGAATTTAATTGATTTTTTTAAGAAGAGCTGCCCTCATTCGAAGGACCGAACAAATCTGAGCTCTAACGTCATGAAGATGCTGAAATGATTTTTACCAATCAAATGAATGATCAATGATACTAAATGACTTAAAACGGAGCTTTAAGTAACGTGACCTTCTTGGTCAGTGAGTTTGAGCATTTCTGTTGTTGTAATTGGTGTGAATACTTGTAGCCTCCCCTGGACCGAGCAGCAGCTACATTATTAGCGTTAATACTAGTATGTTTTAGTCAATTTTAGAAATGGGGAAAACGAGAGAATTCATCAGTAACTTAATCTGCTTTAAACTTAAAAAAAAAACACCTTCCCAAGTCCAGGGTCGTCTGGATCCTCGCGCTGAAGTCGTTGTTCGTTGAGGTGAGGGGGTTCTGAGCAGGTGGGCTCATGGTTTTACTGCGCTCAGGAGCTGCAGCAGTATTTTACAGCCTGTTTTATTCAGGTCTCGCCGCGAGCGCTGAGCCGCGCTGGGGGACTGTGTCCCGTATGAGAGGTGCTAACTGCTGTTGTATAAATACACGAGTTGTTATTTTAGCTTCTATTACGGAGCATCGTTCCTGGCGAAACTGCTATTTAGAGATGGAGTGTCATGTGTTTGCGCTGAGATCTAAAAAATTCGGCTTAAAATTAAACTTAAAATAAAAAAGCAATAATGAAAGAGTCCGTGTCGGTTAGATATTACACTTTTCCATCGTTGTGACGGGTTATAAAAAGTCTATTACATAATAATAATAATAATAATAATAATAATAATATAATAGCGTAATGTTGTATGCCTTTTGTTATACGGTTAAATGTTATTATACAGTTAGATTTTCACATCTCTTTTCAGTCCGCTTTTTGTTATTTATTTAAGCATTTTTTGCTATTGATTGATTGATTGATTGATTGATTGATTGCTTGATTGATTGTCTGTCACATGTCGTTCTCTGTCGGTGAGCTTTAGTGTACAGGGCACCCTGATCACTCTTTACCCACCGGCTGATGCTCCTCTGAGCTGACAGCTCTGGGACTGATCTCATTTATTACCGGCTCGTTCCTCAGTGCATGTCTCAGCTCTGATTTCTGACAGTTTTACGCTAAACTACCGTGCACTGCGTTCGCCTAAAGCAGGCTACTGCTCTCGGGTGAAAATGCGAGCAAAGAAGCGGAAACACCTCAGTTTTAAACCGCACGGTGCGACAAACAAACCGCCAGGGAATCCTCGGAGATGAAGGTGGAACGCGGAGGAAACGGAAATTCGCAGCGCGTCATTAAATCAGAGCAAATGAAACGAGCCGGATTAGTTTCAGTGTTTTGGCGTCTGTCATTGTGAGGAAAGTGAGCGAAATCTGCGCTGTGCGCTAAACGTTGATCACAGTTTGATTGTGGGATCGTGCTGCGCGCTGTTTTACTGATTTAACGCATTAAATAAAGCAACGTGTCTTCCATAACCGGGTTTATATTGTTTTGTGCTAAATTAACAAAAAAAGTAACAAAAAAAATCGTCTCCACCTGAACACACTGTGATCTCTAAATGTGTCCAGCTAGAGACAGAATGTTGAGTTTCTTTAACTCATCTGCGCTGATGATGAGCTCAGGAATGTTACTGTCTTCTTGTTTTTATTCTTCCGTGTGCATCTCTACTGCCTGTGTTCTGAAGCTGTGTGTGTGTGTGTGTGTGTGTGTGTGTGTACAGAGGCTGAAGGGGGTTATGGATTTTAACCTGCTGACGGAGGCCGAAGCCCGCAGCCCCGCGCTGTCGCTCTCCGACTCCGGGACACCTCAGCATGAGCAGAGCTGTAAAGGCCAGGACACCAGCGGTCAGTCTACACTCAGACGCTCACACAAACACAAACACGCTGGAAATCAAAGCAGATTTAACCAGAGAAGTCAAAACGTCGGAAGATCGCGATCTCATTATTCCGCATTCATGTTCTCAGTAGCACGTCCATCGTCCCCTTCAAACGCCAGCACGAGATAACCCGCGGCTGATAAGCGCATCGCAGCTCTTTCAGGGAGGATTCAGCGCGCGGCTGACGGCGGTCGCGCCAGTAACTGAACGCAGATGCTGGTTTAGAGAAGAGCTCCAGGCTGCTTAAGACATCAGCTCCACTCCCCGAGCTGCCCGACTGGAAGTCCACGCACACTTTAATATTAATGATTCATTTGCCTCCAGTCTAAAGGGCGGTTAGGGGGGACTCGGGGATTTGTACCCCACGCACTGATGTTCTGACTTTGGCTCCAAAGGGTTTGAACGCTGATTCACACGGAGAATGAATGGAGCACTATATAATCCAAAAGTAGTCATTTTCTACTCTCTGTCTTTGGAACGAAACGTTTTAGCAACGAGATGAGAAAACTGGCCTCTCAGAAAAAGGTGCTAAACTGTCACTGAGGTGGTCCAACGTAAGTGTCCCATTGGAATTATATTTTCTAAGTTGGATTAACTCCACACACCCTGTTTAGTCTATTTAGTTTTCATTATATGTTTTGTTTTAATGCATTAGGTTATTATAATGTACAAATATGTCTCTTGACTTTTGAAGAAAAAAAACTCATTTAGTTTAGGTTTTTTTTTCTTCAATTTGGACCTTAAAACCACGGATGTACCTTTGAGGGTGCATATATATTGTTTGTACCTTGATGAATGAAACATTGTTAGAAATAAAGGTTCTGTGTAGGTACATTTTTCATTCATCAGTGAAAATGTACCCTCAGTGCAACACTGCTTTTAAGGTCCAACTGTGCACCTTAAATAAGATTTTCCAGGTGAAAAGCACGTATTTGCATCTTTTACACAACCTAATGTTTTACAACAGAACACTAAAATAAAAGCCTGGAGACCCGGCGAGGTGTGTGGAGTCAAAACAACTTGTAAAAAAATATAATTTCAACAGATTATGGTACAATTATGTTCCCCGACTAAAAGTACTGAGAGGTACAGTGACAAGAGGGCTACAGCCCCAGAGACAGTTCATTACTTTTCAACTCAGCACTCAACCTACAGCACTTACAGATTACTAACAGGGGGTTTCAGTATATAAACATCATTCATTTTATAGAAAATGAATACGTCACCACACTATTCTGACCACTGTTATATCAAAAACAAAATGAGACAGATATGATTATTTCTGTTAACATCTCTTGGCAGGAGGGTGGGGGGTGGGTGGGGGGGTGGGGGGTTGTGTACTCCATATGCTCATTCTCATGTTTTCGAGATGGGTTAACTAGTGCTCAATAAAAGGTCACTTTTCTAAACTGGGAAGACACACTTTAGATCTAATGCTATATAACAGATAATCATATTACAACATATAATCATGAAAAATTACTATTTGTGAAGAGCATTGAGAAAGAGCATATGTGGGAAAGGCATAGTAGTAAAAAAAACGTCTGCTATGAAAAACCCAGACAAACTTAAAGGAAAAGAATCTGCGCTGGAAAACTTCAGTTCTGAAATACCATCAGTTTTAGAGCTTCAAAACAAATATATCACAGGCAGTGATAAGAGGCTGACATGAAAGGTGGGTGCATCTGAGCTCATGGAGCCCAATGGAGATGAGCGTCTCTGATTTTAAGTGAGTTCTCCATCTTTAAAGTGGAGCCTACTAACAACAAATGAACTGGGAAAATCTAATATATGAGATTGCAGTTCAACGAAAGGTCAAGATGTTTCACAGATCGAGTCGTACTGAAACGCTTATATTTTTTGAATGGAACCAAATTTTTACAATGAGAATTACATCCACACCAGGAGAACATAATAGTTGAAGGTAATTTCATTGCTATTACTGTGCTTCAGAGGAGCTATATAGCTTGGATTATTTACTTAGTGCGTATTTTTATAAACTGAAATCCCATAGTGGGGGACACGTGGGATACATTCAAGATATTACACTGCTTGTCATGAAAAAATAAATACTCACTTTGAATAAACACTGCGACCAAATCCCCCTGAGAAAAAAGTCTTACAGCATGTAGTCACCCGTTTTGTAAAACACTTTCATAGGGCATCTAACCACCATATCAGCATACTGAAAAAAGTTCAAGCACGTCTTTATGAGGTAACATTTTTCTCATAATGCTGCAAACTGAAGGAAAGTGAAGGGGCTGCAGATGAATTCACATTTAATTGGAGCCAAATGTGCAGAGGGATGTGGTGGCCACTCATAAATCTTCTTATAACAAGCCTGCAGGCATCAAAGCACGCCAACAGGCTTTCATCATAACGGCCAAACAGATAATCTCTTTTCATCAGAGCAAACAGGAATCAGTGCACTGTAAAGGGTACAGACTCATCATTTGGAACCGATCATATAAATCTGATCAGTACTTGTCATCTTGAAGGGTCTTGTTCCAAAAGGCACTGTAGACCACTTTGAGGAATTTTCTTTTTTTTTTTTCATGATACACAGACGTATGCAAAAGTTAGAACACCCCTGGTCAAATGACATGCTTAGTTGATTTTCTAAGTGAAAATAAGTTACACATGCTTTACAGAGAACACATTTAAATATGACATTTTTATGTAAATTTGACTTTTATTACATTATTAAATGTGTGTTTCATTATACGTCAGCTGTTATTCTTTTCAGAAGCTTTTTATTCAAAACGGTTACAAATGGATATACAGCATTGTTGAATCAAACTCCATAAATCTAAACATATTTCTTATTCAGCAGGACATTAAAATATAACCTCAACACTAACAAAAAGATGTATCTTTATTATGCTATTTTGAAATTATTTGGTAATCAATTATTTAAAAAATGTTAAAGTATGCCTGTGTGATGCTTTACGATCCTCATGTCTAGACATTTTTAGTATTTTCCAGATAAATCAGTGTATTACAGTTGCTGTTGTCCTAAGAAGAAAGGTGTATTCTCATATATCACTGCTGTCAATATAAAACCTCATACCTCCAAAACAGTATCTTTACAGGAGAAGGAAAAAACCTAGTTTACTTTTAATGTAAGCCACTGGAACCAGACTTTTCCAAGTCACCTTGTACACAATGTAAAGGGCAACAGGCATTTTCCAATTGTGTTAAAAACTGAAAAACATCTGAGACACAAGGCTTTGTTCTGACAGCAGTGATATCCTCATTTTGCACATCTTGGATTCTTGTATTTCTAAAAGTTCCATATTAAATATTGGTGTGCGTAATTTGAAGGAAAATGTGTTTGTCCTCTGGCATAACAACAATGCGCTGTGGTATTGGTTTATAGTGGCACTGTGGAGTGCTGGAAAGCCTGCTGATCATTTAGAAATGCTCCTACAGTTAAGCCTTTGCCAAACAGCTCCAAACCTGCCCTGTCACTAATGCCTGATCCAGGGATTATGTGGCCAGCTAATTTAGCCCCTTCTGTGAGGTCTTCAGTTTGCAGAACTCTGGTCCACTGAGAGAGGATTTTCCCCCAGACATAACAAAAGGGTGTTTGGGCCTGCTTTTCACCTTACTTTTGTGTCAGTCATTATTTCTTTGTCTTTGGTAGGCTGTTGTTCAAAGACTTTTTCCGTTGTAGAAGCTACAAAATGTGTACACTGGTTCCACATGAACATTCGTGTTTTAGAGGTGTGTTTAGAGAAATGAGATGCTATTTCAATGCAACTGTATCATACATAAACAGTCAGAATCTATATAGTACTTTTTTTTCATCCTGCTTCTGCGCAGATACAGAGAAATCCCATCAGAATCAGACAGATGAGTCCAATCCAGAGGACGGCTCTTTGAAAAAGAAGCAGCGCAGGCAGAGGACGCATTTCACCAGCCAGCAACTCCAGGAACTGGAGGCCACTTTCCAGAGGAACCGCTACCCAGATATGAGCACGCGAGAGGAGATCGCTGTGTGGACAAACCTCACAGAAGCACGAGTGCGGGTACGTGTCCCATGAAGCACTGAATGAACTATAGAACAGCTCATTAAATATTCATATATTTTTAGTGATGATTAATAATGTAATAATGATATATAATAAGAAAGACTTGATTGCACTTTGTTGGTGCTGTAAATAGAATAGAATAGAATAGAATAGAATACCTTTATTCTTAATGTAGGAGTACAAGATTCAGTCTGTGATTACACTCAGTGTGTCCATCAAAAGTGATGCATTTAATTTGTTAATTAATTCATTCAAATGTGTACTTAATTCAAATATTATTTGTGCATGAAATTTTTTTATTGCCAAAATAAATTATTGACAAAAGTAAGTAGACAAATGGGACCTTTTATTTTATATGGAAAAGACTTTTGAATCAAGTAAATTCAATGGATTTTTTTATCATTGTACTCCATCTACTCAGTTATTCAATGAGATGCGGGCTGTAGGACTGTACTGTAGGTCTTTTTTCTCATGTGGTCTTTTAGATGGACATAGATACATGGACATAATAACATCTCTAAACATAAACTTTACACTATCCAATTTTCATACAGTATACAATTATACAAATGCTGGATTAATGGAAAATGCAATTTCAGCTTAGGCAGATGACATTACACCATTGTTCCAGTTTACCTAAACTTGTTCCATTTATAACACAATATGTGATGTAATACAGCTGTGTTCATGTAAAAACACATGCAGGTCATGTGCAAATTCAGTGCTATTCGTCTCAAATCACAGCCAGCATTTCTGGTTATTGAAGCATGGTGGAGTATAAGGCAGATGGGCTCCTGGCCTGATGGATGACAGTACAGTCACTGCTTTCCTGCCTGCCTGACATCTAATGGATCAAATTCATGTTGGACAGAGGAAAGGTCACATAGCATGCAGTCTTGGTTGTTATTTTGAAAGAACAACAGGGCTGGAGCTGCCCCTGTCCTAATGTCTATCAGTGGTCTTCTGAACCGTGCATGTATGCCACTAATCCTAGCTGGACACTCACTCCCGCCACATAGCCCACATGCTTCTTCTGTCATGTTGATTTATGCAATTGAATGAGTATGCGTTCCTAATACACTCCCAAAGCCTAAATCATGGCCCTGACCTAAAGCCAAGCTGACCCACACTACCTTTAAAGGCCTAGCCGTTAGACCACACAGGTTGAGAGGGATTTTCTTAAAGAAAACTTGTAGCACTCGTGCTGCTACTATTGGTCATTACGTACCTTGTGGAAGTGTTTATTGTCATGCATCAAAATAATTTGAATGAAATGAAGGGTTCTCATTTTTTATAGCCTTGATCATCATGAATAAAGTGTTTTGATGTAGTTTTCATCATTTTTCGATATGCGATAAGACTGTACTATTACATGGGGGAGTGAGTCTGTCATGATATAGTTGGGAATCTAAATTAAGACCAGAGTCACCCTGACAATCCAGCTAACATTTGACATTCAGTTATTTCTGTGAGGCTTTAAACACCATTGCTAAGCACAAACGTCACTGGAAAAGTTGGAGAATGCTTCAAAGAGATGGGGATTCCCTATCACTTAAAATAAGCTTGTATTATGTGTGTTGAAAATAAACACAACCACAATACAGCCATGTGGTGTACTAAACTCGAGCTCCATGTCCCTTTGAGCTCCTCGCAGCTGTAGTTGCTCGGTATTCTGCCGAGGTGAACTAGGTTTACTTTCTGCCTATTTTTCGGCACATTTTACTGCATGATTTGTTTAAAATATTTGGAAAAATAAAATATAAAACATATAATTTGCCATAATGTTTGCCCAGGCCACATTATATGTTTTACTTTTTTCAATATGTTAAATTCAGCACATGAACAGTGATTGTGCTTCAGATGTGTTCTCTGTAGTGGATGTGCATTTAGACAGGCAGTAAAACATAATTTGGCCAAGGCGCACAAACTTTTGCACGTGACTGTATGTGGATTAAACTTTTCTGTTTGCCCTTTTTAGTATCTGACAGCCATCATATCATCAAACGTCTACTTATTAGTGAGCATTAGATGGATTTCCAAATACTCTGTTTTATTATGAATAACAATTGGATTTCACTTTTTAATTTTATTCTACAATTCGGCTGGCTGTATGCTTAAGAAAACAGATTTTGAGGAGCTAAATTCAATATTTTCTTTTGAAATTTGCAATTAAAACTTTAATCCACCTATATCCTCTAAAAATAGGATCTTAAATTTGACTAATGTGAGCGAAGCTCTCTCCTGACATTTCTCATAGAAGCAGCTCATAATAAGTGAATAATTTAGTTTAATAAATCAAAGCTAATATGGTTTGATAATTCATAGTTCTCCTATTAGTAGAACTGTTCTTTTTTTACTTTAGTCGTTTTCCCCTGAAGTATTATTTTAAAAAGTGGGACACAAGTACACCCTGTTGCAGTGTTGAAAAATTATTATTTTATCTATTATTTTATTAAAACATTATTTTAGTGTTAACATTACGACTTTTGAAGTATGTTCCTTTAATAAATAAATGAAAATGATAGAAAAAAAATCACAATAATTGATATAAAGGGCCCATAACATACATTTTTAATTGATGATTTTCATTTCTTTATCCCTTAGAGTTGATCAGCTGTTGAAAAACTGTTTTTATTATTGATATATGTAAATGTGCTCTATTCTGATTGGCTGTTCTGTAGAATGCCTTTTTCAAAAAGCAGGCCAGGCTGTAACACTCCATGTAACGCAACCTTGATTGGGCTGAATAGATGAATATGTTGGTTTTCCTGACATCACAAAAACACTACATCTGAAAGGGGGTTATTGTTCACATGTGGACTATAGTGACTGGGGAGTGACTGATATATTTTGAAAGTTTTAAAACTTAAAACAAATGATTACATTACATAGCTTTGACTTGTTCCTATTTGCCCTTTAATCCAGGTATGGTTTAAGAACCGACGTGCTAAGTGGCGAAAGCGTGAGAGGAACCAGCAAGCTGAGCTGTGTAAGAATGGCTTTGGCGCTCAGTTCAACGGACTCATGCAGCCATACGACGATATGTATTCAGGCTACTCCTACAACAACTGGGCTACCAAGAGTTTGGCCAGCAGTCCCCTATCAGCCAAAAGCTTTCCCTTCTTCAACTCCATGAATGTCAGCCCCCTGTCCTCCCAGCCCATGTTCTCCCCACCAAGCTCCATCCCTTCCATGAACATGGCCTCCTCCATGGTGCCCTCGGCAGTGACAGGGGTGCCAGGATCAGGCCTGAATAACCTGGGGAACCTGAACAACCTGAACAGCCCCACACTCAACACGGCGGCTGTGTCGGCGGCCGCATGCCCATACGCCACCACGGCCAGCCCGTACATGTACAGAGACACCTGTAACTCAAGCCTGGCCAGCCTCCGGCTCAAAGCCAAACAACACGCCAACTTTGCATATCCAGCTGTGCAGAACCCTGTGTCCAACTTAAGCCCCTGCCAGTATGCTGTGGACCGGCCAGTATGAACCCCTTCTGCCTGACCCATCTGAGTCCCCTCCTGCCCTCAAACCCAGTCCCAATCCAACCCACCTTTTAATTGTGAGGCCTCACCCAGCAGTATGGACTGGTTAAGAACGTGTTTTTTTTTCTGAACAGGACTGAGTGCCATAGGAATAAGCTTCACAAGGAACTAAAAGAGAAACAAACTCGAAAATGGACCATGCTTCAAAGGACTCCTCCACAATATGCAGAGACTTTGACGCTGAACCGACCAACTGTTAAAAAACAGGATCTCTATCGTTTCTCCACTGCATGACTAGAGTGCAGTACAAAGAAGAGGACTCCATGGCCCTCTTTACTGCACTGGTAGGAAAAGGCCAATTTAAAAATGTCCAATTTGCTCTGACCACCACCACCACGTGTACAAGGCACATGCGTTCGCAATACAGGCAAAAGGATGTACATAATAGACTTTCTGTTTTTGTATGTGACAAAAAAAAAATCTATGAAACGTAGTACTTCAAAGATGAGATGAGCATGTTCCTCAAGAGCAGAACCTGGATCGATGTGCCACGAGTACCTCCTTAGGAATTTTAATCTTTGTTGTGAATTCCATTCACCTAGGTTAAGAGGTCGAGGTCAGAGGTTGCTGTCAAATGGAAGATGAAACGTAGCAAAGAGTAGTTTGAGAGAAAAACAAATAAGTACACGAGTAAAAATATGTTCCAGCTCTGTTGGAACCCAGAAAATTAGGAATTTTTCAAAAAAAAAAGAAAGAAAAAAGAAAAAAAGAAAGCCATTGAATATATAGTTTTGTGTGGTGTTCTAAAAAGGGAGTCTATGACTGTAATATAATGTATGTAAGAGTGCAGTTGTTATAAAACAAGTTTTTTTTTGATGTAGCCTGCTTTGTCTCATTAAAAAGGAAAATAAAGAGTTATTTGTTTTTTGAGTAACTAACACACTCAAAGAATCTATGATTCAGAGAATATCCGGATGTATTTTGCCGCACATCACTCGCCACATCATCCAGGTCAAAAGTACACAGAATGTCAAAGTCTCAAAGTCCTTGTGACCCCACAGCAACATTACCTAAGCACCATGGCAACATCATGCAGCCAGAGTGCTGTGGAAAGGGAGAGCGGCAGATGAAGAGAGATATAGATGTTCCTGTTGACTCGTCACTGATCTGTTTGACCTACAGGCTTGGAGGGGTCTTCAACGCAGACGGCACTTTCTGCTGAACGTCCTGCGTTGGTGGTGTGGAAGGGGGGGGATTCTTGGTGCTGTGCCTCCTCTACTCTGAGGGAACATGGCCAACATTACATAAGCACATAAGAGGCATCCCTCCAGAGTGTCACAACAGCAGGGACTGCCCAGTCTCTCAGCCACAGCCAAACTAAACCTGAGTTCCTTCAGCTGTTCACAGAAACGCTCGCTGCTTCAGACCTTTCAGCTCAGAGCCGCCACTGATTTATAGAGAATAGTGTTCAGTAGCAGAGCAGACCTGGAGCTGAAAGACTTACTTCAATAAAAAAGTATTGCAAATTAAAAAAATGTGCACTACCGTTCAAAAGTTTGGAATCACTTGCCATATAAACACGTTTAGTTTATATATATAATATTCATTTACATAATTTGAATTTAAATCTGATAAGCTATTTGCCAAAAACTTATTATGAGATACTTTAAAGAATTCAATGTAAAAATATAGGATTCAGCAATATATGATATATTGTAAAAACGGTTGTATTCAAAGTTTGAGCGTCCCTGGCCAAATGTTTTGTTGACATGTTTAGATCACACATCTTCTACAGAGAACACACTTCCACACATTTCAACACACAGTGACTGTTTATTAGCTGAACCATAAAATGTGGCTTATGTAAAAATTATAATTCATGTTTTGCCCCCCCCCCTACATGTTAAACAGCAAATAAGCAGAAACAGTGCACAGTATTTTCAGAAAAAATGCCATATTTAAGTTTGTTCTGTGTAGATGTATAAACCATAATTAGAAACTTTGCATAAACACTTGGAGAAAAATGTCATATTTAAGTTCCCGGTCTCTTTATTTTCACAAAAACAACCAAACATCAACTTTCATTTGACGGGGGGTGTTAAACTCTTATGTATGACTGCATTCATATACAATCATTTTTTGTGAAGTTATCTGCCTTGAGATTTGATCTCCACTTTTTTAATATGATGAATTCTTGATAGTATTTTAATCAGCTTCCTCTGTTACTGTGGAATGCTCACTCTTTTAAAAACAGTGCCACAGAGGAATCTTTGCGCGATGCCATAGAAGAACTACTTTTGATTCCCTGAAGAACCATGTTTGAAAAAGAGATTTAGGAGAGTGAAGAACCTTTCAAAGGCTTCACATAATATAAAAGTTCTTTGTCACTTTCACAGGGTTCTTCCTAGAACCATTACATTGTACAGAGGTTCTTTAAACTTTTAAAAGAACCTTTATTTGTTTATTTTTTATTTTTTTACACTCAAACAGTTCACTCATGAAAATGGATCTGCAAAGAACCATCTACTGAAAAGTTCTTTATGGAACCGAATGTGTTTCTTCTGATGTAAGATTTTAAGGGTGTTCTAACATCCACCATTCTGGACACACTCGTTATTTATATTTACAGCCTTCTACAAATTATTCCAAAATGCTGACATTGCACAAGACTGGCATATTTAATCAATTTATGCATTTATCTGCAATAAAACTGGTTTGTACTGTTGAAAACCGTTAATCTAAACTTTTGAATGGTAGCGAATGCACTAATAGATCTAATCAAATCAGACCTGCTGAGTTTCCACAGCACAGTCAAGGTCTTTGAAATTGATACAGACCCCATGAATGACAACAAATTCTCTCCAAGCTGGACATATTTCTGAACACGACTTCGTTGGTGTTAGTTCTTATTTGATGTGTTATTGTCTTACACATCACAATCTGCAAAATAAAACATAATACAACACATACACACACACCATGCTCTGCATCAGCATCATCATTATGTTTTCAACATATTCATCAACTCCTTCACATTCAGTACGTACAACAATAAATTAATATACTAGGATTTCAACTGGGAACTAGAAAAAAAGAAAACAGTAGCATTATTTGTTTAACAGCAAATAAAGCATAGTGTACAATATAATGGGACAAAATATACATCAGCTTTTTTCTGGGAGTAAGTTATATATATATATATATATATATATATATATATATATATATATATACACACACACACACACACACACACACACATATATATATATATATATATATATATATATATATATATATATGTATGTTTGTACTAACATTAGAACAAGTGGAATATTTTTTTCATTTATTCATTGATTTATTTGTTATGTAAAAATTATACAGTGATTTTATGTGTATTAGTGTGCTAACCATTTCCAAAGCTCTTATTGAGGAATCCCAGTATTTACAGTCAGTATCCAGACAATCCTATAAATTTAATCCAAACCTGGAATCAAGCCTGTTTTCATCTAAGTTTATTTTTCTAACCAAGATAATATTAGAAACGCATGTTTACAGGCAAAAACACACTAACTGCTGATGTAAATAGTTGTAACCAATTTTTGTTGTAAACTGCCTAAGACTTACGCACAGTACTGTGGCTCTTTGAGGCACTGTGAGATTATGAAACCCAAATTGTTTGTAGATAAAATGTCTCTTTCATATGAGTGATCACAGACAACAGCCTCTATTGTTCCTACAGGAAAGCCTCTGTATGTGAGCGTAAGAGTTAGTGTGTATGAGCGCGATCCACAGACAGAGGCGAGGCTCGGTCACACTGATGATCCTCTCTCAGCACTCCGAATCAATATCTCACTGGAGGGTAAATATCCTCTAGTCCCCAATGTTTACTCCACAGACTGTGAACCATGAAGAAAACGCATTTACAATGGTCATGACCCATGCTCTGAAAAATCCTTCTAACTGGTAAGCATAGTAACAATCACCTCTGAGATTTCGGTCACCTATAAAGCAAGGTAAAAACTCAATTTTCAGACTGTGCCATGGAGCAGTACTTGTTCAGAAGCTAAAGCTGCTCATGAGCACACTCACTGATGTGTTTCTGTACGGTTACAGCAGAAGATAAATGTACTAAAACTACAAGGTTAGATGCTTAGAAACAACGGATTCTGATCATACTGTAGAGCCTAAACTGACTGAAAAAAGTGATGCACTGAATTTACTTGATTTCAATGTGTACGTCATTTCCACTTTACTAAAATATACAGTCTTATGCAAAAGAGTGGGCACCCCAATATGATTTGTTTGTCTTCTAAGTGAAAATAAATTACACATCCTCTACAGAGAACATACTTCTGCACTTTTTAATGCACAATTACTGTTTATTTGTTGAACTGAACATGGGAAAAAAAACAAACACATAAAATGTGGCTCTAAAACTATGGCAGACATATTATATTACTATACTTATATTATTATATTTAATTATATGTATAATATAATTACAGAATAACAGAATATTTTATCCAATTAGTTCAACTCAAATAAATAGAAACGTTGCACTAAAATTTGCAGAAATGTGTCATAGTTAAGTGTGTTCTCTGTAGATGATGTAATAACTTATTTTCACTTTGAAAATCAACAAAACGCTTGTGTACAGCTGTACTACACCAGCACTGTTCTCTCAGTTTATGCATTTAATGATTGTGTTGATGTTATATATTTTACTCCTGTTGAAATGTTAATTCAATGCATCATTTTGAATTAAAACAGTCATCAATGGTCCCTCTGTAACCACAGCAGGTTCAGTTTATGTCATGCAACCTACACAGCAGGCTACTGTGGTCTTTGGATACTCTGTTGGCCTGAAAGTAACAGAAAAGCAGGGACTAAAACTTCCTTAGGACCAATATTACTGTGATTATATTAAGTAGAAGATTAGCTCTGAAACAGCAAGCATTCTACTGTCCTTTTATAGCCTGTTTATATCTAAGCTGAGCAGAAGAGACAAGGATATTCATCATAAATACACACACTACAGCTTTGCATAGGTTTCATAACGGCTAATGAGCAGAAAAAGGGTTACTTGTTTAAAATTGCAGTGTGAATTATATCTAAACAAGCGAAAACATTTTAAATCTCGTCAAGACATCTAACACTTACTATTATTGGATTGTTCTGAGAATATTCTTCGATTATTTAATATATTTTGGTACAATTTTACTTGTTTTAAGTAAAGTTATCATGAAAGTGTCTTGTTCCATTGGCAGATGATCTTGCTTCAAAGGAAAAAAGCAAAATTATCTCAAATAATACTGAATACAAATACCTGACACTGGAATGACACTTTCACTAGACAACGTTACTTAAAACAAATGAAACCATGCCTATAATGAAATTCTATAATATTCTGGCAACAGACATTAGATATCTTAACTAGATTTAAGATGCTTTCTTGGGCAGATGTCCTTTTTTGCAGTGAACGCATTATTTCATTTATAACCACATAACCAGATTTTTCAACACACACATCTGAGTATCACTTAAATGAATGAATATAACTGACTTCACAATAACACAATAACACAGCAATACAGCAACATTAAAAAATACTCCACAGTTGACACGTATAAACTTCAGATTCATAACTTAGATGCTTGAACTAATTTTTACCGAAGATACAGCTACATCAAAGGGACTACAAGTGCAGGATATTACCAAACTTGTCACACCAAGACTTGCAATCATGAAATAATGAAAACCTTTTAAAAAGCTCATTATCAAAAGTCATCTCTTACATAATGCATTCAAAAAGGTATTGTGCCTTATATCAAGAAGCAGTGCCCTAATTCGCTAATTGCACATATAGTTGGAGGCCTCAACATAATTACATTTTTTTAATCAATGGTTCAGTGAATTCGTGTCATGGGGCACTAAGATGAAATTAATATGGAAAATTGGATAAAAGTTATTGAAGCCTGAACAGAGTGCCTTAATCATGATAATTAGTACGGAAAATAAAAACACTGTGGAGAAAATGTCATTTCTTTTTATACTGCGTTCTAAATGAGGATTAAAGAAATTAAAGTCTGCCGGGACGGCTCGCTAGAATTATTAACTAGACAAACTGATCAAAGACAGACAGAAAGTGACTGCACTGTCTCGATATTACAACTATTTCATGAACTGTTTGCACGAGCTGCCAAACTAATATATTTACTGAACATTTGAACTTGTCTATTTATTGTAAATGTAGAATATAAAACAGGATTTTATAATTAAGATGGTCTCATATTGTCTGTAAAAATGCTTAAACTTTATCTTTAAACGTAATTTTATAGCAACAGGCTTCAGTAGGCCGCACGGAATTTGCTATAACACCGATCATGATAATAACGTATTGTAGGTCACTGGTCTTACAAACAGGAGACCTTAAAAAAATGACCTTACCTTAAAAAAAGAGGAGAAGGCATTTCAGGCCCCCCAAAAAACGTTTTAAAAATAGGGTTGATAGTTTTTTAAGCATTTACACTGCTTAATTAATCAATCAAAAATGAATTAATCACTCTGGTTAATCCATTATTTTATGGCAAGTGCCACAATGTGCATGTACAGTAGCCTGAGGCCTGATTGACTTAGAAGGACTATGTCAGACTACACAACTCTTGTACAATCATTGCAAAAAAACAAAAAACCCTCCTTCAAAACGAATGAATTATTCTAACAGCACACTCAGATTATGATACTACAATGGAAATATCTGCCTGCACCCAACTGCATTTAATTATCTGCAAGTTATTTCTCCTCTTGAGGTCTATTGCATCTTGTGACCATCCTCCAAATGTAATGCACTGTGGGATTAAAATTCCAGAGGTAAATCCAAAAGATGGTTCAGCCTGTTTTTCTTACCTTTTGCCTAAACCCAGCAGCTTGCTTCATCTTGTTCATAGCCTGATTTCCTCTTTACTCGTTTTACAACTTAAAAACGTCACAGTTTTAATACAGATTGGCTAGAATTAGACTTTGTAACATAAAAGGCAAAGGCCTATAATGACATACCATATAGATAGATAGATAGATAGATAGATAGATAGATAGATAGATAGATAGATAAATAGATAGATAGATAGATAGATAGATAGATAGATAGATAGATAGATAGATAGATAGATAGACAGACATGCATGTATTTAGTGTTTAGCTCTATATCAAACACATCATAGAACTAAAGAGCCCCAGTGATTATATTAGGACACACCAGCTACACCCTGAACAGAAATGCACATCTGGTAACACAGATAAGGTTAGAACAGCTGGCCACTGGCTCACCAGCAAACGCTGCGCCAGCAGTGGCCATTAAGCAGCTTCATCAATATTAGTGCAGGCCTTCCTCCACTCACCTGACGTTATTTTGTGAAAGGATTATCCTGGGCTTTAAGAGAACCACCCGCTGACCGTGCCCAGCAGTGTATGGCAGCTCAATCGTACGATCAAACTCACTTTTATTTTCATTTTTCCCTGCTTTGAATACGATAAGAGCCACTTAAGGAGCTTAACATTACTGCGAGTACATCAGCCTCCTTTTTTATTGGTGGCGGTAAAATGCAAAGTGAAAAAGGAGCAGCAGCTCGAGCGATCAGTGATCACACAGACAGGCCCCCAGCTCCTTCAGCTCTGCAAGCTACTCTGCACTGCAAAACTTGCTCTTTGCTGCCATCTGTTGGCCGTAAACTGCACGCCAGCCCCTTCAACTCAGACACGAAGGAGCCAGTGGTATTAGGCCTCCAGGACTGTTCAGACCAAACAGGCTGCTTCAAATTAAACCCATTGTTCTCTGGTAAAGAGAATCACATAAACAGAAAAAGTGAAGTTAATGACCCCTTCTGCAATAACCTATCCTTTTCCCAGATTCCAGATATATTGCATTGTCGGGTCAGACGTTTTTGTTCGTAGCCCATAGTGGTGGATTCTGGTGGCTCTCTGCAGGTTTTTGGATCAAATGTCTTACCACTGAGCTCCCAAAGCTCCTCTACTAAACTGAAGATGGATGAAAAGCTAGGCCACAACCAACCCAGTGAAATATGGCAATGCTTGTGCAAATCTGTTAATTATTATCCTTATTATTATTATGATCCAACATTCTGGAGAATAAATAACCTCTACCTTGCTACTGTGCGTGGAGCCTGACGTGTTAGGCACATCAGTTCAGAAGAACTCGAGGACACTCAAACAAAACCACGGTGAATAATCAACTAAGCGACGATTAGCGATTGATATTCAAGCATTATACACACACATACGTTTTCTAAGCCGCTTCTCCCCCAGGGTCGCGGGGGTGTGCTGAAGCCTATCCCAGCGGTTATCAGGCGGAAGGCATTCAAACATTATACAACATACCAAAAGGATATTAGATAACAAGGCATTTTGATAAGCAAGGACACTGATGATATGAATGTTCCAAGGTTCTGCACTGTTTCTCATGACCTTTAAACACAGAATCCTCAACCAGACCTATACCTATGTCACTACATAGACGACATCTAAAACATTTTTAATTTCATTTGCTTGGTGTTAGGCCTTCTATAGCACTGTGCCATTGCACCACATCAAGGGAAATGACTCTTTAGCCTTTACCCAATATGTCAGACATTTTACTTTTAACTCAGGCAAACCGGACATCATAATTTTTCACCTACACTGATATAAAAGCTGTACGATTGTCTCCTGAACAAGTGAAGGTGCTGTGTAGAATGAACTGAGTCAACAGCACAAACAGGTGCACGCGGTGTTGTGCCAGTTCCTCACCTGGACCTTTCTCACGTTCACGTTTGTCTGCCAGTTTGAGGATCACATATATAAGGTGCTGCAGAACATTTTAGGTTGTTGTCACTGTCAAAGTAAGTATGGTTGGGATAGATGTGGATGACCACTTTGCACTTACATTTATATTCTGCTGTAGGGTGATTTGTATTGTTCTGTTTTCAGATGTATCTGTTCTGGATTGGAGGGCTTGTGAGTTGCCTTGTAGGGGCTGCATATGGTAAGAACAAAACTAAAATATATGTCGTTATCAAAGCCCTAAGAATTATATAAAGAGAAAAGGATTTGTGTATGAATATTTTATGTCAAAGGCACTTATTCAATAATAGAACATTTAATATCTAAATTATTGCATACACTTTACACACAACCTGAAGAGCAACATTTTGTTCCAATGTTGTTCAAGCTATATTGAGGAGAATGACCTTAAAGACCACTTGCATGCATACATTTGCTTGCTCTTACTCGATTTGTATTGAACGACTGGCAGGTGGTGAGGTGTGCTACGGAGACCTTGGCTGCTTCTCTGATGATTATCCATGGAGCGGCAGTCTTGAGAGGCCCATTGCCCGCTTACCATGGAGCCCTGATGCAATCAAAACCGGGTTTTTACTCTTAACACGAGATAATCCTAATAACTACCAGGTAAGTTGGTATGTTGTTAGCTACCTGACTTGTATCTACTCAGGCGAGCCCTCGGTGAGTGGATTCAGGTGTGCTGGAACAGAGGAATATGGCAATTCCTGACCTGTGCAGATATCAACATGCTTGTATCTACATGTAATACTGATGCATTTACATTTGGGCAGTAATAGATCAATTAGGTCCAATGTTTTTACTATAAAATTAAACATTATAATCACACTCTCTACTTCATGTTAAAAAGTATTGTGCATATAATCTTAACCATGTGGTCTCATCCAGTTACTCTGATTAATTAATGTATCAAGTAAATCAATGCTGAATACGTGCCAAATCCTAACATTGAATGAATATGGTAATTAATCAATTACCTGCCAACACTGGAATAATACTAACGTTATCAGGTATCTTCATAGCAATAGCAATTTGTAGTAAATAAAGGGAATCAACAGAGCTCTCATAAATGGTAATATGTTTTCTCCATAAATTGTCTTCAATGTTTTCAGGTAATCACTGCAAACGTAGGCTCCATTGCTGGATCCAATTATAAATCATATAGAAAGACTCGTTTCATTATCCATGGATACATTGACAAAGGAGATGAGAACTGGCTCCTAGACATGTGTCAGGTATACACAAAGTGATACCCTGTCTATTCAATTTTTCATAGTCATTTTCCTTCTCAGTATTTGCATGCTGTATTATTTCAACTTTAAAATTGCATGATCTGTGTGTCTCAGGAAATGCTGACCGTTGAGGACATAAATTGTATCTGTGTGGACTGGAAATCTGGTTCAAGGACACTTTACACACAAGCTGCCAATAACATTCGAGTGGTCGGAGCTCAGGTGGCCCAAATGATTGGTGTCTTTAGGGTAAGTTGCATTAAAATGACTTCTGACTTGTGACTTTGGCCTGTGATGTGTTACCTTTTTGGTAACTGGTAACAAACTTGATGCACCAACATACAAGCTGACATATTACAACTTGTTGCCTGTTGTAATGTGGTTACAACCCCATATTACAACAGGCAACCAGCCTGTTATACTTAATAAGCTTGTCTCATGCTCGAACACCTGTACTCACAAGTTGACACAGCCAGCTAATAAAGGAGCAACGTTTAAGGCACTCATAAACAGAAGAAGTTTCACATACTAATTTATTTGTTTTCCAGTCAAAACAACCATTCAAGTCGGAAAAAGCACATAATTTAGCAAAAATTACACAGTAGCCTCAACAATTACAAAGAATTTAAAAGCATTCAGTATTTAGTGTCTCCACTTTTGTCTTATTAAAGCTTCCATTCTTTTCAAGAGACTTACTTTAGGTTTTTCAAAACAATTTGATGTGATATTTTGTCAAACCTCTAAAGTTCAGTCTTAGAAACTGGTTGTATTTTCTGCTTCTCACAATCCAAGTATTCCCAAACCCATTCAGTGATGCTGAGGTCTGGGCTCTTGGGTCTACAGTCCATTGTTTTGAGAATACCAGCAGCTTATTTGATTTGAAATATTCCTCCTGTTTGTCTATTTCATTTTCCCAGAAATGGCTTCTTGACAACTACACATTCTTTCAGACTCATATCATTGGGCTTTCTTTAAATTTCCCCTCACTATGCAAATGGGTACCCTTATATACCACAGAAAAATGGATAACTTGTACTGGAAATTAAATAGCCCAATGCTGGTCTCTGATTTTTATACAGTACTGTGTAGTGGATGAAGTAAACACAGCTCACTTCTCCATTACCTATTTATCCTCTTGTGTTATTTACACCCTGGAGACAATGGTCAGACATACACTCAGAAAAGATGGTACTTGATGGATATGCTTTTCAAACCAGATATCACATACAAAGAAAAATCTAAACAGTTCTTTAGCGTCACATTTGTCACTGGGTTTTCCCCCCAACAGGACAGTTTCCAGCAGAGCCCTGATAATGTCCATGTCATTGGGCACAGCCTGGGCGCACACAGTGCTGCAGAGGCTGGACAAAGGATTCCAGGGCTGGGCAGAATTACAGGTACTACACAGTCAAGTCAGAAACAACAGCAACACAATTAAAAATCATCCATCCATCCATCCATTTTCTAAGCCGCTTCTCCGTCAGGGTCGCGGGGGGAGCTGGAGCCTATCCCAGCAGTCTTCGGGCGGAAGGCAGGATACACCCTGGACAGGTCGCCAGTCCATCGCAGCAATTAAAAATCAAAGAACTAATAATAAATCAGTTAGTTATGCACAGCTATCCTTACATAAAAATGAACAACTGATTTTTAGGGCGCAATAACTTCAGGGCAAAAGAACTTTTCAGAAACCAAAGATGTGTTTAGGTCCACAAATGCACAGTTGCGAGTTTGACCACCCCTACTCAAATGGGTTTGTTTTACTTTAAGGCTTGGACCCTGCTGAGCCCTACTTCCAGGGCTGTCCTATTGTAGTACGACTGGACCCCACTGATGCCAAATTTGTGGATGCCATTCACACCGATGGCCTTCCAGTCATCCCTTACCTTGGTGAGATTTACTTACAGTTGTCTTTTCAAACTCAAATCCTGCATCACACTGCTCTGTTTGTTTTATTTTACTTTTTTACTAATTAATCATAAAGGCAGTTTCTGGGCATTGTTAGGGATACAACAATCATGATGCTCATTTTATGACATTAATTTGTGTTACTGTAGGTAAGGATGTGAAAAAAAGCCACATATATAAGTATACTATAGTGGCCTGCACTAATATATCTGAAACATTTATCTTTCATCTTTTAGGCTTTGGAATGTCTGAGGCTGTTGGACATGTTGACTTTTTTCCAAATGGAGGAGAGCAGATGCCTGGCTGTGACAAGAACATAATCTCACAAATTGTGGACCTTGATGGCATCTGGGAAGGTGTGACATTATACTGCTGATGTCACATGCTTCTTACATGCAGTTTTGATGAACATGATCTCATGAAAAATGTATATGAGTTCTAAAGACAGAGGGTCATTTCATTGTATTTCATACAAATGATGTCTTACAACAAGCTGTTGTATATGTAAACAGAGATGAAGAAGAACTTGTCGTTTTAAGCGTGTCACTTTGTTACATGATGTTGCTCATTGCCAGAATAAGTGTGTGAACTAGACAGTTTTTTCCTACTTCAGTAACAGAGACCTTCATGGTCATAAGCAGTCATGGTGCTGATTCAAATCTCTAGCAATGGCTGGGGAATGAAGTGAAGGCTCAAGTGATGACATTTGTGCATTACCATTGGGATTGGCTGGAGGGCCACAGCTGAATCTGATCAGGTTTATTCCTGCAGATAAAAGAGTGTGAGAGAAACAGAGCTTCATACATGGAGCCCTTTGAGTGGCTGATACTTGAGCCACGGTGTGAAAAAGTCACAGTGATCCTTTTTTTCTCTCTCTGCATTTCTGTGCTTTCCTCTCATGTTACCCATCTCTGTTCCTTATTTGGTATTTTCCTAGGTACTCGCGACTTTGTGGCCTGCAACCATCTGAGATCCTATAAGTATTACAGTCAGAGCATAGTAACCCCCGCTGGATTTCTGGGATACCCCGCCTCTAACTACAAACAGTTTAAGTCTGTAAGTATGATCTTTTCAGCTTGAACAGCAGAAACCAAGCAGGATATATCAGCAAAACCAAACAGGATGTATCTGTAAGACCAAGCAGGTTTTGTCAAAACAACCAAAAATGCTATAAAGATCTGAATAAAACATCTTGATCTAAACATAACTCAGTCTTTTATAAGCATGACTGTGCATCACATCACATTTAGAGTTGGCCTGGAAGAGGGGTGGTGTAAGGGGTGGAGGGACCACCTGTCATCAAACATGACACTGATATGGCTGTGAAACATTTCTATTGTTTTAGAAGTCGAATTGCTGAGACTGGCTTGAGCAGAACCCCCGTGGGCTTCCCTCAATATCTGCTGGTGGGCCTGCGTCTGCAGCTGTCCCTGCAAATAACACTTTATCCCCAGTTTGGGATGCATCCCAACCAAACAGTGCAGCACACACAGGGCATGACCTCATGTGTCTATGATCTCCTCAAGCACTGGTATCTCTGGTTTGCTCTTCTTGTAAATGACTGCAGGGTGTTACTCCTACATCTAGCTCACAGCTATAAATTTGCCTGTTCCCACACTGTAAAACATGGTAAACTGTTGTCATCCTCTGATTTGGATTTACAGGGTGATGATGCAAGACACATGAAAGATGAGGACACGTTTTAAAAAGCCTTTGAGCATTCTCTTTGCCAGTGGGCACAGACACTCTGTTGTTGATGGCACGAGGCAACAAAATTCTTGTTAAAATTACATTTTGTTTATCTGTTGAGTGAAAATACACATTCTCTATAGAGAACACACCTCTGCACATTTTAAAGTACAGTTACTGCTTATTTGCTGAATTTATGTTGAAAACAAATAAACATAAAATATGGCCTGTGCAAAAGTTATAGCACATTTTATATTATTTGTTTATTTTTAATCCAATATTTTAAACTCGAGAAAATGGACATTGTGCACGAAGATTTTCAGCAAATGTCATATCTATTTCTTTGTAGAAGTTAACTTGTTTTCCATCAACAAAATGTTTTACATAAAAATTTTACATAAGACTGTATTTTAATACTACTTCTACTAGTAGTAATACAATACAGTGCCTCCAAGTAGTATTCTACCCCCTGCAGATTTTGCAAATAAGTTAGAGCCTTCAAACTTTGAACAAGAGTAGCATTTATTAATAGATGCCTAAATATTACAAACAAAAAACATAAGTTGCTCAAGTAAATTATAATACAATTTAAACATAAAAAGTAGGATTCATTATCATTCAACCCCTCGGTTTAATATTTTGTGGAATAACCCTTGTTTGCAATTACTATTTATCATTTTTATAAGACTTGATAAGGCCGGCACAGGTCTCTGGAGTAATCTTGGCCCACTCCTCCATGCAGATGTTCTCCAAGTTGTCTAGATTCTTTGGGCATCTCTTGTAGACTTTGATCTTGAGCTCCTTCCACAAGTTTCAATTGGATTAAGGTCAGGAGACTGACTAGGCGACTGCAACACTTTGATCTTTTGCCTTTTAAACCAGGCTTTGGTTTTCTTGGCCGTGTGCATGGGGTCATTGTCAGTTTGAAGAAGAAATGATGATAGGTAGGTAGGCTGTGCTGTCTATCTTCCCATGGATGTGGACCAGATGGCCAAGTCCCATGGCTGAGAAACAGCCCCATAGCATGATGCTGCCACCACCATGCTTGACTGTAGGGATGGTATTCTTGGGGTCGTATGTAATACCATCTTCTTGCCAAATGCAAGAGTGGTGTGGTTGGCACCAAAGACCTTGATCTTGGTCTCATCAGACCAGAGAACCTTGAACCAGTCTGCCTCAGTCCTCCAAGTGATCACAAGCAAACTTTAGACAGACCTTGATATGGCGCTTGGAACGGAGACCACTGCGGTGGAGCATGTTACTTAATATTTATTGAAACCAATGTTCCCACTGCCATGAGATCTTTCTGGAGCTCCCTCCTTGTTGTCCTTGGGTCAGTCTTGACCATTTGGATAAGTCTGGCCTTGGCACAGGAGGAAACTTTAAAAGGCTGTCCAGGCCGTGGAAGGTTAACAGTAGTTCCATAAGCCTTCCACTTCCAGGTGATGCTCCTCCTTCCAACTCCTTGGAAAGGGTTTTGTACCCCTTGCCAGCCTTGTGAACCTCCATGATTTTGTATCTGGTGGCCTTTTAATGCTGCTTAGTCTTTCCCATGTTGTACATGTATGAGTGCTGTTCACTTGATTGGGGATGGGCTTTTATAGTCAGAAAAGGTGGAAAAAAACCAAATGACTAATCCAAGCTTGTGAATGTTATCGTAATACCTCAATTAATTCTTAATACTTGAGGGAACTAAACAGAATTCTGATGGTTTGAGGGGTTGAATAATAATTAACCCTTTGGTAAACTGGTAAAAAATTAATTAACAGAGGAATAACATTCTTTTTTGCTGCAGTGCATTTCAGATGTCCAGGCCCATCTACAGTCTGAATTTCACAATGCTAAGTTAGCTCCAAATGTGTAAACCTGCAAAATCTGCAGGGAGATGAATATTACTTGGAGGCACGCTAGTAATGTTTCAGAAACATGCTCACTTTTACTTTGAAACATTTTTAACAAGAAATATAAGTAATAATAATTGAATTATTACATTATAGTAATTAGACTGTTAATTGATTAAACAGTTGTCATCTTTTACAATGTGACAATCTACAATCTAAGACACATGAAATATGATGGCACGCAAAAGAGGTTTTTGTGTGTTGTCTCTGCCTGTATACTAGAATTAACAACAAAGTGAGTCAGCAAAGAGAATATTCCCATTGAGTGTAATGTTTGGCACGATAACATTTTTCATAAATAATATATGTAATGTAAGTACATATTTATGATGATAAGTCTTTCGGAGAGCATGTTCTTGGTTTTTGTAGATAACGATTCACGTTTGTTTTTGTTCTTTAGGGAGAGGGCTTCCCTTGTGCTGATGGTGCGTGTGTTACCATGGGTCACTATGCTGACTCCTTCAATGTATCCAGTGGAGCGAAGTTCTACCTGAACACTGCCGATAGTCGCCCCTTTGCACGTAAGTATACCTGTTCCAGGCATACCTACATACACCAGCCTTTAGCATTTTCTAGATTCAAATTCTCATTTTTTAATTTTACTTTAAGAAAACACTCTTTAAAAAGATGGTTCCTGAAACATTCTTCAGTAAAGACATTTAAAACCATGAATATTCAAAGACCCATTTGCATCGTTAAATCAATTTCATGTATGATGTAATGGTTCCTCCTATAGAATCTTTTTGAAAAGGGTTCTTCTATTGTTGCAATTCAAAGCTTGTAACAATAGAAGAATGCTTTTATATAGAAATATAAACATTTATTGGTTCTGTTTGACTAAGACGAATTTATGTGAGAGTGTGTTTAATAAGCAATCTTTTAAACTGAATATTTTTTCTCTAGGTTATCGCTACAAAGTGTCCGTAACTATCGATGGCTCTAGAAGCAATGCAGGCTACTTCAAGGTCGCTCTGTACAGTGACACTGAAAATACTCGCCAGTATCAGATTCACAGGTGTGCACTATACAGTCCATAACTGACAGGTTTTATGAAATGTTATTCATCACTTCTGTTTGTTTTGAGTTGTGAGCTGTATATGTATTAGTTATATATGTGAAAAATGTATATGTTTCTAAAGGTACAGTTTACAATGCTAAAGCCAGTCCTATTTAATTCATTGTCTTTGAGATCATTTTGAAACAGGACAGTAAGTCATTTCTTACTTGTTTCAGTGGCATGTTGACTCCTCGGAAGACCTACGAGCTTTATATCGATGTGGAAAAGGATGTGGGTGATCTGAGCTATGCGAAGTTTTTGTGGAACAACAAAATCATCAACCCACTGCTGCCAACCTTCGGTGCCACTCAGATTACAGTGCAGAGAGGAAGGGACCGGAGAGTGTGAGTTTCTCTGCCTGTCTGTCTCTGAGTAGCCACTATGGGGCAGGCATTTTCTTGGTTTAAACTGTAGCAAAAAAGCACATTAATTCAATGGATAAGATTTATAGTTAAAAAGTACAGACAGAAACTAAACAGCAAGATTTTGCAGCACTGTAATGGTTACAGCATGCTTTGTTTTGGGATGTTATAATAATAATAATAATAATAATAATAATAATAATAATAATATCCTCTTCTCTTCTCTCTCTCTCACACAGGTTCAATTTCTGTGGAAAGGATCGGGTGCGGGAGAATGTCCTCCAGACACTAACTGCCTGCTAAAGAAGATAAAGTTAAATAAGATTAATCATCTTAATAAAAGCATTAACACTACTATGGCCTCATTTTATTTCTTGACATTGAGCTCTGGTGTCCCTTTCACCTGTCATGATTTCACTGATTTATCTGCTCGGCAGCTATTTTACAGTCCATGTGTTAAATTAACACAGCTAGACTGTGCATTGCAGCAACTCTCCATGACAAGAAGCTGTCATCCTGAGATCCCTGAAAAACACTAAAAAATCCATTTTGGGCTTGGCACTTATGCATAAACATAGCGCATGCCAAGGTCTGGAAAAGAAAGGGAGTAGCTTTACATGAAAACAAACATGCACCTAGACACAGAGGTCATTCTCACAGCAAAGAATTAGGGTCTCATAAGAGACCCCCCACTCCACACTCTGAAAACAATGCAAAAACTATATACAGAAAAATAAGCAGACTGGGCTAGTTTATTTAAACAGCTCAAAAAGGTTGTGTAAACCATTTCATTTCATTCATTTTGTTAATCATTACTTAGTCAAAAGCTTCTGCAGAGCAGTGGGCTGTCCTCAGGTCTTGTATCCACCTCAGGCATTTTGGTCTGAGGATCCTCAAGGATCCTGGCAGTACTGGTCAATAATCTATCCCTGGACATTCATTAAGTTCCAGCTTACTTTGAAAAGCACCCTCATTCAAAGCTATTGGACCCACTGAAGGACAGTGATTGGTGTTTATAGTAGGGTAATAACTAGGGTACTTAAATGTGTGTTTTTTTTTTTTCATGAGATAAACAGTAAGAACAGTTAAATCGTATTACCTAAAAATGTTATTCTGTGTGTAATTAAGGATTTTCTTGGAATTGTGATTTTATCATATGGTCACCATTGTAAATTTTCATACATTACTAGAAAACAATAACTTCAAATGCTTTTGAAAATTTGATGTATATTGTAAAACACAGAAATGTTCTATATCTGAACAAAAGATTAAATACAGTGGGGAAAAAAAGTATTTAGTCAGTCAAATGTGCAAGTTCTCCCACTTGTAATTGATATCATAGGTAGACCTCAACTATGAGACAAAATGAGGAAAAAAAATTCAGAAAATCACATTGTCAGATATCCTGCCTTCCGCCCGAAGACTGCTGGGATAGGCTCCAGCATCCCCCCGCAACCCTGACGGAGAAGCGGCTTAGAAAATGGATGGATGGATGGATGGACATTGTCAGATTTTTAAAGAATTTATTTGCAAATAATGGAGGAAAATAAGTATTTGGTCAATAACAAAAGTTCATCTCAATACTTTGTTATATATCCTTTGTTGGCAATGACAGAATTCAAACGTTTTCTGTAAGTCTTCTGTAAGTCTTACGGTTGGCACACACTGTTGCTGGTATGCTGGCCCATTCCTCCATGCAGATCTCCTCTAGAGCAGTGATGTTTTGGGGCTGTCGGCGGGCAACACTGACTTTCAACTCCCTCCAAAGGTTTTCTATGGGGTTGAGATCTGGAGACTGGGCCACTCCAGGACCTTGAAATGCTTCTTACGAAGCCACTCCTTTGTTGCCCTGGCAGTGTGCTTGGGATCATTGTCATGATGAAAGACCCAGCCACGTTCCATCTTCAATGCCCTTGCTGATGGAAGGTTTGCACTCAAAATCTCACAGTTCATGGCCCCATTCATTCTTTCATGTACACAAACCAGTCGTCCTGGTCCCTTTGCAGAGAAACAGCCCCAAAGCATGATGTTGCCACCCCCGTGCTTCACAGTTGGTATGGTGTTCTTTGGATACAACTCAGCATGCACTCTCCTCCAAACACGACGAGTTGTGTTTGTACCAAACAGTTCTACTTTGGTTTCATCTGACCATATGACATTCTCCCAATACTCTTCCGGAACATCCAAATGCTCTCTAGCAAACTTCAGACGCGCCCGGATATGTACTGGCTTAAGCAGGGGGACACGTCTGGCCAGGGGTGCAACTACATACTTTCTGAGGTGGATGCAAACATATTATCGGCGCCCCCCCCCCCCCCCCCCCAAAACCCCGCCCCTTAACTTAAAGTGACTGAAAAAAATTAAAATTAAAATCAAATATTTAAGCAGGCAAGCTAAAATAAGGAACTTTATAAACAGAATACAAATTAAACTGTAAGAGCAAAAAACAAGCAATGAGGATTTAATTAAGAAGAAATAAAATAATTCAGAATAAACTGATAAGTGGACAGGCTAAAATGTAACGCAATAAAATAGAGATTAATAATTAGAATAATAAAAGTTTATATAAAAAAGTAAATTATGGAAATAAAATAAACAGTAAAACAGAAGATAGAATAAATAAAAAGAAGAAATAAATGAAATAAAAAGGGAAAAGGCGAAAAGTATGGAATAAAATAAATAAAAAGGTAAAACAGAAAATTAAATAAATAAAAGGACAAAATAAATAAAAATGTAAAGGAAAACTCAACTAAAACAGTTACAGGCTGAATGTGTCTGAATGTGGCTAGAAACTAAGAGTTTAAGATGATTTAGTGACACCAGCGAGCTGAGCTTTAGACCAGGCTACCACGGTTAGGATTTTAACTAGAATGTTGACTAGCTAGGTTAGCTAGCTAAACAGGCTACTATAAAGAGCTATGGCCTGACTAATGTCACTCGTTTTGAAGTTAAACCGAGAAAATAACCAGTTCAGGGTTAATCAGGTCGTAGCTGGAGAACCAAGTTTAGCTTTAACGTTAGCTTGCTGCCTCACTGCTATCATTCATCTGGCTGGCTGGGTAATATTAATATGGCTAGCCTTAGCTAGCACAGTAACATACATCTTAAACTGAAAAGGCGATCTCTTCTGATTGTGTGAATCTATTCACGGTGAAGTGCGGGATCTTTGGGGAAACTATGGAAGGTTTGACGTCTATTAGATTCCTTTATTTTTGAATAAGTGCATTTGGGAACGCAGCAGTGAGGCAGCTTTGCTAGAACCCAGTGGTCCAACGCTACTTTCGTACCCTACAGTCTCGTTTTGGTAGACAAAGGTGACGTAGGTGAATAAAGCGTATAAACTGACCAACCTGCTGTCTTTCACTTTGAGAAGCTTTTCTTCATCCCTACAACATCTTTTTCTCTCTCCCTCTTCTATTTTCTGTTTTGTTTTCTGTTTTGAAAAAAAAAACAACACACGCCTTGACGCGTTCCCTATGGGGCGCGTTCTCAAGCGCCTGTGTTTGGGAGCAAATGACAGGAGGGTAGGGGACGGAGTGGATGGGCGCCTGATTAGTGCTGTGCTGTTTTTTGATGTGTATTATCATACTTGAACAAACAGCTCTTACAGAAAATGCAGACTAGAAATAATTTTCCGGCATCGTTTTGGCGCCCCTCTAGTGCAGCGCCCATATGCGCCGCATACGCTGCATACCCCCTTTTTGCGCCACTGCGTCTGGCACTGCAAGATCTGAGTCCCTGGTGGCGTAGTGTGTTACTGACAGTAGCCTTTGTAACGTTGGTCCCAGCTTTCTGCAGGTCATTCACTAGGTCCCCCTGTGTGGTTCTGGGATTTCTGCTCACCGTTCTTGTGATCATTTTGACCCCACGGGCTGAGATCTTGCGTGGAGCCCCTGATCGAGGGAGATTAGCAGCAAAATGCAGTGTAGTCCCGGACTAGGCATGACTTGCATACATTCATGAACATATGCCCAAAAAAAAAATCCTATTTTATTTTATGCTAAGTTGTAGAAATCACTACATGCAAAAAAAAAATCTAGGGGTACTATAGAAGTTAACCAAAGTAAAAAAAAAATAATAATAAATAGAAACTGCCTTTCCCTAGTACATACCCAAAAAAATTGGAGTGCTGTGTAAAATGTAATTAAATGTAAATAAAGACAGAATGCAATGATTTGCAAATCTCATAGACCCATATTTTATTTACAATAGCACATATCAGATGTTGAAAGTGAGACATTTCACCATTTCCTGAAAAAAACTCATAAAGAACTTGGTGGCAACAAAATAAACTTACAAAAACTACACTGGGCTGTAAGACAGGCTAAAAATCTATATAGAGCCTAAAAAACTTGCTCAGAAGTGACCAAGATTTTTTTTATGTTTTATGACAGTTTTTGCACTTATGAAGCTTCTTGGAGTAGGAATGCTGGCCTAAAATATATCTCTAAGAGTGAGGTTATCGTAAAAAAGAGGGAACTTTGATCCTTGATTAATGAATATGGGTCCAGATTAAAATGTTATATCATTGCCTGATTACAATTATTATTTAGGCTGACTGCACTCTTTTAAAGATTTTATTTGACTACAGTTGTTTAATACAATCATTAGCTTTTATTATCATAGCTGCATGTTCATCCAGAGCAGTAATATGGCAACAGTCAGTTTATGCATTTATTTGAGCTTGAGCTGTGTTTGTCTTCAGCTGGAAGCCACTAAGAATAATAAACCACAGCCTTGTTCTGTATTATCTGCACACAGTTTATAAAAGAAAATTGCTAATTGCAAATTATTTATATGGCAATTCATGGTTAGCTAAATGTGATTATTGGTTCAGGCCTAGTGAGGTGTTGGTTAAGAAAATGTATAAAATGTTCTCTCCGGTTCACTCAAGTTCATCTGGCTTGTCAGTTCGTTTTCTGAGCTGTAAAAAACATTATAATATCTGTGTTTGTTAAACAGGGCGGCACGGTGGTGTGGTGGGTAGCGCTGTTGCCTCACAGCGAGGAGGGCCTGGGTTCGATTCCCTGGCCGGGTGATCAGGGTCCTCTCTGTGTGGAGTTTGCATGTTTTCCCCGTCTCTGCGTGGGTTTCCTCCGGGTTATCCGGTTTCCTCCCACAGTCCAAAGACATGCAGTCAGGCTAATTGGACATGCTAAAAGTTGCCCCTAGGTGTGAGTGTGTGAGTGACTGTCTGTGTCTGTCTGTCTGCCCTGCGATGGACTGGTGACCTGTCCAGGGTGTATCCTGCCTTCCGCCCGAAGACCGCTGGGATAGGCTCCAGCACCCCCCGCAACCCTGACGGAGAAGCGGCTTAGAAAATGGATGGATGGATGGATGTTTGTTAAACAATGCCCTCATTTCAGTTTTTTCTAAGTATAAGCAAGTTCGGTTTTCCCAGCATGGACATCATAGCAGAGGTCACGAAGAGACCGAAGAAGACGTTGGAACCGAGCAAGAGTAAAGCTCAGACTGGCTTTTACTTACTGGAGAGAGCTAAAAGGGACATAAGGATGCAGGACAGTCTCATGGCTAACAAGAAAGCAAAAATCCAACAGCAGAGTATAAATTACATCCCTGTTAAGATCGCAATATAGGCTGTAACCATATCCCTGTCTTTCACCTCACCTGCCAAAAGTCACTCACCAGCATGCAAAGAAATACATTCATCTCACGCCTAAACATTTGGTCTGTCTTTGTCTGTCTCTCACCAAATAAGACTTTAAAGTTGAAACCTCCTTATAAAATCCTGTAATGTTATTGTTCTTTGTAAGACATTATGGTCCTTTCTTTTCTGATGTTTGCAGGATTTGTGCCGAATTCCGACTCCCTGGTAGAATCTGACTCTCCTTTACGTGTCTGCAGGCCTAGATAAGCTATGGATTTACACTCCCCACCTCGTGGTTGAGTAATCTATAACTTTATTAACATTTATGTTTGTATCACCTTACCAATGTAAAGTTACCAGAATGACCTTCCAGCAAGAAGCCAAATCCAAAAACCTTTAGAAACTTAGCTAATTTGCTAGTTTGGTGTGTCAGGTGGAGAATCACAAACATTCTGACAATCACGCCCTTAAAGTAGCTAAAACATAGTGCACTACTTTTCAGAAAGTGCCTAAAATTAGCCACTACCTTTTCTGGAAAAGTAGCTAAATTGTGGCTAGCTGCAAATGATGGGAAAGTAGCTACAAAGTAGCTAACTACTCATTTTTCAGTAGCTATCCCAACCCTGGTTATAATGCTCAAATGTAATTCCTCAGTATAGTGACAGTGTTATCTGACAACATTGTGTCAACATAGTGGCAACATCGTCAGTATGTTGTCACAATCTCCAGGAATCCTTTAAGTTCCACTATGTTGTGAAGGGAACTCCATGGAGTTCTAATTTGCTTACATGTAGTAATGATAACATCACTTCATTAAGAGGTTGTGACAACTTTGTTCAGAAAGTAGACAAATGTGTGTGTGCAGTTTAAGTTCCCTTCAAACTGAACGTTTTCACTCTATGGTTTGAAATCTCCCTATAAATGTCTGTGCGGTTCACTTTGCAGGGAACTATATGAGGGCGATTGTAACGCACATTGAGACTCCAGGCTTTTGCTTTCAGTAGTACTGAAACTACGCATGCACTGTCTAGAGAGCCGCTACTATGCGGAAACCAAATGCGTTGAGGTGTTGAAATTAGTATGTTTTAAAATAGTTAAAGTATGTTTTATTTGTATGTATTGGCTCAAAGTAACATATCTTTATTTTGAATATAATATTATACTCAATAATACTACATATATGATATATTGTTAAAAAAACATGTTTTTACTCAAAGTAGCTCTTCTTCCATTGTTTTTAAAATTATAAAAGGATTGAAAGGCGATACAGTGCACTTTAAATCAAAACTGTTGTACTGAAATTGCTGTATGGAATTCCACATGAAACGTGTACTGAAACCATTTAAAACTGTAGTTATAATTCAGTAAAAGGTTCACTTGTAAATAACTACTGCTTGTGAATACAACGGCAAGAATAAGAATAAACTGAATATACTGTTTTACACTACAGAAAGAGCTAACTCTTTCCAATAGGAAAAACAAAGAAAGCAATGATATATTAATATTATCCTAATATACAGGGTGAGTCAAAAGTCACAGGATACTGTTTTATTTTATTTTTTATGCTGTCAGGCGGGGTGGCACAGTGGCGCGGTGGGTAGCGCTGTCGCCTCACAGCGAGAAGGGCCTGGATTCGATTCCCTGGCCGGGTGACCGGGGTCCTCTCTGTGTGGAGTTTGAATGTTCTCCCCGTGTCTGCGTGGGTTTCCTCTGGGTTCTCCGGTTTCCTCCCACAGTCCAAAGACATGCAGTCAGGTTCATTGGACATGCCAAATTGCCCCTGGGTGTGAGTGACTGTCTATGTCTGTCTGTCTGCCCTGCGACGGACTGGCGACCTGTCCAGGGTGTATCCTGTCTATGTCTGTCTGTCTGCCCTGCGACGGACTGGCGACCTGTCCAGGGTGTATCCTGCCTTCCACCCGATGACTGCTGGGATAGGCTCCAGCACCCCCCGCGACCCTGACGGAGAAGCGGCTTAGAAAATGGATGGATGGATGGATGCTGTCACAAGCCTCCGTGATGCAGCGCTGAAGGCAATGTTTGTTGCGGATTTTCTCAGCATACACAATTTATGTGAGATGACCCCAGAGATAAAAGTCGATGATAAAATCAAACAGAACAGTGTCCTGTGACTTTTGACTCACCCTGTATTGTTTGTTTAATGTGGGGTCTCCCATTCATGCTTCTGTGGTATACACTTAAAATAATACAAAAAGGAAGCTCTTCAGGGTTCATTGGTAAAGAAAACAGGCTCACCAACCTTTCTTTGGATGACAGTTTTCCTAAAACCCATTCTCACAGTTTTCACAAAGACTCGTTCATGACATTCATTAGTGTTTTCATATTTGGGTTTTGTTCTTAGGTAAGAACAGAATCTACACACTCAAGTCCACAAAGGTGTGAACTATTCTGCAGTTTAAAAACACGCCATGAATCTGATGTAGATATTTTTCTTGGGATCTTTCTTAAGAACATTTTTCTTTAAGAAAAAAATTTAGGAAGATATGATATGATAAGATATGGTGAATGAGGCTTAATGGTTCTATATCAGTAAAAAGTGTCACAAGCTTGACATTATAACCACAGCAGAGTCCTTCTGGTCCTATCTAGAACCCTTCTCGAAAAGGTCCTATGTACAATCATGTACAGTACATTCTCCATTAATCTGAAGAACCTTTTCAGGATGCAAAGAGCCCTTAATTATGCATATGGTTCGCTGAGTGAACGTGGGGAATTTCAGATCTGCAGGTCTGTGTGAAATGTTGCAGGCAGTCTGTCAGGACTGATAGGTTGTCTTCTTACTTGAAGGGTAAAATAATGCACTCCGGATCTCAGTGAAGTTAACTTAGTATTAGCAAAAATGTGTAGTTTCTAAAATAAATACAAAGGTGCAGCATAAAATGTCGGCACAAAATCATGTCTATAGCATGACATGGGGGACATATATAGGACATCCTACAACCTTTGGAACATTGAGCGTTCACGGTTCTATTATTAATAATTACTGAAGAACCCTCAAAATATGCTGATCTACAGCTTTGCCAGAACCAGTCAGATAGATGATGAATTGAAACTCAAACCAACTAGCACTCCTTACACACACTCATGCACAGTTTCAGTCCTCCTGAGTGCCTACTGGTGCTGCAGTATGCAATATGTACTGGTGCCACAGTATGCAGGATGCACTGGTGCCACAGTATGCAGTATGCATCTGCTCACTGGGAGGTGCATGTTGCATTTTCCCAGTTCCTCATCCAGACAATTTTTACATTTGCATTGGTCTATTTGTTTGAGGGCCACTTATATAAGGACCTGCAGAACATTTTAGATTGTTGTCAGTGAGGTGGTTTGTGTTGTTCTGCTTTCAGATGTGGCAGTTTTGGGTGGTAGCACTTGCAAGTTGCCTTCTAGGGGCTGCATGTGGTAAGTACTAAACTAAAATGTGTTCATTTTGTTGTCATAAGCCTAAGATTCATATGAAAGAGAAAATGATTTGAATATGAAGACAACGTCTTTTTCAGGGAAGGCATTTTTCAGCAAGGCAATGCCAAACCCCATTCTGCATGTATTACAGCAAAATTGCTCTGTATTAAAACTAAACTGGCCTGCCTGCAGTCCAGACCTGTCACCACTGAAAACATTTGGCGCGAAAGAGACCTTTAACTGTTGAGCAGCTGAAATTCTATATTAACAAAGCTCAAGAAAACATTTCACTTTCAAAACTACAGCAATTGATCTTCTCAGTTCCCAAACGCTTACAGTGTTGTTAAAAGAAGAAAAGGTACATACAGTGGTCAACATACTCCTGTCCCAACTTTTTTGGAATGTGTTGTTGGCATCAAATTCAAAATGGGTATATACTTTTCAGGAAACAATAAAATTTCTCAGTTTCAACATTTGATATGTTGCCTTTTACTATTTTCCTTTATGAATATGGTTTAGATAATTTGCATATCATTGCATTCTTTTTTTTCATTTACATACTGCACAGCCAGTCTTTTGAAAATGGGGTTATATTTTGCATTACTGTACATAAGTGAGAAAGGCCACATATATTAATATATTATAGCGACCTGCACTAATATCCGAAACATTTGTTTTTTTCGTCAGGCCTTGTAATGCCTCAGGCTGTTGGACACCTTTTATGCAAATGGAGGAGAGGAGATGCCTGGCTGAATCTCACAAAATACAGACACTGATGACTTCTGGGAAGGTGCGACATTATACCACTGATATAACATGTTCCTTATATGCAGTTTTGATCCATATGATCTCATGAAAAATGCATGATAGTTATAAAGACAGTGGGTCATTTTATTGTATTTCATACAAATGATGTCTTACAAAAGATTATATCTGCTAAATGCACATGTAAATGTTGTCAGGTTTTCCAAGAAGGTGGCTGATGTTAACTTATGTTATAATCCATAGAATTCTAAGCAAATATGCTAAATAGCTTATATCTATTTTTTCAGTCAAAGATATAGATATAGAAGAATTTGTCATATTAAGCATGTCACTTTATGTAACATGATGTTGCTCGTTGCAAGAATCACGAACAAGGTCGGATTTTCATACTGCAGTAACAGGGACATTCATGTTCATAGGCAGGTATGGTGCTGTTTCAGCCTCAGTTGAAATCTGTAGCAATGGCAGTAAGTGCAGTAACATGGTCTTTCATGGTCATAAGCAGTCATGGGGCTGGTTCAAATCTGTAGCAATGGCTAGGGAATCAAGTGGAGGCTCAAGTGATGGCATTTGTGCCATTTTATTCAATGCCATTGTGGATTAGAGGCTGTGAGAGAGCCAAAACTTCATATTTGAGTGGCTGATACTTCAGCCACAGTGTGAAGAGGTCACAGTGATCATTTTTCCTCTCTCTCTGCACTTCTGTTCTTTCCTCTCATGTTGTCCATCTCTGTTCCTTATTTGTTATTTTCCTAAGTACCCATGACATTGTGCCCTGCAACCATCTGAGAGCCTATAAGTATTACAGTGACACCATAGTAACCCCTGCTGGATTTCTGGGATACCTCTGCTCTAACACACAGAGTTTGAGTCTGTAAGTAGGATCTCTTCAGATTGAAAAGCACAAACCAAGCAGGATATATCAGCAAAACCAAACAGGATATATCTGTAAGACCAAGCAGGTTATATCAATAAAACCAAGAAGGCTATATCTATGGCTGCACATCACAGGCTTTAGAGTAGGCTGGGAACAAGGGTGATGTAAAGGAGGGACCTCCTGTCATCGCACATGACATTGATTTGCTGAGATTGATTTGGGGAGAACTCCTGCTTCTGCAGCTGCCCCTGCAAAAAACACTGTATCCCCAGTTTGGGATGCATCCCAGCTAAACAGTGCAGCAAACACACAGGGCATGACCTCAAGTGCCTATGATCTCCTCAAACTCTGATATTTCAAGGATTCAAGGAGATTTTATTGTCATTCACATCACATGGTACATGAGGTGGAACGAAATTAAGATCTCATGGTCCAGTTTACACCCAAGAGCTGTTATTAAAATAGATAAATATAAGGTAAATAACACAAGAGAGGGAGAGTAGGAGAGTAGGCAGTTAGCAGCAATATGAGGTCCAGAGTGCAAGTTTGCTATAGCAGCATGATATTGAATTGAGCAGTAGATAAAGTGTCTAGATAAAGTGTCTCAGTGCGGTTTAAAGTGACAGTGTTTGTAACAGTAATTGTTCTTGTAAGTGTCAGTGCAGTGTGTTTAGTTGTAATTTAAGAGCCTTACAGCTTCTGGTATGAAGCTGTTTCTGAGTCTGGTTGTTTTGCACTTGATGCTCCACAGCCTCCTGCCTGAGGGGAGCGGGACAAAAAGTGCATGTGCTGGGTGGGTGGGATCCTTCCCTATGCAGGTAGCCCTTTTCCTGCATCTGGAGGTGCTGGGTTGCTTTTCTTGTAAACGCCTGCAGTGTTTTATTTCTACATCTAGTGGACAGCTATTAACTTGCATAAAAACTCCTTGTTTTTAGAGTAGAGAGGAAAATACAGGCTGTGAGATTTTTTGGAAAACAGGGAGAGTAATTTCCATTAGGCTCATGTAAAATATGTTTGTTTTATTAAGTTTTGACTGTTTCATGAGGATTGATTTTTTTAAAGTAATAAGCAACAAGAGGCATTCTCCATGACAGGATATAGAATGAGATCTGTTGTGAGTTGGTCTGGTCTGATCTTTTTCAACTGTAATTGAGCAAAGAAAGTTAACATTAACTGGCTGTCAAAACCAGCAGGTGGAGCTCATTACCTTATTTAAAACAGTGCTTTTCATGCGTCAGAGTTACACAAAAGTGTAATTTATGGCGTTTAAAATATCTGCATTAAAACAGCATTTAAGCTAATATTTAAACCTCAAAAGACACTTTTTCATTTTCATTTTGAGCTCCATTTTTTGTTACAAATTATTTTTAATTTTAAATACAAATTATAGTTATTGACTAATAAATATCAATGACAGCTATTGTTAAATGTTTAATTTACATTAACATTGTTAAATGTTTAATTTACAAACCCATTTCCCAAAAAGTTGGGAAGCTGTGTAAAATGTAAATAAAAACAAAATGCAATGATGTGCAAATCATTTAAACCCTATATTTAATTGAAAATGCTTCAAAGATGACATTTCAAATGTTGAAACAGAAAATTTATTTTATTTTATTTTAATATTTGCCCATTTAGAATTTGATGCCAACAACACATTCCAGAAAAAGTTGGGACAGGGCAACAAAAGGCTGGTAAAGTTGTGTAATTCCAAATAAATAAAAAAAACATGGTTAATGGGCACCAAGTCAATAACATGATTGGGTATAAAAATGCATCCCAGGGAGTCTGAGTCTTTCAGAAGTAAAGATGAGAAGGGGCTCACCACTCTATAAAAAACTGCATGATCAAATAGTGCAACAGTTCAAGATTAACATCTACATTCATCATCTACATTACATAACAACATTTAAAGATTTTTGCAAGGGACAAGGCCAAAAACCAGTATTGACTGGCCGTGATCTTTGGGCCCTCAGGTGGAACTGCATTAAAAACAGATGTGATTCTTTAATGGAAATCACTGCATGGGCTTCTGAATCACTTCTGAAATACATTATTTGTGGACACAGTCCATCGGCAGTTCCACAAATACAAGTTAAAACTCCCAAATGATAAGAAACCATAAATAAACAGGATCCAGAAATGCTGCCACCTTCTCTGGGCCCAAGCTCATTTAAAATGGACTGAGGGGAAGTGGAAAAGTATCCTGTGGTCCAACAAATCAACATTTGAAATTCTTATTGGAAATCATGGACACTGTGTCCTCCAGGCTAAAGACCAATCAGCTTGTTATCAGTGCACAGTTCAAAAGCTAATATTCATGGTGGTACAGGGGTGCATGGATGACTGGTACATCTATGAAGGCACCATTAATGCTGAATGATATTATATAGGTTTATTCAACATATGCTGCCCTCCAAATGTTTCAACATTTGATATGTTGTCTTTGTACCATTTTCATTTAAATATAAGATTTAAATGATTTGCATTACATAATGGAATTGTCTTTTTATTTACATTTTGTACAGTGTCCCAACTTTTTTGGAAATGGGATTGCACTATTTTTACTGCCTATACTGTGTAAAGCTCAAAGAAATTTTTCATGATAATATTGTAATATTGATTTAATGTAAGTTGTGAGAAAGATTTGAATTTTTGTAAATGTTTTACATTACAGAAAAACATAAAATTTATGGTAAATGGACTTCGGTCCCAAATATCGGTTATAGGTGTCCGTGATTACTAATAATTAGTATCTCTATGACCCATGGTGGTCTTTGCCAGTGGGCACTGACATTCTATTGGTGATGGCACATGTAGACTAAAGCAGCAATGAGAAAAATTTTATTGTGCAATCAATACGTGTAATCACTGGCCACCCCAGTCAAATTATGTTCTGTTGATATTCTAAGTGAAAATACACATCCTCTACAGAACACACTTCTGTACAATTTAATGTACAATTACTATGTATATGCTGAATTTAATATATTGGAAAAACAAAACATAAAATATGGCCTGAAAATGTTATTGCACATTTTAGGCTTAATTTTTTCCAATATGTTAAAACCTTACTTTGTTTAGAAAATCGACCAACACTTGCATAAGACTGTATTTAGATTTAATAATAATAATAATAATAATAATAGACTGCTGGGATAGGCTCCAGCATGAGCAAAGGCTCATGAACCCTTTGCATGTAAGTACTTGTGGGTATGCAGAACTATTCATTAGAAATCTGTTCTAGACATAGCTACATACACTAAACTATACTATTTTCTAGATTAAGATTAAAATTTTTAGATTTCACTTGAATACCCGACATACACATACTAACATTTACTGGTTCTGCTGGACTAAAAAGACCCTGGTCAATAATATTTGTAATCTCCTGTTTGATACGCAAAATTTAAAACTCCATGTTTTTTCTCTAGATTATCACTACAAAGTCACTATCAATAGCACTGAAAGTGTTAAAGGCTACTTCAATGTGGAACTGTATGATTCCAGTGAAAATACTCGCCCGTATCGGATTTACAGGTATGCACTATACAGTCCATAATTGACAGGTTTTATTAAGTGTTTTTCTTCCCTTTTTTAGCTAGTTGAAAAACATCTACATTTCTAAGGTACAGTTTACAATGCTAAAGCCAGTTCTATGTAATTCACTTTCTTTGAGATCATTTTGAAACAGGACAGATGTTTAAAGACATTTCTGATTTGTTTCAGCGGCAGAATTATTCCTGGAAAGACCTATGAACACGTGATCGATGTGGAAGAGGATGTGGGTAATCTGAGTAATATGACATGGAACAGTTCTTGGCAGAGAGGTAGAACCTTCGGTGCCTACTCAAATTACAGTGCAGCGAGGAAGGGACAGGAGAATGTGAGTTTCTCTGTCCATCTCTGGGCCACCACAATGGGGCAGGCATTTCTCTGGTTTGAACTGTAGCAATAGAAAGCACACTAATTTAATGGATAAGATTTACAGTTAAAAAGTCCACACAAAACTAAACAGCAAGTTTTTGCAGACACTGTAATGGTAAAACCAGACTTTGCATGGGAATTGTAGAATTGATTAATGGACTCAGCGGAAGTAAAGACAACAAAGCAACAAACTAAAATCCTTTTCCCTCTCCTTCTCTCTCTCTCGCTCACTCACAGGTTTACTTTCTGTGGAGAGGGTCAAACTCAAGACTGAGTTTGTTTATTTAAAAATAATCATGTGAACATTTAGTTTCATTTACTCATTATTTATCACTGTTTGTTGGAAGAAAATCTTGTATCTCCATTTTTGTTGTTTTTCAGTATTTGACAATAATTTGAAAATGCCTGTTGCCCTTTACCTTGAATGTAAATTTCATGATGAATGGACTAATAGAAACAGACCCAAAATAACTTGGAAAAAAGTCTGGTTCCATTGACTTTCATTAAAAGTAAAAGATGTTTTTCCTTTTCCTGTAAAGTTACCATTTTGGATATACAAGGTTTTCTTCCGACAACAGTGTTATTCAAGAACTTGATCTAATTTTACACCTGCAGTGGACTGTCCCCTAATTAATGTACCTCACTTAAGTACATACATAAGATTTGGCAGAAGTACACAAGTCCATTACTTTAGTAAAAGTACTAGTAATTCTGTAAAAAATAAGCATAAAAGAACATGCTTATAAATGCACTTAATGTTAAAAAGTAAAAGTACTTCTTTAAAACTCATCTCTAATTCAATTTTTATACAGGATATTTTTCTACTGAGAGTTAGACAGGTACACATCCATCAAACTGAGCATACACAATAGTTTATACTAGAACTGTATGCATTATCCACAAAAATCCACACATTTAGAGCACCCAAAAATGTTCACATTTGATTTCCTGTACAAGAATTAGAGATGGATATTGTTGGAATCTCTAATGAGAAAAAAAATTAACTATTCAAATTTTTATTTCAGCAGTCAATACTGAACAAAATGTAACATTTTGTTTGATGTTTTATATATATATACTACTAGTGTGTATATATATATATATATATATATATATATATATACACACACACACACACACACACACACACACACAAACTCAACCAACCACCTTTACTTTAAAGCATGTTCACCACAGACAACTTCTACCCAGAGAAGATGACAAACCTAGGTTAAAATAAGACGTACAACGTTAAACTTAGAGAGTAGTACAAACTTAAAACTTTATCATTGTTAGCCAAAAACACAGGTTACTGACACAGTGGGCAGACCCAAATAAAAATGACATGAAAGTTAAATCAAACACCTGATGCAGCTTCTGTGTGAAGATGAGGAAAAACAACATAGCAGCCTAATCATTGTAGACAAAAGGAAATTGGCACAGCAGGCATGAAACATGTTTATGGATTATGTATGTCTTACCTGTAATGACTCGATGCACTGAAATAATGTCCATACAGCCACCTGAACGTAACTGCTTCAACATTTAAGGTGGAATGGGAAATGAAGCTAACTTCAGCTTCATCTAATTTCTATCGACTGTACAAGTCTCAATTACAGTCAGTAAACCAGGGATTACTGGGATGACCAGGGATTACTGAAACAATCATTAATTAAAGATGTGTTAATGTTAGAAAATTAATCTGATCTCAATTTTGAAACATTCTTTTCCTCTAAGTATATCAATAAACGTTAGGATAAACCAGCCGTTACGGGTGTACTTTGCTGAGATTTTTGTTGGGAGTGACAAGGATGGACAAGATTAGAAATGAGCAAATCAGAGGGATAGTGAAGGAGCAGTTTGGCGATAAAGCCAGAGAGGCCAGGTTGAGATGGTTTGGACATGTGTTGAGGAGGAATAGTGGATATATTGGTCAAAGAATGTTTGAGATGGAGCTGCCGGGTAGAAGGAGAAGAGGTAGACCTCAGAGAAGGTTTATGGATGTAGTGAAGGTGGACATGGAGATGGTTGGTGTAAAAGTAGAGGAGGCAGTGGATAGGGCAAGATGGAGGCAGATGATCCGCTGTGGAGACCCCTAAAGGGAGCAGCCGAAAGAAGAAGATATCAATAAACGTTAGGATATGACTGGTATTAACTACCAAGTCTAAGAACATGATATCTATAATATTCAAAACTCAAAGCCATAAACAAACGACCAACACTCTGTGAAACCATGTTACATTTACCCAACATGTAAAGTAACGATAACTATCTGTTTAATCATCAGATAGTAGCGACTTTTACTTTAAAATATATCCTATTGTTGTAACCACACAAACATTTTGGTTTTCTATACAAATATGGCAAATCAATGCATTTATTGACTGCTAAGTACCAAAAGACGCACTTCTGTCGCTGCGTTTATGGGTTTAAACTGCCCGCGAAGAACTTCCCGGGACTATCTGAAGTCCACGCGAATCACGTGGCCATCGAGCATTTTGAACTCCCGTTAGCGCGACTCTCTCTGCCAGGCTCTGCTTGGGCTGTGGACTTTTTGTGGCAGATGTGTCGACATTAGCAAAAACCCTAACCCGATCCCGTATTTTATTTTAAAAATGTTCCTGTTCTTTGAAATATCATTCTGTTTCAACTCCACAGAAATGCTGTAACTGAAACAACCAGTTAAAGGGATTTTAAAAGCTTGCTGAAGTATCGTAGCAATTCTCCTCTCACACCGCTAGGTGGCGTTGATATGACAAGTTACATTTGGAGAAGAAGAGAAAAAGAAGACGAAAACGGTGAGACTAAAATGCTGCATCCTGTAAAGAGAAAGAACCGTTAATAAACAGTCGGTGCGTTCATATTTGTACGGATTCATTGCTGTATCGATTTATTACACATGCAGTATTTTTACTTTCGCGGTAAGTGGTTGATCTGTGGAATCCCACTTGACTTTCCGTACTTTTCGAAGGTATCACGTGATCAAAACAAAGGCATTCTCCCGCGAAAATCGTGTTTGCCGGTTGTGGTGACGAACAGCGAGGGAACGTCGCAGCACAATAAAACGGGACAAAATCACTACATAGAAGTCTAATAATGTTCTGCGAAAAGGCCGTCGAGCTTATTAGAGAACTCCACCGGATGAGTGATGGCCAGTTACCTGCTTTTAATGTGTGTATCTTTGTGTCCAGCTCACTCGAAGCTTCGTGCTAACTCGGCTAGCTACGAGCTGAAGTCAGCTTCTTGTTCGAATTTTCCCGTTCCACCTTAAATGGTGCAGCAGTTACGCTCCAAACAACAAGGGGGCGAATAGGAAGCTAACGTCAGCGTTTATCTTATCTTTAGTTAACCCGCAGGTATTAATAAAGCGTTGAAACCGATAGGAGTTGGTTAAAACTCAGCTTATGACGATGCTATTGTGTTAACTGTCATGAGTTAGCTTGGCTAGCATTACATTGACTCGCTGTCATATTGTCCCTAATTCTGGTTTAAGGTAGTCTGTAATAAGAAGGAACTTTAGCTCTTTATGTGATTTCACAAGTACATTCTGGCTTCAGTAGCTACGCAGAACAGTAAACGCGCAGTGTAATTGTCATTGTGCTTAAATCTCACATAAATGTTAACTTGGTGTAGAAGATCAGCTCCCATGTCTAAAATTGATTTGGATTTTCAGCAGACGGCTAATAAACGGCATTTGTCTCAACAGGAGGACAGCATTCGACAGGTTCTTGAAGAAATGAAAGCTTTATACGAGCAGAACCAAAGTGATGTGTAAGACATCAGCTTTATTTACATTTTTGATTCTTTTATCATATCCCATAATTCTGCAGTTCCAGGTGTGCTACTGTGTCGTGAGCATGTAGGTAAAGTGTTCACTTGCTTTAGTTGAACACAGCATTGACTATGAAATGGAATGTCTTTTGACCTCCTTATAAGGAGTGAAGCAAAGACTGAGGGCAAGAGTGAACTGATTCCAACCATTAAGTTTCGTCACTGCTGTTTGCTGAGGAACCAGCGCTGTATTACAGCCTACCTGTAAGTATTCTGCATCCTTTGTTTACCTGCACACAAGAACAGACCGTCCTGTCGCCAGAGTATGATTTTACTACCTCTCTGTTCTGCTTTCACAGCTATGACCGCCTCCTTCGAATCCGTGCTCTCCGATGGGAGTATGGGAGTGTGTTGCCCACAACAATTCGGTTCCACATGTGTGCAGAAGAGGTGCGATTGATTTTTATTGCCAATACCAAGTTGTTTAATGTTTCCTTGGAAATTTAATAACTGTTTATTTAAACTGTGCAGTTGGAGTGGTTCAATCAGTACAAGAAGTCCTTGGCTACCTATATGAGGTCACTCGGAGGGGAAGAAGGGTTGGACATAACACAAGACATGAAGCCTCCTAAGAGCTTGTATATTGAGGTGAGAGAAATGGCTTCATTAGTCATAGAAGATGAAGCTCCAATAGCAGTTCCTGTCTGAGTGGATTACTGCACGCGCTACAGTAAGTGTTGTTCCTCTCACTTGCATTTCTCTCCTCAGGTGCGCTGTTTGAAAGACCATGGGGAATTTGAAATAGATGACGGTACAGTTATACTCTTGAAGAAGAATAGTCAGGTATAAGGACTTACACTAGTACATTTTATATCATTAACATGCTTTCCTGCCTCTTGTTTGTAAGCCAATGTGTTTACACCCAACTCTTGTCTTCACAGCATTTTCTTCCCCGATGGAAATGTGAGCAGTTGATTCGACAGGGAGTCCTGGAGCATGTCATTTCTTGACTCAGATGTGCTGGCTTTGGTTACTTATGTCAGTGGAAATTAGTAGTTAACTTTATGTATTGACAATTCTAATCATTTAACTTTTTTTGCATGTAAATGTAAAAAAAAACAAAAACATTTTTATACCATGTAACTTTTTTTTACTGTCAAACTGCATACAGTGATTTACACAATGATAGTCTACATCTCACTGTTGACATCTTAACAGGTCTTTTTTCCTTTTTGTTGCTAAAAACAGTGAAGAGAATACAATAAAATTACATGTTCTGCAACAGTCAATGCTTAATAACTTAGGAACATCAAAGTAGATTTGTACACTAGTGCATCACAAAAAATGTGCAAAGTTAAGGATAGTATGTGTATCAAAACTGTACATTTGATGAATACTGTGCTTTTGGTTGATACCTCTAAACAAACATTTAGTCTTTTAAAACTTCTTGATTTGTCAGGAATATTTACCACCATAAGTCAACAATTTATCACAGGTTACTAAAGCATAAAAAGTAAAAATCACTATCTAGGACAATGGTGTTGCCCCTTTACAATTCAAACTTGACCCCAAAGTTATCTTGTATATTCCATACCGTACACATCCATGTTTGTCTCAGAACAGACATAATATAATAACTATGACCTTTTACTAGCTGTCACATTATTCAAAATAGTAACCTAGAGTCTTTCATGCAAAATACCCAGACAGCATTACAGTTGTGATTTGAGTAGTGATTTGCATTCATTCTGCTTTTAGGTTTCACACTAGGAATGTAAACTGCCTTACTGTGGATAAAATCCTCCTTCTTGGACTAAGCATACATTATCTAAGAAATCATTCTGTATTCCAGGTATTTCACAGTTCAGTACCATTAAGGGTCCACCCACCCTTCTCCCGAAGTGACTTATGCGGAAAGCGAGGCAGGGGCAATTTTGCGCAGGAGTTTGTTGAGAGCAGTCACCTTCTCTTCCAAGAGAAAAGATTTTTTCTCTGCACTTTTCTGCCTCTGCTCTGTTACCTGCAGAGCCTTCATGAGCTGAGAGTTTTCAACATAGAGGTCCTTCAACAGCAGATCTGACTTGGCATTTTTAGCCAGCTAAGGAAGGAAAGAAACACAAACATTTCTCAGAATTGAGGGCAGTTTATCTTCCATCCTGACAAGCAGTGTAGTGTTAAGAGTTCTCGTAGCCTACCTGTTCCTTTAACTGATTGACCTTCTCCTGCAGCATCAGCCGCACACTTTTTAGCTTGGCTTCCACCTCTTCCATCCGCTCCTGCATGTTCTCCATCACTTTCTCATACTGCTCCTGTTAAAAATGAAAGATTAAGTGATTTCCTAAAGTCAGAATCTTGTACTTTCTAGATTGAGCCCATATCTGCCTCACTACTCCTCAAATAAGCTCTCATAATTTAGTTTTTTGTAAAACCTAAACATGACTATAATTTATGTATATGCACTGGCACATTAAGAATAATAAACCATGTGGTCACTGCATGGTGCAAGAAACAGTGCAGTAAGTCTACAACATGTAACATTGCAAATGGAAGTATTTAGAGTATGATACAGTTTATGATTATGCAATTTAGTTTGATTATATGCTGTGTTCATTTTGAATGTAGTGAACAATGTTCAGATTCACTGTTTTCACTACTGCAGTACATAAACACTTTGTAAATGTCCACAGCCCATTTCAGGATGTTGCATAATACAAGTTATGGAGCCCTTCATAAAATTAGAAGAGGTATCTCACGGAAATCATTTTCATTAATTAAACTTAGTACAAAGTTTTCCAGAACATTCAATGGGACCTATATAAAAAAAAAAAACACATTACAATGATCTAGATTTATCCTTACTTGCTATTTGCACTTGATCCCTGATATGCATTGATTAATTACAACCACAAGCTGATGACTTGAGAACCGTATCACAATGCCCATAAATATAAGCTAGAGTTCTGTTTTTTTTTTTTCTTTTTAATTAAAGCTCTCGGCGTATCCACTAAATTAATTCAGAAAAGAACATTTTCTTTCAAGGTGACATTCTGCAAATACACAGTTTTTCTCCAAGGAAACCATGCGTGAGTGTTGTACAGCAGATTTACCTGCTGAAGGCTCAGCTGAGTGCTGGCCTTCTGTGCCTGAGACTGAAGCTGCTCATCCAGCTGCTGAGTTCGGCTCTGCTGCTCAGCCAGCTGGGCCTGCAGGTGAACCAGCTGCTCTCGGGTGCCGATGTTTACCTGCTCCCGAAGCTGCTGTACCTCACGCACATGCTGAGCCTGGCTCAGTGACAGATCAGTGTTTGCCCTTAAAGCCTACAAACAAACAAAAAATTAAATGCTGAAAAAAAATTGCAGGCAATTACCAGAAACTTTAATGAAACGGCACATTTTGTACCTGTTCTTCTGCTCTGTGTTTGGCAGTCTCCAGCTCTGCTTGTTTATTCTTTAAGGTGAGGAATTCATGTTGTACCCTTTGAAGATCCAGCTCTTGGATCTGCAGCTTAGATTCTGAGACTGCCACCTACAAATAAATTAAACAAACCCAAATTCACATTACATGACATTTACATGACTGAATTCAGCCATTTACTACTCTATAAACAGGTCATGTTTGTAAATGAGAACTGGTTCTCAAACATTTTACCTGGTAAAATAAAGGTTTAAAAAAAAAAAAGAAGAAAAAAGCAGTTTTGCATAGTACAATACTGTGCAAATGTCAAATTTCTTTGATTTAGATATGATACTACTGGACAATTAATTGTGAGCATTTTGTGCAACATTGGCTGCGCTGACATTTCTACCAAAACAAGGCTACCAAACTTTGCATCAAGGCATATTGAGAGAATCTGTGAGCCTGTCTGGGTTTTAGAGAGGGCCAGGCCAATTTTGTCAACAATACGGATACTGATCCTAAGAATTGAAAATTTAGATAAAACAGTAATATAAGCTAATATAATTTAAAGTGGTCAAATATTAACACAGACTAATAGCTCAGCAACTGTATGTTGTCAGTTGTCAAATCACAAAGTCTTAAATAGGACAAATATTGTAAACACTGGAGGTTATTTCAGCTAACCAATATATTCACTGGGGCATAGCTTTAAGATTCTTTTCTGACCAACCTTGTCAAGAAGCTCTTGGTTGTGTACTCGCAAAATCCTTAGCTCTTCCTGCATAGAACTTGCTGCTGCCTCTTTTTGCATCCTGTGAATTTCCTGAAGCTGCTCCTTTTCTTTATGAAGCTCACGCATACTGACTTCAAGTTCCAGCACCTATTGAACAGCAGTATTGGTGTATGAACGCAAGGTACATTATTTTGGTTTCTAAAGTCAGTAATATAGGAACAAATCAGATTTATTTCAAAAGGAACCTTTTCTTGAGATTCTTTCAGTAGCATCTGGTGTGCAGATATCTCCTGGATGTGAGCCTCCTTTTCCTTGTTCATGGAATAGAGCTGGGAGTGAAGCTGTGCTGTTTGGGTTTCAAGAGTGTCCATATGCTCTTGAAGTCTTCCAAGCTGCAATATGTATGATTTGCTTAGTACAAAACATGACCAATGGCTTTTGGAGAATATGTATTTCTTGTCAAAGCTTCTCACCTCCTTGTTTCTTTCCTCTCCTCCCTTTAACAGCCCATCCTTGTCCTGCTGCAGAGACTGGTTTTTCAGCGTTAACTTGGTCAGCGCAGACTCTACCTCTGTCAAATGGAGGAGCTGCCAAAGCAAAAGAGTTTAAGGGGGGGGCTTTAAATTGACCACAAGGTTGCCTTATATTTCAAAACATGTTCCATTTAAATAACAATAAATGAGAAGGGATATAATCTAAAATACAAAAACATGAATTATATACTACACCTTGTCCTTTGCTGCTTTTAGTTCCCTTTCTAGGTGTTCCTTTTCTTCTTGCTTGCTGACCTGCAGTTGAAGTTTCTCTCTCTCTATCTGACTCAAGGTCTCATGCAGCTGTTTGATGGAAACAGCTGCCTCTTCCTGCTCTTGAGACACCTGTGCAAGTCTTTCAGTCAACATTTGCACTGCTCCTTGGTCAGAACGGAGGCGGGAATTTAACTCTGCATTCTTGTTGCTCAGCTGCAGGTTTCGCGTACTCAGGTCCAGAACCTCTTCTCGACACTTTGAGTTCTGTTATATAGTTTTTAATGAGATGATTTTTATCATGACTAGAAATGACATGCAAACCATTCTGGTTAAGCTTTTATTAAGAAATGATCTTGCCTCTTTGTGTAACTGCTCCACTTCCTCCCGAACTGTTGTATATTCCCTCTCCATCTCCTCAAGTTTCTTTCTGTAAGGACAAATTACAAACCAATTATTAACATGACTAAAATTTTACAGTGTAGCCCAATAAAGCCTATATGACTTATTCAATGTCATGTCAAAACAATGATGGTACCTTAACTTTAGTATCTTGTAGGGATACTGGGACCATATAATATTTTCATTAAATACAAGGCTATTCAGATATTTAATTATTTGATATGTAGCCAAAAACACAAAGATTATTTGATCAAAAATGTACCCAGCACCTACATTTTTAGAATCTTTCCACGTACAACCTATTAAAATTCAGTTTATTACTTTAGCTTATGATTACAAAGAAACAAAAAAGATTAACCTAGGACAGCCATATTTGTACTGATTCCCTCTCCTCTTGCCGAGTATTAAAACTCCATTAGGAAAAAGAAAAAAAAGCATTTTTCCTTGTTTGTTTGTTTTTGTCATCCTCCGCACCAGCAATTTATAATACTTTAAAAATCAAAGGAAATTGAAATATAAAGCTGAATTTTATTATTATTCATTTTTATTATTTTGTCTGCATATATGTCTATTAGTTTCTGATCACTTTCACTCAGAGTTGATGCTAAATTGGAATTCACATAGTCTTGCTTTTTGGAATATGACCCCGTTACCTAGCTCCAGCCGCTCCCCTGCTCTCGGAGACATAAACAAACACACATGCTTAGACCACATGTGCTGAAGCCTGTCAGTGTCAGTCATTGGTTTTAACTGGGTTGATTCATAATTGCTGACTGTGGAATGCAGTACAGAATCGAAGAAAGTATGCTAATAAACATAAAAATAGAAATTAATAATCATAGTGGCACTTTACTCTCTCACAAACACAAGGTGCCCTATCAAACATGCAAGATGTGATGTTTATAGGGATTAGCTGCTGATGCTTTGTTGCACCTTGATGAATCCACTATATCCTTATAAAATGCCCACAGAATGCAGGCTTTGGGTTCTAAAGGTTAAAAGATTTTCTTAAAAAGGGAAGAATGTGTACCTCTTTTTATTGACCTCCTCTTCAAGCCTCATCACATCCTGGTGCAAAACAGCCAGCCTGTCTTTCAGTGCACTGTTTTCAGAATTAACCTCATTAAGCTGGGCTCTACAGTTGGGAACAAAGAAAAGTGTTTCAAAGTCTTCGGTCATAACTATATCATTTGATAGCTTTCAGTGTAAATGTTAAGTGAAATACTGATTTCAATGAAAAAAAGATTATATTGGCAAAGATTAGTTGTTAGAGGATGCAACACTGCACATAAGGTATATTACCAGTTATTCATTCTGGAGAAGAAAAAAAAAAAAATCATGAACAAAAATCTTAAGTTAGCACAAAAGCTTCAGTTAGTAGGATGCAAGTGAAACTCAAGACTCAAGACAAGAAGTATGAAAAATCAAAATGCAAGTGTGAAGGGGTTAAATGCACTTTTCATTCCATGACACACAATCCGGTATAGGAGACCGAATGGTGAGAAGTGCTCTTGCAACTATGTCATTCAACACTTTTCATCCAAGTTGGAGAAGCAAAACAGCGATCAAGGCGGCGAGGATTAATCGGTTTTCTCTCTCATTTGTCATCTACCAGGCCGAGTGCCACAAACCTGTGTGGACTGGCTGGATCCATCACTCTTTCAAGAGCCATGACCAGCTTCTCCATCTCCAGTAACTGCTCCTTCATTCGGTTCTTCTCCTGCTCAAATGCCTCCTCCACCTTCCGAACTTCTGTCTGGGAGTCCAGCAGTGACTGCTGCAGCTGGTTGGTGCTGTTGTCTGCCTCTTCTCTCAAGGAGCACAGCTCATTTTCCTTGTCCTCCAGCAGGCTAGTCAAAAGTTGTACCTCATTAGAAAGATGGCTTACATTTTGAAAGAAGTCTGCCTTCTGGCGTACCTCATTCCAGAGCAAGTCCATCTCTTTGTCTTTGGCTTCCAGTTGTCTCCCAAGTTGTAGTACTTGGTTGTCCTTGTGCTGCATGTCTACTCTCAGTTCCTTAAGGTCCTCCTTGAGCTTGGTTGACTCAGCCTCCATTTCAACAATCTGGGATGAGAGCTGGTCTGAAAGACGACAGTAAGTGGACTTCTCCTGTAAAAGTTGGCTCTTCTCCTCTTCCTCCAAATTTAATAGGGTCTGAAGTTGATCAACCTTGCCTTGCTCCTGGCTTACGATACCCTGCAGGTTCTGAGCCATTTCATTCAAATAGTCCCGTACTTCAGAAAGCCTCTGAACCTCTGCTTGAAGGTTCTTTAGAGCAATGCTTTGATCCCTTAGTTCCTGCTCAAGCCTATCTCTATGCCTCTCCATAAACTCTAGCTCAGAAGCCTGTTTTGACAAATCTTCATCTCTATATTTCAGTGCATCGTGTGTTTTCTCCAAGTTTTCTCTAAGCTGCTCCAATTCCTTCTCTTGTTCCTCCAGTTGCGTTTGCTGCTGGACAAATGCAGAGGACAGACGACTGCAGTTTCCCTGCATTCTTTCCCTCTCCTTTTGCAATGTCTCAGATTCTGTTCTCATGCTCTCTAGCTCCTGTCCAAACTGATTCAATTTATCAAGAAGTTCTTGTTCTCTGTTCTTGCACTTTGTATGCCTCTCTTCAAGCTGGGATAACTTGCTGAGATGCTCTGCTTCTTTGTTTTTCTCCACCTTCTGTCGAGAAAACTGGTCAAGAAGCTTCCTCTTCCTTTCTTGTTCCAAATTGAGCTTGTGCTCTAGTTGAGACACTTTACCGAGAAGCTTTTGCTCTCTCTCTTTCTTAATATCCAGTTCCTTCTCTTTGGCATGCAGCTCTGTGGTCAAATTTTGGATTAGGGCATCTTGGGCTTTCATTGAGATGGTGTTGTCTTCCAGTTGAACACACATCTCCTCTAGCTTCTTCTCTAGCTGTCTCTGTAGATTGAGCAACTCCTCCTCAGCTTTAGACTCCACTTCAGCCTCAGCCTGCATCCTGCAGATACACTCCTTCAGCTCCTGGACCTCCTCCTGGTGCTTCTCTTCCAGTGTCTTCCTCTCTCGAGCAGCGCTGCTGCAAATCTGAGCCTGCTCTTCTCCCAAACGCTCAGCACTGAGAAGGCGCTCCTTGCGCAATTCCTGCTCCAGCCCCTGTACTCTAGCCTCCCATGCCCCCATCTCCCTGCAGTGCTGCTCAGTCTGCTTTTGCAGCTGCTGCCGCAGGCTGCGCTGAGCCTCAATAGATTCCAACTTCATTTGCGATAACTGTTGTTCCATCTGCTCCCTAGTACACAGCAACATGCTACATTTTTATATGTGCATATCTAGATCCATGGCAGCTCTACCAGTAAATATATGCCTGAAAAAGTATAATACTTTTACATATTTTGCTTTGGGGTGAATTTTGGGGAAATATATTGAAAAATTGCAACTAGGGGTTTTAAAACTCTCATTGTGCTATTAACAAAGTTTACATATAACTGGAAACCTATACAAACCCTGAAGTTTCATGTATTCTCTGCACCAAAACACATGATCCACCTAATAAAGGGCTTGATAATTACTTAAATATCTAATCAGGTGTGTTGCAGGGCAAAAAAGTAGGAAATATGTGGTAGAAATAGTAAAATGTAGTAGAAATAATAAAATGTAATAGAAATAAGGGGGTCTACAAAGCTGAGCAGTAAATTATAATGTATTAAATGGGACCATTGTGTGAAAAAAATGTTAAATAGGAGGTGAAAATTTGTGGCCATGGTTGCATAATTTGTTTATCACTAAACATGTTGGACAAAAACATCACAAGTCAGTAATATTTCAATAATAGTTACCTTTGCACCAAAATAAAGAGGTGGTATGTCAGTGTTCTTCTGTGAAATTCAGAATATTACATTTTTCCACCACAGATGATACTATGAAACAGTGTGGACTTTTTGGATATAGTGATATTTAGTTAGAAGTAGGCATAAACAGAATGCTTTGAACTTTATAATTCGGCAATTCAGGTCTCTGAATGTTAAAATTAAATTACACCTGTCCCAGTGGTTATTGGAGGAAGTAAAAACACATTAAAACTTCACCGCTACTTTCATTTAGATTCAGAGAGCCCAGAATGTCACAGTCCAACCCACCTAACAAGCAGCACTTCCTGGTCCATCTTCAGCTTAAGCTCTGCCTCCTGTTGATCTTTCTCCGAGGTTAGCCGATGCACAATGTTGCTGATCTCTCGAGCGTAGTTCTGCTCCAGTTCGGCCTGCTCCCGCTGAGCCCGGCGCTCCTGCTCAGGACCCCAGGCCACACCATCACCCTTAACCCTTAGTTCCCCCTCTAGCCTTTCCACAGTCTGACGCAGCTGCTCTAGTCTTTCCTCTGCCTGGGTCTTCTGTTCCTCTAGCTCACTGATTTCCATCTTGTAGCTCTGTGCGATCTCTTTCCTCTCAACTTCCATGTTCTGCTTCATCAGCTCTATGGTGCGCTCATAGAAATTCACCTGCAAAGAATGCACAGTAAAATTTGACCTTTCTGTAGGCAGATGAGAATTGCAGTGAGATTTAACAATTAAATTTCATAACAAATTAATAATAATTATCATTTCAGTGTAGTTTGCACTACATTATCTGATTCTATTAGTTGTTAGCTACATTATGTTAGATTATCAAATGTAAAAACCAAAGAAGCTTATTTTGGATACCAAGTATATCTGGGTGATAACATTTGAGGTGAGAAAAAATTTCTCTCAACTGTCATTTCTCAGAGGTACAGTTACTTTGTTCCTCCCTAGTTCTTAAACCAGAAAATAACTGGGCTACATTAAAAGCAAGATGAAGAAATATCAGGTTCATAGTCATCACAAATTTCTGCAGTTTTTTTTTTCCTAAAAACTCTCACCCTCTTAAAAAAATGTACACATGCTGCTGCAAATATTGGAAAGCCTATTCAGAATCACATATTTCATTCCACAACGCTTATAATGGTTTGGGTATTTGTACCTTGGTCTCCAGCTGGATCTTCAGATCCTGGACCTGATGTTCATACCTCTCCTTCAGTTGCTCCATGGCTAGCTCAGTTTCAATGCTCACAGTGGGGGTCAAACTATCCAAAGAGCCCAAGACTGTCAACAGACAAAAGCCAACATTGTGTGCAATACTTCTTCAGCCTTCAAAAGATCAAGACAAATCTCATTCCCATAATACGTTACCATTCTTGTCAGTGCCTTTCTTGACCTGAGGAGATGTGACTCTTTTTACTTCAGGATCATCTACATGTCAAACAGGGAAATAAAGAGCAGTTTGGTGATCAACTCGGTGACTAACTGAAGAAAAAAAAAAAGTATAACATTCTAAATATCAAAGTGTTGCTCTAAAATGGTAAAATCTACCAGAATCAGATTCAGTGGTCAGTGCTCTCCGGCTGGACCAGGTATGAGTGCAGAAGCTGTCCCTGGATCGTCTGCTTCTCCTTCCTGAGCCTTGATTCTTCAATGCTTCCAGTTCAGAGCTCAACTCGTCATTCCTGTCCTGCAAGTCCTTTTTCACACAAACAGTAGCAGTGATTGGTATGGAAACCACAGATTGCTAGTGAAACCAACCAAAACTAGTAATTCAACAAAACTATATTTAAGCAGGTGAAAAGCAACATCAGTAGGAATTCACCAACAGCTAAAATCACAGTATCTGCTTAATAAAAAGCTCACCTTTATAATCATTTCTAAAACAGTCATACACATTTAAAATATTCCAGGTTTCAAGTTTTAAGATAAGTAGAACAAATCTAAGTATTCAACACAAATAGTTAATGAACTCTAAAACGTGTTTGTTACTTTAACTGATTATTTTCTAACTAAAACCCATTTTCTCCTCTGTCAGTATGGTAGCACCAATAACTAAATACGAAGTTTTTGTTGCCACTCTGGCATTTTGCTGGTTAAAGGAATGCTACTGATTTTTCGCAGAAATATCAAACAATCAGTGGAATTCCCCTTTTAATTCATAGTAAGGGTATATGTGACCATGTTAGCTTATAGCAGCCAATGTGGTTCACCACAGCAATCTCACACAAAGGCTTACCCTGCACTGAAGTTCGTACTCATTTATGATCCCTGAGAGACGCTCCTCCTGGCTTAGTCCGGTGCTGTTTGTGTCTAAACCATACTGTCAAAACAAAGACAATTCAAGCACTAGTCATGATGACTCAAATTTTTTCTTATTGAAGAATTAAGATTAAGCAAAGTCAAACATCTAAGAGGAGCAACACACAAATCAAAGTGTACAGACCTTGTCCTGTAGCATATGGTCTAGCTCCTTCTTCAGTTTAGAGATAGTGCTTTCTGATTCAGACAGCTTCCCCTTCAGAGCACACATCTCCTCCTCCAAGCGGCAGTTCTCCTGTAACGGCAGATCAACGATTACTTAACCTGACACCACCACTGCTCACAGAAATATACACCACAGCTCTGCCTTCTGGCCTTCCAAATGAAGTGTGATCACAAAGGTGCCAGAACATTATGCAAAAAGACCCACTGACCCAACTGTAAGGCAATAGTCAAGGACATATTTGCAGAGTGAATTGGTGGGTTTAGCTGATATAACATTCAGCCTCCTTTTCATGCAAAGTGGGGTTCTATCTCCCTGCAGAGCTCTTTCTGTAAACACTATCTTCTGGAACAGTGTTGGAGACCTCTGCTTTGTAGAGAACACGTCGCTAGTGTCATGATGTGCTGTGGTCACCTTAATGGCAGTGGCGGCTTCTTCCTGCAGAGTGGCCTCTTGGGCCTTGAGGAGTTCCAGTTCTTCCTTTAGTTTTACTCTCTCTTTCTCCACCTGCTGTAGCAGCACCTCATTCTCCTGCTCTGTCTCACTCCTCAGTGCAGTCAGCTTATCCCTGAAGTCCTGCTCCAAATCCCTGCACCATGCAGAGAGAAGAGGATAATGTTTAATCTTACTTTAGTAAACTCCTTTAAAAGAAATTAGACTCTCAAAACAGATTTAATTATTGTTTTTAAACATATGGGCATGTACAGTTTCCCCAGATTTTTTTTTTTTTTTTTTTACACAAAGATGTGAGCATTGCACAGTCACTGGGAATCCCTGAGGCGCTTACTGATCTAGAGGCCAATGGTCCTAGCTATTGTTAACTGATAACACTACCCCAAATGGTCATCTGACTGTCTTTTATAATTCAGCCAGCTTTTAAAAACCACACACACAAACACACACACACACACCCCAATCCATTTAGTCTTTCAAAACTTTCAACTTCATTATACATGCAATAATCTTACTTGATTTTAGACTCATTAAGTGATTCCATGGTGGCATGACGGTCATCAATCTCTCTGACCAGCTGGAGGTTTCGACGGTCAGCCAATTCCAAGTCTGTCTTAGCCTTGTCTCGCTCCTGACAGGCCTGCTGTGCCAGCTCTCTATAGAAGAGAACACCATCTTACCAGTAAGTCACTCAATCTGGATGTAGATGTAATGATGTAGACATGATAGCTTGTGCTTACAAGGCAGACTTGTTATTGTTACATGAATTTCAAATCAGCAGCCATTATTGTTCCTATTATAGTTCAGATATTGGTACTAGGCAACATCACCACTAGGTGGAGACAAAATCTCATCTAAACTTTAATATTCACAGACGCACTACAAGCTATTTTGCTGACACACAGTAGAACATGGAAGAGCATCAAAAACCCACTGTAGGAACTGGATTTCATCCTTGTAGGAGATGAGGGCAGCCTGGTGAATGCCATTGCCGCTGACCAGCAGTTCATTATCCAAGGCCAGAGTTAGCTCAGCAAGGCTCAGTCGCTCCTCCAAAGGGAAGTCCAGGGTCTGCATAACAATGCAGATACAGAGAATGTGTCATATGATACAAAAACTTGGTTTTACATGTTATATAAGAATTACCACACTGTGAAGTGGTCTGAAGTTATCAATAACAAGATTAACATATATTGCAAAGCAATATCATTATTATAGAAAAAAAAAATCTATAAACACAATCAATAGTACAGTTACTTATATCATCTCAAAAGTAGCCATCAAAAGTCATGTTTAATTCTCACAATAAATGAGAAAACTTGGAAACTCCAAAGTTGATGCTCAAGGATCTCCAAACTCTCATCAAATCCTTTTTTTTTTTTTTTTTTTAAATCGACATAAGTTATTTGTCAGAAACAGGAATGTGTGACCATGCATAACTATCATTCTGAAAACTAAAACAACATGCACTGAATGCAATTAAAGTTGACTAGAAGAGTGATGGAACAGTATTTTGTGCCAATGGGCATCTACATTCAACATATGTAATACACAGTCTGACATGACTTCATAAAAAAAGACATAAAAGCCAGCAATCACAAGACAAAGTCAGCAAAGACATGGAAGGAAAAAGCACTTCTAGCAAATCAAACGCTTATTCTGTTCACAGACACAAAGAATCTGCTTATATGTATAAAGAAGAAGAAAAAAAAAAAGATCCAGTTCTGACCTGTAGGATGTCTCTGCTGTTGCGAATCCCTTCCTCAGTCCATAAAGCGATGACTCTGTCTGGGCTGGTGCAGCCTGAGCCATCGTCCAGTCGAGTCAGCAGCCTCTGTCCCACCGTAGCTGACAACAGTGAGGGTGAGGTGGAACGCACCAATCGCTCCTCAAGTGCCTGAGAGAGGACAGGAAATGACATGACAAAGAGCTACTAAAGCCAAAGCAGCGCTCCTGCACTGATTCTATCAAGTGATAAGAATGGTAAAACCACTTTAACTGTTCACTCCCACACCCCCGTCCATCTAACACTGGACAATGTGAGCTTGGATAAAGTCACGAAATCTTTAACATGAGTAATGTTTCTCAGTCACAGCACTAATAATCCAAAGCTCTCTGATGTTGTAACCTTTAAGCTGGCTTAGCCCAATTTCAGCACCAAGCAATACATTCATATTACATCAACACTGAGCCTGTGTTCTGCCCTTTTACCTAATCCAGTGTACTGACATATATACCCTTTCTAATTTCTGAAATCAGCACACATGTGGAATATGAAATATATGCCTTCAGTCAGAAGTAGAGACTGGAAAGAAAATGCATGAAAGCTTTTGATACTATTGGGTGGATCACCTCAGAAAAGCCCAGAGTGCTATCTCCAAAAGACTCAATGTTGTCTTCAATTTCCCATGTTATTAAGCTCAAGCCAGGTAAAAGCCCTGAAGCACAGTACATTTTTCTAATATTCCACACTAGTTTAGTTGTAGAAATTCATTCATTATTATGTTTAGCAGCGTAGAAAACTCAGGAAGCTCCACCTTCCCAGTTAGCTTAATTGCTTCCAGCATGTGCTGACCCCAAGTATTTGGCCTGAAATCGGAGCTGTTTAAACAGTCCTTTGGGAGACAGGTGAGTAGTTAGGTGCCTGTGCTTTCTGCCTGTTTGAAAATAGAGATAGACTGATAAAACATTACTCTTAGTAATTATGTGAAAATACAAGCAATTGTTTTGCCATTAGTAACTGAAAAGGTTTGTAGAAGCCAGTGTGAATACAGTGGCCTCTATCAACACTTTTACAGCCTAAAAAGTGAAAGCAATACAGCTTTCCTTCACTAGTACACAAAGTAAATTGAAATTATGCAGCATGAATGTCTGTGTGCCAAAGAATGTCTCTAACAATGCCCACATCTGACAGTATACAATCCATTTCCAAGTGTAAAACATCATTGTGTGGTTCCTGAAGATGCTTGCTGGATTTGCTGACCTGTGAGAATACACGCTGAGTGTTAGCCCGGATGGGGGTGGATGCAGCAGTAGGTGCAGGTGGGTTTCCATGTCTGAACAGACCTCTCTGGAACTCACTAAGGCTCACTTTCCCATCCTGGTCTTTGTCCAGTTTTCTGAAGAGAGCATCTAACTCCTGTATACATAGACAATTGTTCAGCTTGAACTATTCAGCAAACAAAAATAAATGGCACTAGTAGATAAAAGGAAAACCATAATTTAGTTTTTAAAGCTAACTTGTGTTTTTGAGACCTTTTTGGTGGAAATGTAGAAATGCATGTGTGGAAGAATCATTTTGTAATGTCAGTTATATTTCGGACCTCTTCCCTGAGCGGATGAACCTGATGATTGCAAGCGCATTAAAAGACTATCCAGTGCGCTTGCAATCATCAGTCAAAACTTGGTGAATGGCATGTAAGTGGGATATAAGTGAATTATCTACTATTGTCATCATATCTTCATATAACAGTATAATGTTGATTTTGCATTTGAGACCTAAACACCAAGCCAGACCTTCTCTGTGAGGCGATGTTAATGTGATGTTAATACATAAAGATGTGAGCTCCCTTGAAATCTGGCCTGACGCCTCTGACTCAGGCTTTACAGGATTAGGCAGTATGTAGACATAGAATTTTTAAATTTTATTCTTTCAGTTTTGACAAAAAGATCTAACATGCATATTTGGTAATCTGTTTTATAGCTATTGTTACTTTGAAAACATGATATTTTGAACAATGCATTTAAATATGAGTGACATTTGTCAAGATAGAAAGGCATGCAATGATTTGAGAAATATTTGGTACAAAAAGTATATTTAAAAACTTTTTACTTACAATAAATGATCATATATGCCTTTATATACTTTAATGCACATATTAGGGTCTACACTTGATGTTCTCCACACCTGAGCTAAAGAGAAAGAAAGCAAGGGTGGCACAGTTTCACTTCACTCCCCACAAAAATAAATGGAAGTCCCCTCCGAATTGGGATGTGGCTTTGTGGGGAAATTCCCCCAAGGAATACTTTGATGTGGAATGAGGAGCAAAGGAAAAGACTGTGTGTTGTGATGAAACAAGATCCATTTATGAATCTGCCACATGATGCTTTCTCAAACTGTATTTTGTATGACTGTACCTCAGACTGCAGATCCTTGAGGCCGATGTGGTCACAGACCAGTGATAACTCCTGCCTGTTCAGTGATCCACCATTACCGACCCCCAGCTCCTCCCACACAGCCTTCACCTGCCCATCAGTCACTTCCTGACATGGAGCAGTAAAGTTCTTGGGATTTCCTGAGCTGTCTGGCTTCCAGCGTTTTAACTGACCTGCAGCACACAGACCTCGTTTATAAGAATAGAGATTTAAGTATGAAAGCACAGTTTTCCAGTTACAGTGCAGCAGGGCCACAACACTACACAGTTCAGTGTTTTCACTACTTCCATGCAGAACTGTTGAAGAGTTTGATATATAGCTGAGGCTAAACTGTGCAGTGCTGTGTACATCCAGGTGTTTATTTTATTTTGCAAAGTAAATGAGAAATCAGAGTTTTTAAAAGGCTAAACAATTCATGTGTACTTGACAAAACCAAACCAGCCATATCCTTTCAGAAATTCTGAAATACTTAATTTGAAAAAGATACAAAGAAACAAACAGAAAGAAGGCTACTCCTTATTAATTTAGTTTCTTACTCTAAGAAAGACAAGAGAATTCAAAATGCATAGGATCATCATACAAACCGCCTAATATTGATGGTCAATATGTCATAAAAGTACATTAAAATTTTTTTATTAATGATTAATCGAGACACCCCCAAAGTTATCAATTACCTTGTGCCTCAAAAGAGTGTTGAATAGACTCCTTGTTGCTCCCGGTGTCTTCATCAGACTTCAGACTCTGGAGGAGATACAGGTAAAAAATTTAGCACTTACTCACTTTTTTAAAAAATCATAAAAATGATAATGAAAATCATCCTTGCTATACACTAGTATTCACTTCACTATAGAAAAGTATTCACTTGTCTGCCTTCACATCCATATGAACTTGAGTGGCTTCACATTCTTAATCCTTTGGGTTTAATATGATGTCGGCCCACCCTTTGCAGCTATAACAGCTTCAACTCTTATGGGAAAGCTTTTCACAACGTTTAGGAGTGTGTTTATGGGAATTTTTGACCATTCTTCCAGAAGCGCATTTGTGAGGTCAAACACTGATGTTGGACAAGAAAGCCTGGTTTGTCGTCTCCGCTCTTATTCATCCCATATTCAGGACTCTGTGGAGGCCCGTCAAGTTCTTCCACACCAAACTGGCTCATCCATGTCTTTATGGACCTTCTTTGCAGACTGGGGCACAGACATGTTACAACAGGCAGGGGCCATCCCCAAACTGTTCCCACAAAGTTGTTTGTATGAAATTTTCCAAAATCTCTTGGTCTGCTGAAGTATTAATTGTTCCTTTCACTGGAACTAAGGGGCCGAGCCGAACTCCTGAAAAACACCCCACACCATAATCCCCCCCAGTCAGACAAGTACCGTTCTCCTGGCAAACACCATACCCAGACTCATTCATCGGATTGCCAGGTGGAGAAGCGTAATTAGTCACTCCAGAGAACACGTCTCCACTGCTCTAGAGTCCAGTGGCGGCACTTTACACCACTGCATTTGACGCTTTGCATTGTGCTTGGTGATGTAAAGCTTGGATGCAGCTGCTGGGCCATGGAAACCCATTCCATGAAGGTCTCTACGCACTGTTCTTGAGCTAATCTGAAGGCCACAGGAAGTTTGGAGGTCTGTAGTGGTTGACTGCATAAAGTTGGCGACCTCTACATACTATGTGCCTCTGCATCCGCTGACCCTGCTCTGCCATTTTATGTGGCCGACCACTTTGTGACTGAGTTGTTGTAATTCCCAATACACGTTGTTATAATACCACTGACAGTTGACTGTGAAATATTTAGTAGTGAGGAAATTCCATGACATGACTTGTTTCACAGGTGGCATCCCATCACGGTACCATGCTGGAATTCAATGAGCTCCTGAGAGCGACCCATTCTTTCACAAATGTTTGTAGAAGCAGTCTGCAGGCCTAGGTGCTTGGTTTTATACAGCTGTGGCCATGGAAGTGACTGGAACACCTGAATTCAATGATTTGGATGGGTGAGTGAATACTTCTGGCTATATAGTGTATCAGTTAAGATGTCGCTTTTCATCTCATTACACAGCACTGAATTATTATGTGGTTCTTCTGCCTGATAAGTTCATGTATGAGTGTCTTTATATTTATAGAGAGAAAGCATGCAGTGACATGAATTACTGCAGCAGTGATATCAGACTGAACAATGACCATAAGGAATTCCAAGCCACCAACATTACTTGTGCTACAATGAGCAGGAACAACTGGCAGACTGTGGCTTCAGGCTCTAGAGCGAGGTAGTACATCTCTTCAGCACACGGCCCCTTCAGCCTCGCACTAAGGGGCTTATGGCCTCATTCCTGAGTGTGGCTTCAGCTCTGATGCATCATGGCTTATATAAGAAAGTTTCCCCATGGCCAAAAATTACTTAACAGCTCTATTGACAAGCTTTATTTTGCTCTACCCTATGAGGGTCATCACTGCTCTGATTTTCAATTTTTCTTATTTTTACATGCCTGTATGATGCACTTTATACTTTATAGGGTTAAACACAGAATACAGAGTAAAATATTATATATATATATATATATATATATATATATATATATATATATATATATATATGTGTGTGTGTATGTGTGTGTGTGTGTGTGTGTGTGTGTGTGTGTGTGTGTGTGTGTGTGTGTGTGTGTGTGTGTGTTACATTAAAATTGGGTGTCATATAAAACATCAAGCAACATTTGAATACAAAACTACAAGCTTTAAATACACCAACTTCTGGCTGTGCACCCAAGAGCAAGATTATTCAAATAAGAAAAAAGTACAGAATTCAGTTCTCTTAGGTTTTGAAGATAGAATGGACTGTACCAGGCAATTGTCTTCTGTAAAATGTCTTGTAGTCCACTGTACGCCACACATCATTGCTGTCTAAAAAAACAAATATCTCCAAAATGGCAAGTTTAAAGGAGAAGGCAAATGAAAGTTAACTAGAAAGTTCTTAACTTTCAATGCCAGTTAATGTACAAAGTTAATGTAGAGAGATTTTATTCAAAGAAATCATGGAATTTTTAACAAAATTGAAAGGACAGCTAGTGTGATCAAATATGGTAGAAAAATAAAAATTTAAATTGAACAGAATTTTGGACTGTGATGATGTGCCTTGCTTCCCTATATAAAAGGGAATTCTGCAGATTTTTCAAAATTTCTGTATAATTTATTGGTTTAGGTGCACAGAAAATGGCACAAATTTGATGGTTTGACGTTTCATTGTAAAAATACTTAAAGATTTCTTTACAGAGGTTTTGATTGGAAACAGAGGTCAAGGTGTCTACAATGCAAATATAGCTAGTTTATTTACTATCCAAAGCCACCAATAAACCTACACGTCATCTGAGTTTTAATATGTAATGGTGATGAACACAGAAAAGTTTTCTTTGGGCAACTATTTTTAATTACAACGCCCAGCACATACACCTTCACTACGAATATAAAAATAATTTTAGCCCACAAAGGTAAACAATTTTATTAGGCAGCATAATTATAACCATTTTATTTAATAACCTTCTGCAAAGGGAGCTCTTTAGATGTCTTTGTTCCTATCACCACCACTGTGAACAACTCTGTTTCTGTAAGTTTCTCTAGCACTAGAAGCATTTCACATTAAACCACTCTGAATAACTTTTATGTTTATGTCTTAAGCATTTAACTATGCATAAATTTTAGACAGTCTGGGAATTTCCTTTTAAGCATTTCCCTTACTCGTTTTTATGCAACACACTTATGGGATACATCTGTGAAAACTTCACTTAAAATGTTTTAAGCAAGCTATCACTAGAGAATTTTACTAAATCAGCATAGAAACCATATTCTGAATAAGCGATTGTGTTTCATCATAGCAGCAGACGAAGGAGATTCTGAATAGAACACATTGAAGGAATCCGCTTAGATAAACATGGATCACAGTTCAGCCTCCAGCAACAAGTGATCAAACCCAGGCTGCTGAATGTGGGACAAGCCACAATCAATTTTCATCAGCTTTAGGTATTGAACAACATTACATAACTTCACACAAACAGCTTTTCAGCCAAGAGCACAGAACGCTCTGTATTCTCAGTCTATTGTTTGTACACACTCTCTCTTTTACGCTCTCTTTTCACTTTTTCTTCTCTCTTTTGCCCTCTGCCGTCTCCCTTACCCTCTCTGTCTCACTCTCTCTTTCGCCATTTGTCTTTCTGAGGTCTTGCTGCTATCGAAAAGTGTCTCAGTTCTAATACTGCTTCTACATACAAATTTTCTCACCTTTTAAACATGCATAGCCTTCACCAGCCTCAGAGTTTTTGTCCTGCTGACCCATTGTTATTGACTAAGCAAAACGAAAGAGTCACTCTTAAAAATATGATATGAACTGTATATTTGATTTTTTTTAAAAATGAATCACACTAGTTATGTGCAGTATATGTGGGTCATTGTTATACTTCTCTGCTTTAACTTCGCCATCTTTGTGAACAAAAGCAGAGTGGGTAGTTACATAGCATGTCGTACTTGTAGCAAAGTACGTTATGCAATGCAACGCTAAAAGCTGCAAAGGTTGGTGTAAAAAATTTACCAGTGCCAGTTCAATTATTTATATAACAAGAGCTGCTGCCCCCATAAACATTCCAGAAAGACATGAAGTCTGCGATCAAGGCTGCAGCGGCTATAACCCCCCTCTTCCTCCACAGCAGTTTAGTCTGCTATCTTTGCCCATTGAGCACGTTTTTCTGAATCCTTTTCATCATTAAATACCACAGCATAACTTACACTCAATTTCCAATCCTCTGGAAATTGTACCGAAGAATCTGTGTAGGCTTAAGGCTCTTTACATAATGCTTAAACTGCTGGACATTTAAACTATTTAAAAGAGCTTACTGGTTTGAGCAGGGTGGGGGTTGCTCTGATTTCTGTGCAGTAATACATAGAATAACTGAGGTTTTGCAGTCACATATAGAGGAGAAACTGGCTTACAAACCACGTAATCTCTCCAGCCATTGCAGTAGTTACTGCCGGCATGTTACATAAAAGCTCTAAATATTTCAAACTGAAGAGTAAGTGAGAGAGAAAACCTGGTATGCAACTATGCGTTTCTAAAACGAGAGGAGAAGCAGTAGACCCAATTACAGCCAACTCCTGCTCTTGTTTGGCTGTGCACTGCCCAGTGTAATGCAGGACTCTTCTGCTTTGCTTAAGACCTACATGAGCTTTCGCCCTCGTCCCCACCCAGAACAACTAAACAAGACCTCTAATCCCAGCTAAATACATACAGCCAAATCACTGCATCTGACACGCAGCCATACAGGCACTAAAACACACACTGGCTAAAATGGAGCCTGGCAAACTGTTTTATAAACACCAGGCAAATGCTGTCCCCTGCCAACACAAACTCAGCAGAGACTGTAATGTGATTGACTTCTCTCTGCCTAAACTCACAGCAGGGGGTCTGAGAGAGATCCTTCTAGCCATGACCTTTTCCACGAGAGAAGTAACCGAATGACCACTGTTGGGCTAAGAATGTCTCTTAACTCTCAAAACAATGCATTAAGTGATGGTGTGCCTCCCTTCCCCCTCAAACACTGACATGGACGGATTTCAAACAATGGAACAGCTACAGTAAAGGATTAGTTCTAGTGACCACAAATATGGCCCTTTTTCTTTAGTGTCAGGGCAATTTGATACCTCATTTGAAAGTGAGAAAAGAAAAAAAAAAACTATCTAGATCACAGGAGCATTACAGGGTTTTCACCAACACCAAGAGTCTGCAAATCAGAATTAAAAAAGGGGGCATATTAGGGGAGTGTTCTTATGGCTACTAACACCTACATAACACTGCCCTTCATGACCGACATAGACCTACATTTACAAACACTTATTTTAATAGATGTTATTTGTCACAAAGTTTGTGTTTGCCAGTTTTGATGCCAGGTTAACATGATGAGCGAACATCAGCTGACACAGATTTTATTTCTAACGTAAGCTTGTTTCATTATGCTTTCTGGACTGAAATCACGTAGACTTTGTAGCTCAGTGGGTCACATATGACACAGTGTCAAGTCAGGCTGGTAAAAGAAAGTGAGCATTTTCTGTGGCTGTTTAAAGTTTTGTTTTATCTTTTTTTTTTTTTTTTTTTTTTTTTTTTTTTAAGATTTAAGCCATCACATCACCTAAAAAAGTGTCAGACCACAACACAATGTTAGAAAATATCAGTGCCATCTGACATAGGTGTTAACTAAAGCAGCCTTTCTGACAGATGATGCATTTATGTAGGTTTATGTCAACTGTCATAACAAGTGTATTTTAGTGTCACATAACTGTACGCTGCCCTACAGTAAAGCATTACTGAAAAAACACTACACAGGAGTAAGACACAGGCCCTTGGAGTGCACCACAGGTTTGCACTAACAACTTTTCTCTGCACAATAATGGGCACCAGTAAATAAAATAAATCCAGAAGAAAAAAAACAGACACAGGCCCTTTTCAATAGCACTCATAAACTATAGAAAGAGAGTGGAAATGTGAATTGGACTGGTCTTTGATCCCAAGCCAAAGGTAACAGTGAGGGCTGGTGAAGGTGGGGGTGCAGAAAAAGGCAGCCACTTGCACATTCCACGCTGCGGCACTTCCTGAGTGGAGAGCAGCTGGGCTTGCGCTCTATTAGAGCTGTAGTCAGTCAATGGCTCAGGTCCTCGTTGCAATATCTGTGCTATGTTACTACAAACAGTGTTAAGAGTAACACCAAGCACTGGCTAACAAAGGCTGTAGCATTTAGCTGCTTCCCACAGTCTGAATCCCACATATGAAGGTCCACATAGACAAGGACAGAGCTGTATCTGTGCAGTCCTGACATCCTTAAAACCAAACTGACAAACCCCAGATGCCTTTTTTATTTTTTTGGTGTGAGAGTCAAGTATCATGCATCTGTCCAATTTAGTATAATACAAGCTACTCACTGTATATTTATGTATCCTTAAATAAATATAGTGTACTGTCTCAAATAGGCCGATTCTGTCTATAACAAATTCGGTTGACACCAACATGAAGAATTCCTTGTACATCTGTACTTAGCTATGAAAGTTTCTGATTTTGCTTCTTACCTCAACACTCTCTAATGAGGTGGAGCGTCTGAGCTTTGCCCTCCTCACACCCATAGCAAGGGTCTCATCCTGCTCCTTCCCAAATGGCAGGGAGTCTTTCAAGTCTGTTGTCAGCACAGAAGCAGTCTTATCAGGCCGTGATCTGCGTCCATAGCGTTTAGTCCCCTTCACAAACTTGGGCTTCACCTCCTCTGGGACTGCTATGGGCAAAGGGAAACATCAGTAACAATTAGGAGCAAGCAAAGATAAACATGTATGAGAAAAAGAAAGTGAAACTGAACTTTTACCAAAGAAAGTGGGCTTTAGCCAAAAAAAAAGCGCATATAAAATAACACCTAAATCAAAATCTCTTTCAAGCTTATTTTCCAAGAGCGGTCATGGTTTATGAATGAGAACTGTATCTAAAAGGAAATGAAACCCTAAGGGAAACATCTCAAAACCCATGATCACTGGTTTACCATCTGTTTTCCATTACAGGTCTTTTTATCAAAAGTTCAGACAACAGCAAATAAAAGATGTAGGACACAGAAAACATTAATATAGTACTCAATTCACTCCCAAATGGCAGCACAGTTCCATAATCACTGTAAAAATATTAGACAGGATAAATATAAGAATCTAATCTTGCTTCCAGCATCTGCATACCCCACCAAAATCAAAGCATACCTCTCATAAGAGTAATCATTACAGTCGCTTAGCAGATGCAAATAGTTCCTCTGACAGCTCCTTCCAAATGAGCAATTACAGTAAATGATTCCATAAAATACAAAAGTGACAGACATGCATATGTTTCTAAAAATGCAGGAATGACCCACAGAGCTGCACAATATATAGTCTGTTATCACAGTATCAGCCTTCACAATTCTGACCTGCAAAAGCACGCAATGTCAAAGTAAGTAAGCATAAAGTATAAACATTCACTGAATGTTTCATTGTTTGTTGTCAGCATTGTGACCAATCCCAGGAATTTCTGATGAGGTTTGGATGAATCAAAGCATTTACATGATCCAATAAGTATTTTTCTGGTCAGAATTGACGCAGGCTAAACTTTCAACTACATGTGTTCAGTATACTGCAACTGGAACTATAGCAATATAATTACAATGGTACTCTGCAGTGTCAAATTACCTACATTTGTGAGAGATACATGAACTTGAAAGAAATAATTAAAAACAGATACAACACAGGACAAACCAGGACAACACAACACAGGACAAAGACAAACCAGTCTTTTTTATCAGAGAAAAAACAAACTGACAAATGCATGAAGTGCAGCTACTCAGCTTGCCAAGCTAGTGTAGTATTGGCTCTCAGTGATAATGTGAATGACCCTGGTCTTGCTAAGGAGATCTTCTCAAATCCAGTGATTAACTTTTTGCACTAAGCACTCTGTCGTAACTACAACTCTATGATAAACAATGAACAAACGGTGAATGTGGTTTATCAGAAGTGGTTTATCAGAAACCACAGATAAGCAGGGGTGTAGGGAAGGAAAAGATTTACTGAATTACAATAACAGTTGATATTGGACATGAGAGCTAAACTGCACAAAACTTGGTGCTATAATATTGATTTGTGCACCTGGTTCAAGGTAGCTGCTCTCCTCTTCAGAGGTGGACAAGTCCAATGATCTGGATAACACAGCCACAAATCCCTCCTTGAATTCTTCAAAATTGACCTGTGTTACATAACAGGACAGTATTAACATATTTTTAAAGAAGCATGCATGTTGTATTTCCACAAAACCATAACTAATGAATGAATGCCTTACATAGAGTCTAGTAATCAAGTGGTCATGTTCATAAGAATCTTACCCTTGCATAATGCTGTGGTCCTAAAAGGGTGTCCAACAGCAGTGGGAGGTGGGCTTCCAAACTCAGTCTATGGCACAGTGCAGTCAGCTCCTCTTTGTCAAGGTAACCAGTGCCTGTGGTATCACAGCTATCAAATTCCTCTTTTAGTTGAGCCACATAACGGTTCTGCTCCTCTTCATCCATCCCACCACATACTGCAGAACAAACTGGATCTGTAGAGGAAGGTTTTATAATAAGAGTGATAAACAGAGATATTTACATACATAAAAACAAAAAAAGAAGGCATTGCACTTTCCCCACCAAACAGTGTTCACTGGTCATATCACTCATAAAGAATGTGTAAGTCTACTTAATACATATTATTACAGTACTTTTGTTTACTACTGTTTAAAGGGCCTATATCCTACATTTTATTCACTTAACATCTGAGTGGTTTATATACCAAAAGAGTCAGAACTGTTTTTTTTTTCAGGATTATTTTCTGACCTCTCTTTATATCTTAGAATTACACAGGCTGTTCTTACTGTGCCTTTAAAACTGATACATGTGAATAATTGACCTCTATTCAGGTGTTTGTTTAAAATTGTATTGTCCTTCTTTAAAAAAAAAAAAAAAAAAAAAAATCAGTCCAGGTTTTAGAACATTCCTGATAATGTAAATAGGCAGGTTTAACCTGCTGTAGACTGAATATGCTGAAATAAATGTGCTGGGATGGATTATCTGACATCACAATAGTGAACTCAAAGACAGGAAAAAGATTTTGCTGCTTAGTTTCTGTATATGGAATTTATCAACTGGGGAGTGAACGGTGCATTTTAAACTTTAACAATGGTTACATATTACACCAAACACTTTTATTTAAAAATAAAGCAAAGAAATGCATGATATGGGCCCTTTAACAAAAATCTAAAATACCAGTCACTTGCAAGTGTAATGTTTCTTAAAATAATATAATACTGTTACAGTATTGATGGATAATCATCCAAGGCTGTGACTCTAAATCTTCTGCAACACACCACCATTAACCATTTCTATTAAAATGGAATATGTGATTTAAAAGATTAAGATTTTAAAAAAAGAATAAATATGTATACATACACATATTAAAACGAATCATATAATATATGAAGCATGTTCATGATCATGTTGGTAAACATTTGTCATGTATTTAGAAACAAAACAGGCATCCAAGATTTACTTTTACAGAAATGTAATACTTATTTGCATTATGGAAAACTGAATTTTCCTCACTCTTTTTTAAAAAATAGAGAGTTTGGTGTAGTGTGTAAACATAATAGTTTCAAAATGTCACACAAACCATCGCATTTACACATCCTATTCAGCCTACAATAGTTTATAGCTCTACCCATTTGCACTGAAGCCTTAAGTATTGTTTTAGCCGACTAGCTTTTGAATGAGGCACAATACAATCCAGCCACTCACAACAGAGCTCATTTACATATATCTTAAAGGCACACTAAAAAAACACAGTCTGATTAATTCTAAATTGATGCAGAAAGGCTGGAAATGGTTATGTAAAATGAATAACGCCTGGTTTGGAACATAAACACACAAAAAAGCCATCAGAGGCATTTTCCGCATGGAAACAATAAACAAGAAGAAAATAAGGATATGGTTTCTTTAACATACCAATTGCCGGATACAAGTGCAGAGTTAATGTAGATTTACTTTAACTGGACACAAGAAGTCTACAGTAAGACTGCGAGACGAGTAGCATACCCGGGCGGGGGGGGGGCATTTGCAGTGTGTTAGTTCTGGTACTGAGTATGATCAGTAAAGTTTAGAAAGGTGATGTTTAGAGGTGCGAGAGTTTAGTAGAGAGTTTAGAGTTTATCTAGACTACAGTTACATTCGGTGCGCTTCCCACAGTGAACGGCGACCGTTAGGCAGGTTAGTTATCGTCGCTGCAGGCTAAACGCTTCACCATGGGAACGGAGCGGGACTACGGCGAAACAAAAGGCTCAACAGCACGAAGGAGAAACTTCGTCTTTTAGACCGCTGTGTGGAGAGTGTAGTCGCCTGTAATCACTCTCTCCACAGAGCAGCAGACGAGTGGGCGAAAATATGTGGTGGACAAAATATGCAGACGTAACGACAAGGGGGAAATCTGAGTCCAGCTTACCGTTTAACTGCTCACCGCCGCCTCTCCAGAGAAAAGTCCACTCGATCTTATCCTAAGCGTCCACGACTCGCTGAACAGAGCGCATAACTGAAGCGGTGAAGTTTCCCAGAACCAGCAGGGCCCATTACATCCACCGATGTAAGCAGAAGAGCGGGCAGTAACGGGACGGACGCTCAGCAGAAGCTGGTACGGGGAGGTACTTAACGCTAGTTGTTACCGCTCTTTCAGTGATGCTCAGTGTGAGAGGGACGCGGGGAACAGGCTCTGCTATTTTGCAGCCCCTGCTGGTCAGGCGGCTCATTTTTAGTGAATTGTAGGGATGGACGATACTACCGTCTTTCTTTTCGATCCGATTAGTAAAAAAGATGAGAACGCCAAAACGCATACTTAAAAATGTTCCTGTTAAAAAGAGAATTCTTTGAGATTAACAGTGTGTGGTGGACTTAGTCATGGCTAGAAATATTGCACATAATGACACATAATGCAAATAAATAAATAAACCAAATGTATCTTTATTGGCACCAGTTAGAAGTTGTCAGAGATATTTGGAGCAGGTAAACATCCTATACTCTTTGACACGTTTCAGGTGTATAATAGTTTGAACCAGTTTAAATGGAGAAAGAACGCGTACATCTTTGTGTTGTGAGTCTGTGTGTCCCACGCTGAGCATGTAGAGAAAAAAGAGGACGAAAGAATTTCCTGAGGATCTGAGAAGCACAATTACAGAAAAGCACAGGCAACACCAAAACTACAAGTCCATCTCCATTCTGGAATTTGCAAAATCGTATCTTAGGAAGCCAAAATCCTACTGGAAACCAAAACAGATCTTTTTGGTAAAGCACATGATTGTTTACAGAAATACACAGAGCACAGACTGTACGGTCAAACATGGAAGAGGTTCACAGATGTTTGGGGGTTGTTTTGTTGCTTCTGGCAGCAAAGCATATGCCTTGAATGAGTGGATGGCATCATGAAATCCGAACACCAAGAGAACTGTGGAGCGCAATGTAGGGTCCAGTGTCAGAAAACTGGGTCTCTGTCAGAGGTCATGGGTTTTCCGGCAGTACAATGGCCCAAAGTATACACCAAAAATCACCCAGATATAGTTTAAGACAAAGCACTGGATTGTTCTGAAGTGGCCATCCGTGAGTCCAGAGTCCAGAATGAGTCTGAATTCCCTAGAATACCTGTGGAGAGATCTCAGAGCAGCAGTTGGGAGAAGGTACCCTTTAAATCTGTCAGATCTGTCGCAGACTGCAACAACAGATTATGTCCAAATTCCAGCTGAGAGGTGCAAGAAACTCATACATGGCTATAGGTGGTGCTTGATTTCAGTTATTCTGTCCAAAGGGCATTTAGCTGAGGCTGCCAATAATTTTGTCTATACCATTTCTTTTATTTGAATGGAGGTATTGAAGGTATTGAAAGGTATTGTAATAGTATAACTGAAATAAACTTTATTAATGAATAAAACTATTTAAAATAATTCAGTAACTTGGAAGAAAATCTACAAATCTACAGCTTTTTATTAGTATTGTATAAACTGCAACCTAAACTCAAATTTTAAGGAGTGTGTACAGTGACGTCATGTAAAATTGTTTTCCGGTTTTTCTATTAGATTTTGCAAAATTTGTGAAACAGTGGTGCGTGTCACACTCCTAGTCAAGCCGTACACTTTATTCAATACTCAGTACACGAGCACACACCACACGAGTTATAATAGTATAAAAAACTAAGTACTGAAAAAGTGTGATGTTATTGTGTTAGTTGATCTTTGTCGCTTCTTTCAAGCACCACACATACTTTAACTCCGGACTTCAAAACTTGCTTGTGTTCTAGCAACACGTGATCAAAGCAGCTAAAAGCTGGTGAGGAGAAACAGGTCAGCTCGCTGTAATGAACATACAGCATTAACATGAACAGTTCAGCCAAGAGCTGAAGCCAAACTTTGGGTATGACATGATAGACGTATTTCAAAGGGACACATAGCAGTCTGTCCTCCTCCTTGAGTCTTGCACTGTAGGGTTTGTGACAGCAGGTAAGTCTTTTACACTACAACAACAAAACCATTTGAGGAGCCTCACATATTCAGATTTGGACTAGGACTGAAATATGAGTGAGGATTATGGCTGCAGCCCACAGACTACACTGACACAGCGAAGTCGTGCTCGGCTCTGCGTCATTATAACCTGGTATACTTTCCCCAAACGCCCCTGCTGAAAAACCCACAGAGACCATTAGGCGTTTCTATTGGTTCCTAAAATAGTTTTTTCAGCGGGGTATTCGGCAGGATAAAACACAAGCAGGCTGAACAACTGTATTTACAGTTAGTCAGTTAATGTGTGAACGCGTGCGGAGAGAGGGTGTATGTTTCGGGCATGATCTCAAAAAGCTCCATATGCCCTACATAGTGCACTACGTGAGTTATACATCTGTGGGGTTTACACAACAAAAGTGTGTACTAAATGTTAAACAGGGAGTTTGGCTGAATCCCTAATCGCTTTCTATTAGATATTTAATGCACTATTTCGGCAGAGAAGTCCTTACTTCATGACCTACTTAGTGCACTACATAGCGAGGAGGGTTCCATTTGAGCTTCACTAAGGTTTTTCTTCCGTGTAACATAGCCACGCCCACTTTATTCAACGCTGAGTGAAATTGCTAGTCAGAGTTTGGAGATAAGCTACATTTACAGGTCTGGAGACGTTTCAGTGAGTTTGGTGTGTTTTTCCTCTGTTCTTGACTACCTGAAGGGCGCATAGGTAAGCATTGTTATTCCAGTCAGAGTCCCCAGCCCTCACTGTGGAGTACGCTCTGTTAGCTGCTTTCGTCGGAAGGTTGAATGTGTTTGATACAAGTCTAAGTTCTGGCTGAGAAATGAGCGCACCGACGTGACCGGTATTCCTTATCAAAGGTCGGACTGTGTGGCATACAGATAGAGGAATTTAGATTTTAGCTAGGTTTATCTGTCTGCAGTCTCCAGCATCACACTGCAGCAAGCGGCGTACATCTAGTACCTTTTATTGGAAACCGTTAGTAGGCTGCTGTGTATGAAGATTACCTGTATCTGACCATCTGTGTTATTATATTTAGGCATGTGCAAATTTCACGTCAGAATGCATGAAGATACCCACATCTTCTATCAGTGGTTAGAAACTCTTAGGCTTCGTGTAAGAGCATTGCCTCTTTCCGTCAGTCTTATTTTTGAACACATTTGTGAATAGAATCCAAGCAAAAGAGACTTGAATGATTAGGATCTTTTGTCAGAAGATGAAAAAAGAAATCAGTAAAAAAGATTTTGCCTTGTAGGTACGCACTATGGGAGGCAAACTATCCATTGATGACGATGTCCATGTGGTGATTGTTGGTGGTGGATTTGGTGGAATTGCAGCTGCCCAGCAACTTAAACACCATGGAGTGCCCTTTATGCTGATTGACCTCCTAGATGCATTTCATCACAATGTAGCAGCATTGCGTGCTTCTGTTCAAAGTGGTATGCCAATCAGCAGCAGATGTATTTCATATAATAAAAGCTTAGTTGTAAATAACTGGTTATATCTGCTATTTCTTATATTAGTGTTTAACAGTCTGTTTTTTTTTCTTTTCTTATTACAGGCTTCGCTTGGCAGACTTTCATCCCGTACAAAGAGACTTTTGGAACGAGTTTCCTTCAGGGACGTGTCGTACGCATAGACACCACAGTGCAGTCTGTTGTGCTCGACGATGGAAAGGTAATGATTAATCTTTCACAAAGGTGCTATTGCAGTGGAATATGCACTTCAATGAAATATTTTCTTTAGGTATTGGAAAATCATTTCTCTTTTCTTTTTTGTAGGATGTTAGATATTCCCATCTCATCCTGTGCACTGGGTCAGATGGACCCTTTCCTGGCAAATACAATGCTGTGGATTCGTACCAGAAAGCCATTGAGAAATATGAAAACATTGTGAAAGAGGTGTGTCTTCCTGTTCTACTCATAAGGACCCCTGTTCTGCTGTTTCAAGCACTTGTTGTGATCCTTTCCACAGGGCTCTGCCTAAACAGGAAGGCAAGCAAAGGCTTATTTACATTTTAATGTATGGTTCTTTCTCAGATCCAAGCAGCAGACTTTGTTCTCGTAGTTGGTGGTGGAGCCACTGGGGTGGAAATGGCTGCTGAGATCAGGACAGAATATCCAACCAAGAAGGTAGTTGTCCTTAATGTCACAACAAACCCTGAATCTAATCAATCTGTAGATTTGAGCGTGATTGATTTATGTTCTGTGTATTAACTGTATTGGGTATTATATATATCTAAATTATTTGTTTAGATTTCTGATTCTCTCAAGAACCATGTGTTAAGCCCCATAGTGCACTCACACTAGATATAATATCATTTTTGGTTTACTAAGGATGGTCATTATTAGTAAATAGTTTTAAATATATAGTTTTCCTGTAAAGGTTATTGCAGTTCTCCACGGCACAAAGACACATACATGGATAATTTGCTAAAGATAATGTGAAACAAGTGATAAAAGTCATTTGTTTCCATTGGCTAGACATCAGTTACTGCAAGCAATGGTAAATTACACAAGACTACAGCAACACAGATGGGGTGAAGGTAATGAAGTTGCCAATAGACAAAATGCAAATGGGTAAAAGAAGGAGTGGCAGCTGGTTAAACAGGACGGGAGATGACATTTTCTTTAGCTTTCGTTCAGTCGTTCTTTACTTCATTTACAGGTGATTCTAATTCATTCCCACGAGGCCCTAGCAGACCCAGAGCTGCTCCCCTGTGTGAGAGAGCAGGCCAAACAGGTGCTGCTAGAGAAGGGAGTGGAACTGTTACTTGGTAACTTAACATCATTGTCTTATACTGTTGTTCGCTTTAGTGCATATTTGTAGTAGACAAATTTATGTTGGCGTATAGAGTTAAAATGATCTCAGACATTATATGTTAACCTCTGAAATTCTACATTTTCTTTGTTCCATAGATTCTCTTAGTCTAAGCATATACAAAAAATTTTTCAAATTGATTTCTAAACATTGAGGCTTAACACAAGTCTAGTCTTTTGACCAAGCGGGACAATTATTTTGTAAATCCAAATTTTGATTGATAAATAAAATGAAGTTTGAATAGATACTATTAAGTCTTTAGCCAGTGTAACACTAAACAAACTTTAATGGTTTTAGGCCAGTCAGAACAAGTTCTAATGTTTTTTGTTTTTGTTTTTTTTTTTTTTGTTTTTTTGTTTTGCACATTGTTTTGCAAATTTTCCAGTTTTGTTATTGGCATTTATTTGCAGATTTAGCATTTTTTTTGTTTCATTTTCAAAACTTATTACCTTATATTTTTTCTGTTCACCTGTAAATAGGACAGAAGGTTTCAAATATGAACGAGCTGGAGTTCAGTGTGACTCGGAAGGGCACAGTGGTCAAGACCGATAAGGGCGAGCAGTTCACTGTTGATCTTGTCATCTGCTGTGTAGGGAATAAGATCAACTCAGATGCGTACAGGTCCAGTCTAGGTCAGTTGTTTTCTCAGAAGCATGGGTGGTATTTGTGTGCATCATTTTTTTTTTTTGGCAAAAGACAATGCAGTATTTCAGAATATGTTTATTGCACATATAATAAGGCCTTTCTCAATTAAAAAAAAATGTCAGCTGTAAAATAATTTTTAGCTGAGGAGCAACAGATAAAACATCTTACTCTGTAGGAATGACTGGTATGTTGGTCAGAATAATTTAATGTAAGTTAATACTTTAAGTCAAGTGAACTTTTAATACAGGAGTTTATATTATTTACAGTTACTTTCACATCAGGTTATTTGTGATGTCACTTAAAAACATAACATGAACATACTTACTGTAATGCTCGTAGCACTTACAACCCCAATTCCAATGAAGTTGGGACGTTGTGTAAAACATAAAACAGAATACGATGATTTGCAAATCCTTTTCAACCTATATTCAAATGGATAAACTTTGTTGTTTTTTGCAAATATTCACTCATTTTGAATTTGATGCCTGTAACACTTTCCAAAGATTGGGGACAGGGGCATGTTTTCCACTGTGTTACATCACCTTTCCTTTAAACAACACTCAATAAGCGTTTGGGAACTGAGGACACTAATTGTTGAAGCTTTGTAGGTGGAATTCTTTCCCATTCTTGCTTGATGTACAACTTCAGTTGCTCAACAGTCCGGGGGCTTCGTTGTCGTATTTTGTGCTTTATAATGCGCCACTCATTTTCAATGGGAGACAGGTTTGGAATGCAGGCAGGCCAGTCTAGTAGCCACACTCTTTTACTACGAAGCTATGCTGTTGTAACATGTGCAGAATGTGGCTTGGCATTGTCTTGCTGAAATAAGCAGGGACATTAATGTTGCTTGGATGGCAGGATATGTTGCTCCAAAACCTGTATGTACCTTTCAGCATTAATGGTGCCTTCATAGATGTGCAAGTTACCCATGCCATGGGCACTAACACACCCCCACACCATCAGAGATGCTGGCTTTTGAACTTTGCGCTGATAACAATCTGGACAATCTGAAATGTGGGCTCATCAGACCACAGGTCACTTTTCCACTTTGTGTCAGTCCATCTCAGATGAGCTTGGGCCCAGAGAAGCCGGTGGCGTTTCTGGGTGGTGTTGATATATGGCTTTCGCTTTGCATGGCAGAGTTTTAACTTGCACTTGTAGATGGAGCGACAAACTTTGTTCACTGACAGTGGTTTTCTGAAGTGTTCCTGAGCCCATGTGGTAATATCCATTACAGAATGATGTTGGTTTTTAATGCAGTGCCGCCTGAGGGATCGAAGGTCACGGGCATTCAATGTTGGTTTTCTGCCTTGCTGCTTACTTGCAGAGATTTCTCCAGATTCTCTGAATCTTTTGATGATATTATGGACTGTAGATGATGAAATCCCTAAATTCCTTGCAATTGCATGTTGAGAAACGTTGTTCTTAAACTGTTGGACTATTTGCTCACGGAGTTGTTCACAAAGTGGTGAACCTCGCCCCATCCTTGCTTGTGAACAACTGAGCCTTTCAGGGATGCTCCCTTTATACCCAATCATGACACTCACCTGTTTCCAATTAACCTGTTCACCTGTGGAATGTTTAAACAGGTGTTTTTTTTTTGAGCATTCCTCAACTTTCCTAGTCTTTTGTTGCCCCTGTCCCAACTTCTTTGGAATGTGTTGCAGGCATCAAATTCAAAATTAGTGAATTTTTGCAAAAAACAATAAAGTTTATCCTTTTGAACATTAAATATCTTGTCTTTGTAGTGTATTCAATTGAGTATAGGTTGAAAAGGATTTGCAAATCATCGTATTCTGTTTTTATTTATGTTTTACACAACGTCCCAACTTCATTGGAATTGGGGTTGTAGTATCCAGGGAAAACTCCATGCATCTGAATCACCACTGTTGGGACATTTATAACATTAAGGCCTCACTTATGTTGTTTAGGTCGATAGAGTGTTTTTCAACATGCTTCAGAAAATGTGCCTTTATACTCCACCTATCAAAACTTTAGACACTCCTACTAATAGAAGGTTCATTTACCTTTTTACATTTTATAATAGGTGAAGACATAAATATGAAATAATACATATGGAATAACACAGTGACCAATTTTTTTTTACTGTAGATTCTTTTAAAATCCCACCTCAGATGTTGTTCCAACAGGACTAAAGAAGATGCTGAGACCTTGTGGTCACCAGTTGAACAAAAAATTTTAATTTCTGTTCTGGGAATAATTTTGTACATAAGTATGAACTTCAATATTTGTACTTGTCTTAGAAACAGATTTTATTTGCAGTTAAACTTTAAAATACATAGGTATATTCAGTTAGGTCTGCCCAAACCTTTTTCTAGTTGTGTATATGGAAGATCCTGTATCATTAATACAAAATTAACCTAAATAAGTTTGTATTAATTAAGCTGAAAAACCATTATGAACTGTTTGTATTATTTTCATTTCACTCCAAGTTTTAAACTAGTTCCTCACCCTCTCCCTGTTTGCTGCTATGTGTCTGCTCATGTTCCAGGTGGGTGTCTGGCAGAAAATGGGGCCCTGAAAGTGAATAAGCACATGCAGATTGAGGGCTTTACCAATATATATGCTGTTGGGGACTGTGCAAATGTCAGCGAACCCAAGATGGCCTATCATGCTGGTCTCCATGCAGCAGTAGCTGTCACCAATATTATTAACAGCATGTCTGGAAAAGCACTGACGTCATACCACACAGGTAACTTTGGGCACGTCACCTTTCACCTCCAGTAACACTATTGTAGCACTTCTCACTGAAGTACATTCTAGATCAGGGGTGCCCAATCCTGGTTGTGGAAATAAACCACCCTGCACAACTTGGCTCCAACTGTAATATAACACACCTCATCATGACCTTCAGGAGCAACTGGATATGAACTCTTCAGGGTGGTAGATCTCCAGGACCAGGTTTGAGCACCCCTGATATAAATGTTTCAGAATGTACAATTATCCATTTTAAATGGCCCTTGTTCTCTTATATATCCAATGTGTAACATTCAACTCGTATTTCTACTCATTTCTCTTAAAGGAAATGTGACAATGCTGTTGGCTATGGGTAGAGATGATGGGGTGGGCCAGTTCAATGGCTATAAACTACCTCGCTTCCTGGTCACTAAAGGAAAGAGCCAGGGTCTGCTGCTGTGGAAGAGCTGGAGGGAAATGGGACAGAAAGCCCCCAGCTAGAAGAAAGGTATTGCCCATCTTTAGGTTACATGCAAACAGGCCAGCCCAGGTCTAAGAGCATGTCTTATTATGTACAAGAATAAATGAATCATATATGATTAATAAATGACAGTGAAACAATATCATTAAATTTACTTTTGTAAAAAGTCATGACAAATAATGTTAACTTTTGATCTTTTTAAGCATTAATCTTTGTCATTTTTCTTATGTGGACAAAATAAAATTGCTTAAGATATGTAGATCTGTACCCTTCATACAGTTAAATAGGTGTAGAAAAGCCACGTGTCTGAGTGAATTGTTATTTGCAGCTGTTCTCAATAATTGAAATTAGGAGGTTGAAGGGGAAAAAAATCTGAAAGCGATATAATTAAACAAATTTATTTTTAAAATTAAATGTTTTTTACTGTAATATGTTTCACACATTTTTTTTTTAGCTGAAGTAAAACTGTCTTTCAAGTAAATTTTTGTTTATTTGATTACAGGCCAGCTCTCTACATCCCTTTGTAAAAAAAAAAAAAAACGAAGCTCACCTCTAGGTGGAGACAGATTTATACAAATTGCAGTAAATGTGGCTTGATTCACCATAACCTTACTGCAGTGAAAGTAGATTTATGGACAGATGATTTTGCCTGTGGAGATTCTGCTGTTAAATCTTTTTGATTAGGTATAGTGGATGAATATGAAATCATAAATACTCTGCATTATAAAGTATGTATTTTAATGTCAACCTATCAAATTATGACTTTGCTGCTGTCTAAGCTGGAGATCCAGTGTTTTTGTATAATTATGAGACCACAGATGTTACATTTAACAAGAGAACTTCATAAAATATGTGCCTGTTTTAATACGCATATGCTTTGTGGTTTTTTTGTTTGTTTGTTTTTTTTAATTTCACCAGAGGTGGAAAGAATACAGAGAGAACTGTAAGGGAAATGATGAGCTCTTTGCAAAATGTTCATTCAAAGTGGAAATGTGGTGCCAAAAATTTACTGAAGTGGAAAAAAGTATTGAACATTTTGTATATACTCAAGAATATAAAAGTAAAAAAAATCAGTTTTAAAGTTTTCTGTGTTTTGTGATTTATGGTGCAGTGACTAATCATTGCATCGGTTTAGACCAATATGAATATGAATTTTCCACTCAATGACCGCTGGGAATAGGCTAAAGCATCACACTGCCTCGCAGTCTCCACTCTAATTCATCCCAAAGGTGTTCTATTGGATTGAGGTCAGGAATCTGCAGACCAGTCAGGTTCTTCCACACCAAACTCACTTGCTTTGTGCACTGGTGCACAGTCATGTTGGAACAGGAAGGCCCATCCTCAAACTGTTCCCAGAAAGTTGGGAGCATGAAACAGTCCAAAATCTTTTGGTCTGCTGAAGCATTAAGAGTTCCTTTCACTGGAACTAAGGAGCCAGGCCCAACTCCTGAAAAACACCACCACACCATAATCCCCCTCCACCAAACTTTATACTTGGCACAATTCAGTCAGGCAATTACCATTCTCCTGGCTTATTACTGTCATCCATTGGATTGCCAGATGGAGAAGCGTGATTTTCACTCCAGGGAAGTGAGTGGCAAGAAAAAATAGATTTTTTTTAGTTTTCTACTTCAAGTACTTTGAAGCTGTAAATGAAAATCTAAGGATTCATTTTTTTTCTCGTGGAAATGTAATAGAGTAAAAAAGCAATTATTCAATTTCATTAAAATGTTCAGTACAGCAGTATTTCCATCCCTTGTCCTGGAGACACTATGCACATTTTAGCATTTAACCTGCTTTAACACTCCAGCCCCCCCCCCCTGCTGTAACACACCCATTTCAACTCTGTAAGGCTCATTTAATGAGGTAATTATTTCATAAGGTGTATTGGAAGCAGGGAAAACTAAAACATGCAAGGCAATGTGCCTCAAATACTGGGGACGGGAAACACTATAGTAAAGTATATATCTTCCAGACATAATACTTCAATATAGTAATAAAGTACAGTACTATGAAAAAGAAAACAAAGCATATTGTTTAAAACCATTTATATTGGCAATGTGTTTTTTTTTTGGTTTTTTTTTGTAAAAGTACCATACATCTTATATATAAATGAATGAACATTCATACAGTGAAAAATAAGTTAATAGTAACAGTATTTAATATCTTATAAGCTAGTCTGAAGAACAATATATGGTTCAGGATTTCTCTTTGATGTCCCCAGCCATCACATGGATTTATTTACATTTACGGCATTTGGCTGACGCTCTTATCCAGAGCAACTTACACTTTGATCATTTTACACAGGTAGGCGAAGGTGGTGTTAGGAGTCTTCCCCAAGGACTCTTATTGGTATAGTGTAGGGTGCTTGTGCAAACAGGGGATTGAACCCCAGTCTACAGCTTAGAAGGCAGAGGTGTTAACCACTACACTGGGATTTATTAATTTTTTAAAATATTTAATATGATGTAGTGCTGGTTAAGCCAAACCGGGTTGGATTGTAGCTGCATTTAATTCCAGGCTGCTGTAATGTGAAGTTTGGAAATGGTTAAACAAGCACATTGACAACTATAAAATCACTAATATTATTTGTATTTGTTCTGATATTAGTGGTTACTTACTGACCAGATACATAGCTTTTTAATTCCAGTTTTGTCAGGTGCCTAAAACTTTTGCACAGTATTTTTTCCACTCCTTTTTATGACCACAGAACCTTTTTTACCATTGCTATAAGACATGATACTCAGGATTGGGGATGGAGTTGTCAAACAGGCAAGTATAAATGTTCAAAAGTAAAATAGAACAAGTGTATAAATTTTACTTAAAGTATCATCTTTGACTAAAAGATGCATAATGCACAGATTTAGCCAAATTTCAGGATTCCTAAAACAAATAATCATACAGTGTAAAGTAACTATTGGAAACAGCAACACTTTAATTTCTGTCACTCTGTTAACTGTCTTTTTTCATCTGAATATTTGCTGTATATTTTTAAGATTTATGTGATTTACAGCAATTTGAAAATAATGTAACTAGATTAAATATAAAGTAACTACAGAGGGTCCACTTCTGCCAGAAGGTTGGCCCTGATTGGTCCAAAAGAGTTTCAGGCAATACTGTGGAGACAGTGGCCTCTGGTGGTAGGACCAAGCCTGTTCTTTCAGAGGCATGACATTCTTTGATTGCAGACGAAATACATTACTGCAAGTTTTGACAGGAAGTTTTCAGAGTGACACTTGTGTAATCATTGCTGTTTACAGCACCTTTTGTTTCAGGAACCCTGAAATCTGACTAAAGTCTATGCATTATTAAGCCTATTTATTCAAAGTTGATGGAATAATTAAACTGTATATATCCATATGTAGTCTATTTTGGACATTTGGATTTGCTTGTTTGACAGTTCCTTCTCCAATGCTGTGTATCACGTGTTACAGCAATGGTCACCACCAAAATAATGCCTGGTCAATAAAGGTCACATGTCCTGTGGTCATAAAAAGGACCGGAAAATATACTGTGCATAAGGTTGTGGTTACCACTTCCTCTGTGGAGGAATGTTTAATACATACAGTATATTATGATGGACCACCAGAGGCCAACTGTCACGGTCATGTCTCTCTATGTTCTGGACACATTAAAATGTGTCAGGACAAACATTTACAAAAAAACTCCACCCATCATTCTATTCTTCCAGCGAGTACTTTATCAGTTGTGTAGTAAACATAACCTGTCACAATTAACCTGGGAGCATGTGGATAGATAAAGTCCATGTAAAAAAAAATAGTTGTTTACTACATTGAGACTCTAAACGTACAATTGTTATGAGAAATAAATCTTCAATAAAAGATCAATCTTTTTCTAAATAGCATTCGACAATTACTGTCACCCTTACAAGGATAAGAATAGTTTAATAAAGAACAATTGAATAGAATGTGAACATTTTTTAATTAGCCTGAGTCTAAAAGAACTCTCTAATTATTACACATGACTTCTTAATTTACAGGAGTGTGAATATGAGGTGATGCATGTCAAGTGTCCTTACCTATCTTGGAACATTAGTGCAGTCAAGAGACAAAAGCTCATGGATCTTCAAAATAACAAAACACTTGAAAGTAAGCATCAGAGGCGAGTTTGGCAGAGACAGAGAGGAGGTCTTCTAGAAAAGAATCTGATGTAAAGTATGGGACTAGACATGATGTGTTTTGTTTCTGAGGTAGTGAGAATACATGACATTATATCCACTAGGATACTTATTCCTGGATACTTGAGAGCAAAATCTGTTTGTCTCTGCTGGGATGCTAAAACTGGACTGTCATTGGATCTTGGCACGATAATGATCCAAACCAGTCTTCCAGTATTCCATACAAAAATGGCTCACTGACCACATAATCAACCTTTTGCAATCATGTTCTCAGTGCCCTGGCTTAAACTCCACTGAAAAACTGGTAGAGTTTAGCTTAAGATGATAATTTACAAAAACAGTGACCAAGAACCCTGAGAGCTGAAAAGAGAAGAATTGTTTCACATACTTTGCTGTTTATTCTTACCCATTGTAAAATATTGTATAGGGGAAGATTGTAGGCTTGTATTTTGAAGTGTGCACAAAGTACTGAACTTTTATTATTTTTTAAAGTTCAGTGAACTCAAATATTTAAGTCAGTCCAGTTACTGAACTGTACTGGAATGTAAAACTGCTAACACAAAAAAATTATACTGCATTATTTTTAAATTCCACTTTATATTTCTTTTGTTAGGAAGCGAAAGACCCATAAGGATCATTCTACTGAACTGGTTCAAAGTTCAAAACACATTTTGGTCTTTTAACTGACTTGGACTTTAGACTAAAATCCATTTGCTTTGAATGGCTGTATACTTTTTTTTTTTTTTTTTTTTTTTTTTTTTTTAGCACAAGTTGAATTTAAAGGACAACAACCTCTCAGTAGAAGGTTTATCTTCTAATTGATGATTTTGTATATATTTTGTTTGTTACTGTCTCCATTAATACCTTGGGTTTAAACATATAATATAATCCTTGTAAATATGTATGAATATGTAATTTTATTTTTTGATTAGTGTTTTTTTCCCCCTGTGGTTGCACTGTTTGAATTAATTCAGTAGAGTGGTCCACAGACAGAAAGGAAAAATCAACATAAAGTGTCTCAGGAAGGTGTTGGTCCATCGCAAGTCACTAGAACAGCTTCAGTGCTTACACAACTCTCTAGAACTGCTCTGGAGGGATGGAACACTGTTCTTGCTAAAGTTATTCTCTTAGTACTTATCAAGCCATTCAGTGTTGCACTGAGCTAGGGGGACTGTCCTCCTGGTAGAGACTCACACCAGGATCAGGAAAAAAAGACTCACATCAGGAAATCTTCATCGTAGGATAAAGGTGATCAGATCGGACAACTTTATGCACCTAAATCATACCTCCCACAGGATAACAGATATTGATGATTCTTTACAGGACTTTAAAAGGTTCTAGCTAAAAGGCTTCCCTACAGGGACAAACAGAATAATCTAACATTCTGATAACTAGAAATGTCAATCTTACCTTTCTTTCTAGATCCTATATGTAGAGGTTAGTGCTATCTCTGCCTTCTCCTCACCCAAACCAGCAAGCAGGTCACACTATCCTTCAGCATGGGTCATCTCCATCCATTGCAATTCAATTTGCCATAAAATGAATTATGCGTAGCGTAATTAATGACCGAGTTGGAGTCATTAAGCAGTCTCTATGCTGTTCCCATATACTCTCTAGTAAAGAGTTTTTTTCTAGCTCATGTCCCCTATTTCTTTTACAATCAGCATACTAGGCCAATTTTTCAAATTATGAGAATAAATGCCCTCTTGTGCTGGTTTAAATTGAAAACAACATTATTCTGTGGAGTCTAATTCATACTGATGAAGAAAACAGGCTTTTACCAAAAGTTTCATAGAAAAGGAAGGGATCAAATTCTCTCGCTCTAACTCCCTATTTTAGGCACTGTGCTCTTTAGAACACATAAACAGGCTAGAACCATACAACTAGACTACATAATATATAAATGGTATAAAAATACAATACTGGGATCAGTTCCACATAATCTAGCGTTGCATGTAATACATTACAATTATAGAAACAGCTTAAACTTACACTGTACAAACATTTGGAATGACTTGTCATATTAATAGTATATCTTGCTTCATAATATCTTATAGCGTTGTTGCTATTTTACTGAATATTTGAAGTATTTGGGGAACAACAAGAAGTTATTTAATACTAAATAATATATTGGAATTATATATATATATATATATATAGACTACACTTATATATAGACTACAATTTTTTATATATATATATATTTATATATATATATATATATATATATATATATATATATATAGACTACACTTCTTAATTGAAAATATGTATTCCAATAGAAAGAAAGAAAGTGAGAAGGAAAAAGAAAATCAACCAGAAAAATCCAGTGGTACACATACATAAACCATTACATTAGGTATATTCTGTGTTTATCCTAGTAAAAACAGAAGAAATTATATACAACCCCAATTCCAATGAAGTTGGGACGTTGAGTAAAACATAAATAAAAACAGAATACGATGATTTGCAAATCCTTTTCAACCTATATTCAATTGAATACACTACAAAGACAAGATATTTAATGTTCAAACGGATAAACGTTATCATTGTTTGCAAATATTCACTCATTTTGAATTTGATACCTGCAACACGTTCCAAAGAAGTTGGGACAGGGACAAGAAAAGACTGGGAAAGTTGAGGAATGCTCAAAAAACAGCTGTTTGGAATATTCCACAGGTGAACAGGTTAATTGGAAACAGGTGAGTGTCATGATTGGGTATTGAGGGAGCATCCCTGAAAGGCTCAGTCATTCACAAGCATCTACAGTCCATAATATCATCAAAAGATTCAGAGAATCTGGAGAAATCTCTGCAAGTAAGCAGCAAGGCAGAAAACCAACAGTGAACGCCTGTGACCTTCGATCCCTCAGGCAGCACTGCATTAAAAACCGACATCATTCTGTAATGGATATTACCACATGGGCTCAGGAACACTTCAGAAAACCACTGTCAGTGAACACAGTTCATCGCTCCATCTACAAGTGCAAGTTAAAACTCTGCCATGTAAAGCGAAAGCCATATATCAACAACATCCAGAAATGCTGTACGCTTATTGAGTGTTGTTAAAAGGAAAGGTGATGTAACACAGTAAAACATGCCCCTGTCCCAACTTCTTTGGAACGTGTTGCAGGCATCAAATTCAAAATGAGTGAATATTTGCAAAAAACAATAAAGTTTATCTGTTTGAACATTAAATATCTTGTCTTTGTAGCGTATTCAATTGAATATAGGTTGAAAAGGATTTGCAAATCATCGCATTCTGTTTTTATTTATGTTTTACACATTAAATGTCCCAAAAATGTCCCAACTTCATTGTAATTGGGGTTGTAAAATAATAAGTAAAAACAAATGTTGTGTTTAAAAGCCCAGCTTTTTAAAGTTAAAGTATCAAACCTCAAACTCCAGCATTGTCTTTGGTATCTTTATTTAGTGTTATACTGAATGACCAGACCACCACATTGTGGTTTTGGTAAATATATTGTATCTTATGTAATACACCTCTATAAATACTTGTATACTTTTGAAATTACTTTAGGAAAACCCCCACTAGACAAAATTATGTTGTTTGTGATTTCCAGTCTTGACAAACAACTCACTTCTTTCCGCCTCTAATTCCCAAGACAAACCAAGCATTTCAGGCATGCTAACCTTGTCTTCAGAGTTCATGGAAGCAGAAGCACACAACAGTGAGCTGATTCAGCCATCTTTTTGCTCCTTTCATTTGACTCCTTGAAATCAGTCACGGGACACAGAGGTTACATTATGCCATGAATGGGGCAGCACAAATCTCCCTGCTTTCATTTGAGATGCACATTGAATGTGGAAATGAGGTTTTAGAAGGTGGTGCAACATGGTCCTAGTTAAGGCCTATTTCAGTAATATCTGGACCAACTGGTTGAGCTAACGTGTGATAGAGTTCATGTATTTCAGACAGATATGGCATGTGTTGTAAGCTACAGCTACTGAAGTAAAGGGGACTTCCATCATTTTTTCCAAAGCTCTTCCAATTAAATGTTAAGATGTAAACATAGTCATTCATGAGTCAAGTCATGCTGTGAAATGCTCTGTCAGAACTGTTCAAAGCAGCAATGATAGGAATCTGAATCTGAAGAGTTTTATGTGAAATGCTTAAAAATACTTTGCATGAGTGTTTGTTTAATAACAGTTTTGAGATAGAATATTGAAGATTTTGGCCTACAACTTAAAAATCTCTTCATGGCGGAGAGATACATGTAAGATGTTGTAAGGCAAAAAACATCTGTAAGACAACATATTTTTTCAGATTAAAATTATCACCTTTACCAGCAATATATGTAAAATCTCAGAAGATGTATTCATTTTGTGACCTCTGCTGTGTTTGTGACCCCTGGTTCCTATCACCAACCTCCTGCACAAGCTCTGGCTCCTTCCCCCCAAGTGAGGTTACATTCTATGTACCAAGAGCCAGTTTCTGCCGCAGGGGCCTAGGCCACCAAGGGCCTCCTTGCGATCTCCCACTGCCTATATGGCACTGCACCGCTCCCTCATGCTGGACCTTGAAGGTGGTGGGCCCACATGGTCAATAAAGGTTGTTAACAAAAACTTGTTATATAATTGTTGTGTGTTTGTTAAATTGGAACCATTCATTCATAATTCCTTCCTTCCAAAGAATTTAAGAATTAGTTTTTTTTTGTCCTCACAACCTTAAATTTGTTTGACAGACCTTATACTGAGACACAAATAGTGCTTACATCAAGACCAGCGGTCAACAAATCTACTCCTGGATCTCTGTCTTCTTGCAAAGTCTATTACAAATTCAGATCTGCTAATCAATGTCTTCAGGAGTTTCTGATGACTTGATGAGGTTCATTAGCATTGGGTGAGGAAGCAGCATCCAGCATGTTAGATATTATAGGAATGCAAATCTCCTGGGGGAGGGCTAGTGGCCACTGATCTAGACAATATATACTCTAAAGATACACTTCCAAACAAAGGCATGCCACTGTAAACATTGCTGCATGTTTTGTTGTTCAAAACTTCAAATTATAGTCCACATATGTAGCAGTCTGGACAAGGACAGAGAAGGTGATAAGGCCCAATCTTGTTTTTCTCAATTCCCTAAACAGCTTTTAACATGGAGTTGTTTCTTGGGTGAAGGCCAGGAGCTAATGCAGTATCATCTTGCCACTCCCTGTCTGTTATGCAGAGAGATGGAAAAGGACAGACTGACTCAGTTGAATCTAAAAAGCAAATATTGTATGGCCTAAAGGCAGTGCCTTCAAACTGGCTTGTAGGAAATAATATCCACCTATCCGTCCATCCATCCATCCATTGCCCGCAGTCTTTGTGCCTGACACCATTGCATTGCATCATAATTAACCTTATCATTGGGGCATAAATTGGTCTAACTCCTCTGGACTGTTATGAGGACAGTCTGTATCAGTTTGATCAGGAGCCCTGCTTTCCCAAAACAATTATCACAATCGAAAAAGCATAAATGCCTGCAGTCCATCTGTAACATCCAGTAGCATTCCAAAAAAAATCTTCAGAATTTCTACAGAAATTACATATTTTTTGTTTAAACATTTCAGTTTCCCAGACAGGAATTTAACTTAGTCATGGACAATATTTGCCTTTCAGTGGAGAATTGCCATTCCACATCTTGTGTAGCCGAGGACTAGGCTTAATCCCTGTCCAGGAAACCATTAATGTTTCGTATGTTGAATGACTTTGTAAATGTATGATATGCAATACATATGTGTGTTGTTTGCTCTGAAGCGAAACAAAATGGTGGTTCTGTTGTCTGTGTGCATGTGTGTGTGTGTGTGTGTGTGTGTGTGTGTGTGTGTGTGTGTGTGTGTGTGTGTGTGTGTGTGTGTGTGCGCCCTCAGCAGTGATCTGGACTGAGACTGACGTCATGGTCTGCTTGTGTGTGAGATCACTTTTATTCTTGGTCCAGAGTGCTAAATCATTTAGCTCTTTGCGGCCATCTTAGGCCTTACTCAAATGAAGTGAGTCAGACAGAGAGGGCAAGGAGTTTGTAAAATTCTACGCAGATCCTTTCCCAATGTAGTTTAACACAAACTGACAATCACAATATGCTGCAAATCCTCTGAAATGCTGTGTAGCTCACCTATTCAGCCTGATCCACAGGTCACAACATCCTATAAACTTGTTAGCTTTTCCTACACTCCTTTCATTCCATCCTTGGCACCTGATGGGCTGCATGCTGCATTTTCTTCCCTGCCTTTATAAGAGATATGAAACCATGTACTGTGTGGTTACCATCTGCATGCTTTGTGGGGGTAAAAAAGCGAATGTTTTTCTCAAGTCCTAGTTGAACTGGCTGGTGGTCTATCCTGCACGTCCTTGCACTGGTTGGTCTAATCGATGAGGAGGGTGGAGTTGAACTGGAACCGGACAGACCCCACCCCCACCCCCACCAAAACAGACAGACCCCCCCCCCCCCCCCCCCCCCGTCAGGTTTACAGGCTGCATAGGAGCCTGTGTTTACTTTGCAGGAGAGGAGAGTGGAGCGTCATTCTAGAGTGTCCTGCTAACTGCTGTGGATGCACACCAGCATCGTTTTCTTTCTCCTTTACTCCCTCTCCTCTGCCAGAGACTGACTCTGCATCTTCTCTCAGACGTGCTCTCTCGCCCTGCCTCTGTCCTCCTCTCTCTGCATCTCTACTGAGTAAGTGAGAGGGAATAGGAGGCTGCGAGTGCTGCAGCGCTCCGGCGGGAGTGGACGGAGCTGCCTCAGCTGGAGCAGCAGATTTATTTTACCTCACTGGAAGCCCACCGCAGGATCTCTAAAGGACAGCCACCATGTGTGACTGTTTTCATCTGGCATTCCCCAACTGGCATGGGCCAGCCACGGGTGGGCATCATCTCTCTCTTTCTCTCTCTTTCTCTCTCCCTCTGTCTGTTTCTCTCTTTCTCTCTCTCTCTCTCTCTCTCTCTCTCTCTCTCTCTCTCTCTCATGCTTTAACTTCACAGGCTGTGAGCTATTTATATCCCTGATCCAATACTCAGCACTCCTTGCAGTGCAGGTGGTGTTTTAGGCAATGCAGTGACTCTGTTTTTGTGTGTGGAAAGAAAGTCTGGCACTGAGCTTGTTAACATCCCTGCACAGTTCTGTTGAAACACTCTGCAGTGTGAGTGGGTGTGTCTGCAGTAAAGTGGGTGTGGTTCTGTTGTTGTGGGTGTGTCTGTAGTTATGCAGTATGCCATGGGAGGTAGTTGCAGTCTGGCGTCTGCAGCACTGTAGATGAGCTCTCAGACTTTTGGGGAGAACTTCAGCTGAACCTTCAGCAACAGCTGCGAAAGATTGTTGTAAAACTTTCACTGTCATATTGTCACCATTTAAAATGTAAAACCATGCACATTTTCAAATACTATTCATATAGCAAACATATTTTTAATGTATTATGTGTTATATAGGATTATGATACTGGCTGTGTTAGGGGTTAATTGCTTTAGTTTTCATGAAGAATCTGTATGTAATATCCAGTGGTGCAAATTTCATTGCATTAGACCAAGTAAACAACGTCTGGCATACTTCTTGATGAGTAACCAGGGCGTATGTGTATGAACAGTAAGCTAAGATCTGCCACCGACTTAAGATACACCCTTCTCTCTGTGAGAAGTCAGACAAAAGAGCACAGGCATTAATCAAAATTAGAGGCTAGTCAGTACATGGCTTTGATGCTTTCTATCCAATACTTTTGTGCCAAAGGAATTTTCCAAAAGAACTCAGGATTATAAGATTACCTGGTGTCACTGCAGATGGTTAACGCTCCAACTTTTTGTAGGGTGATGATTTACATGGTTCTAGTCTCTGACGTTTTTCTTGACAATGTTTCAAAAATTATTTTATAAGAAGTGATGACAGCAAACAAAACTAAAATGCTATAATAATACTGTATAAACATACCATGGTGTCAAAAACATTCCCTGGTGCGCTTGTTTTCAAAATCACTGTGTTATTGAGTAATAGCTTTTATTAAACCAAAGACATAGTCTTGACATGATTTTGTTTTGGCAGAGATTCCTAGAATTTATATTGTGGGCATGTGGGCATTATGTTTTAACTTATTTTCTAGGCTTCTTTTGATTGCACTATAACACATCTTTAATTGTTCAGCTACATCATCACCAAAACTTCATAACCTACACATTTAAACTTTAATCTGTTTAGGTTTTTACAATTATTTAGTTGTACCCTCATAGTTGATTGGTTTTTAAGTAAATAATGCCCTTAGCTGAAAAAGTGAGTGATATTTTGGAGGTATTTGACTTAAAACATTGCATGTGCTGTAATCCGATTGAGTGTGGTTCTGTTTACTCATGTCTCAGTAATCAGACTTGAAGTGCATAAAATAGCCTCAGCAGAAACAAAATAGCAATGACTGTTGGTTCTTCTTTTAATGTAAAATTTTGTTTGAATTACTTAATCAAAAAACTGCATTTGAATGTATTGAATGTAATGTTCACCCTTTCACATGTTTATGAAATGTATGGTGAGGCCTTAGATGACACAGATGTTACACAGTGCAGTCGCAAGGTCACTCTGTGTGATTCTCAGCTTGTGAGGCTTGGATAACTGCCAACATAGATGATGCATTTCTCTTCCTAAGTGCACCCTGAGCAAGAGGATGGGTATTGAGATCTATCGCTGCTGTCAGGAACAAAACCTCATGTCTCCATTTTTGTCATTTTTCAGTTTTTGCAATAATTAGAAAATTCCTGTTGCCTTTTAATTGTGCAGAATGTTTATGATAAATGGACCAAATGAAATGGGTCAAAATTACTTCATTTTATAATTCAAAGTAAAGTATGCATTTTCCTTCTCCTGTTAAATTTATCATTTTGGAGATAAGAGGTTTTGTTCTGACAACAGCAATATGCTATATTAATTAAATGTATTATTGTTATTTATTTATCTATTTATTTATTTTTTATTATTGGTTAAATTATCTGAATTAGACAAACGTACTTTCATTAATGTATACTGTTTGAACAACAGCAACACAGATATAGCTAAAATAACATATGCCTCATATACAACCCATGTTTATGAGGAGAGGCAGTGGAGGCCCGCTGAAATATTTGCGCATCAGCAGAGACAGCTCATGTATTAGCTGCTGTTTATGTCTCTTTAGTGTCAATTTAAAAAGTAGACTAGAAGTGTCTCAGCCTCTTATGTCCTTCCTATCTATGAATAATGAATGATACTGAGTGTGCAATGAGCAAATGCACAAACATGCCCTGAGACATTGAACAGGACAAAGCACCTGCTGGTGAATTTTATTAGTACAGCTATAAGTCTTGGTTTGTTACAGCTATTTTATGGTGCTTTTTCATTAAACCTCTCTTACCATCCAAAGTCAAAACCTGTAGACATTTTCTTATTAAGTTGAAGCTTGGAGGACCTTGGACAAAGTTCTTAAAACCTAAATTGAAACCCCCCCTCCTTCCACAGAATCTGATTATATTTTAGATGCAAACAAGTCCCAGCCGTCTCACTGTGAATGAGACTTGTGTGTGTTCTTATCAATACAAGTCAGATTTGATGTCTCAGCTCTGCCAGTTCTAATTGTGTTACTGCAACTAATAAGCACTGGACCGTCCCAGGTGGCCCCAGCAGCAGAAAAACAAGCTCTAATGCCTGTAATATTGGTCATGCGTGATCCACTCACATACAGGATTGTATATGTGACAGAGTGACTGTTTGTTGCAATGAGAGATTCCAGGAACTGCAGCAATCATTGTACAATGTGTTTGTAAACCCATTTAGCATAACCCTTTATGAACTTGTAGTTATGAAATAGAAGAATGGTTATATCTACTGATAATTTCTTCCTAATTAAAAATGAGGTTTAGAACTCACAACACAGCCCAAACACAAGAGCCATGCTGAAGCCACAAAGGGACATCAGTCTTTCTTTTTCCCTAGGGAATCACAGCAACAGTGTGATTCCTCTCACAGATCCTGATTTTACAGTAAAACAGTGAGCAATGCGAATACATTGTTGATTTCTAAGAGATCACTGGAGCCAATAGCCAAAGAGATAATCTTGCTATTACTAAGCTGTTTGCTTAAATTACTGATCTCTCCTCATTGAGAACTATCGGAAAAGTTGTAAAAAAAAATGATGGAGAATTACACATCTGGTTCTGTGGATATGCACTGAACATAGTGACAATTAATATGCAGTCCAACTGCAATTGAAGTCCAACTGAAGTAGCTAAAGTTAAGTGATGGACTATTTGGGCAGTGAAGTGGGACCTTCTGCTAAAAGAATAACAATGGAGGTATCATAACCAACTTATATGTACATAACCTGGCAGAACACAAAGATGTACCAAGGATCAGTATGACCTATGCTGACGTTTGATGGACATTGCTATGATATATAAATGGTAAAGTGCCCAGTTTGGAATCATAGCAATTTATGAAAATAAGCATTTTGCACCATCGCACACAGAGATAAAAATCATATCAGTTCAGGTAACAGTAAATATTAGTGCAAAACTCAGTATAGGCTACCATCTGAAATAAAACCACAGTCTCTTTTCTTAAAAATGAACCCAGAATATGTTGTTTGAAAACATTTCATAGCATATTCTCTGTAAAAGTGCAGACTTGTATAAATAACACTTCCACTTACCAAAAAAAATACTTAACCAAAATCTACTCCTGACTGGCTCTTGATTCTGGATTTTTTTGGGGGGTAAATTAAAGTCTTTAGCTGTTGCACAAAAGTTTTTTCTATAAAATCATTTACGTACTATTTTGGTGGTAACCAGCAACACACCAGTACCTTTTGCTAACCTCTCTGAAAGCTACAACCTCTACAGCTGATGGACATGACAGCACAAACTTTCTAGCCTGAAACAAGTGGTCCATCACATATATCAAAGAAAAAAATCATGACAACACAAAGATGCAAATTTGGCTGAAAAATAAGGCTGAAATGTAATAAGCTATTACATTTGCAGTACTGTACTTCCACAGCATTAGTATTAATACTATTTTAGCCTGCATTGTATCTTGTACATTACAGTATAAGTATAGCCCATGAATGCAAACATGTGTTACTGGAATTTATTTAATCTTATGACATTTTTTCAAGACTTTTCTGGTGTAACTCTAATACAGAACTCCATTGGAAGGAATTACATATTCCAAACACTTGTAAGTCTTTCAAGGAAAACCTCTTACTCTTTAGAATAAAATCTTGTATTTACATTGTAAACAGATTGACTTTACTGTATGTCCTTATTTCGAACACATGTACAATAGATATCAAGAAAAAACTTAATCGCTTTGGTAAATAGGTCAGTCTTATCGTTTTTAAAACAGCTCCCTAAAAACAAATATTTGATTAGGGTGGAACTAAATACTTTACAAAATCAGCATTCAGGTCTCGGATCACATGAAAAACATAAGAAACTGACAACAGATATAGTTTACAAATAAAAGACACACTTTACTTACTTAACTTTGTTAAGCGAGATATATTAAGAGAGTTATATTAACTAAATTGTGTGTAGTGTTTTTTCTCCCTGTGATAAATCAGTCAAAAGGTAATGGACATCCTTAAAGTAAATAACTTGTTTATAAATATCAACATAGTTCTATATTGGTAGTAAAAACTAGATACCTCTATTTTCTGTTCTCATAATTACTGAGCTCACTGGTCAGATGAAAGAATGCTGTGTTCCTAAAACAACAGCATAAAAATAGGTGTGGAAAATGTATTCAACCATCTCATTAGGTCAAACAATAATGTCAGTTTCCCTAAACTCATATTTAAACTAAACAAATAGCTATTCCTGTGAGAATGGAGCAACATTCACATTAATGCTAAATAAAGTTTCTGGCAAGTTCCTTTAATCTCTGGACATTCATACTTGTTCTTGTTCATGGGGATTATTATTTTTTCCTTTTCAAGTATGGATGTTGCCTAACAAGTGTGTAAAATGGGCAGGGCACTGCAACACCTCCTGTACTGAAATACAGGCAGCTTTAGAACAAGACTGTGTAGTGGATTGGGTGAGGCACAGTCACGGAGGAGAGAAACAGATACAGTACCTGTACACAGCTAACTCCATGTAAACGATAACTCAGGTGAGAGAAATCTTTGATGTTCTTGAATATGTAGGTGTTCTTAAGAGCATTTGATTGCAGAAACTAATTGCATTGGCCTGATTTTAGTAGAATACCAATGATCTGCAGTAGACATCAGTCTTGATGAAAGTATGCTGTTGTCAATACACAGTAGAAATATATTTCTCTTCTACAAAGACAGATGCAGTGAGCTGAAAGTAATACTGTCTTTTCTGTGTCAAGAACATTTGGAGACTAGAACAGCACAACCACACCCTTTTGACCAGAAGCATATATTCACAGATGTACATTACTATGCAAAAGTCTTATGAGAAATTTGCTTTAAGAGCTAATATCTGGGTAGTAAACCTCAATTTGCTTGGAAGGAACACTAGCATCTTTCCAATACATATTCAATAATACATTATATTGTAACAGTGTGTAAGCTTAATCTTTACCAAACCTCTCCTCCAGGAGTTCCATGCAATACCAGTTTGGTCAGTACGTTGGTTAAAGTGAACTGAACATGGCATTGCCACAAAAGATTTTGGAGGACATAGACTTCCATTATGTTGTTAGCTACATTCGCTAAATTACAAAAGCAAACTTTAGATGTTTAATATGTATGACTGAGTGCATTTAGGGTATGGGAAAAACTGGATGAATCTGATGGGAAAATGGAAGGAATCCATGCAGTGGGCTGAAGTGCAATCAAACTTCTTCTAAACTCACAAAATATCAACACCTTCTTTGAAAAGATATTCCTGTTACTTTTATTGTATTAATATTTGTTTTATATATATATATATATAAACTGGCTAATTGTAAAAAAAATTCAAATGGCCTAAAACTGTATGTGCATACACGCGTGGACACTTGCAGACACATGCAGAAAGCTTCCCCAAGCTATGTGCTCAATCTTTGTCCATAAATCTTCACTAAAGGCTCTCAGATTCCTGTCATAGATGACTGACTTACCCGGATGTTTGCCTTGGAGTGTAGAGCTTAGGCAGTGCTCACAAAGTTAATCAAATACTGAGCAAATACCACTCTGCAGAAGAAATCAGTCATGTTCATTGGACTGAACTAAAAGACAATAAGTGCATTTATGATTCCTAATCAAATGAATTTCGAGTATGTTATTTTGCATCAGCTAAAATGATATTCTATTTTACAGTGAGGTTCAGTTTCACAAAAAGTGTGGAAAACGTACCTATTTACAGGGATGAATATGCGTTTGCACAATTTGAATTTTGGTAGTATCTATGGTGCATTCATGACATTGTTACATTGGAATACTTGTTTTGGACCAAAGTATAAAATGACAAGGATGCTTACTTGAATGTGTAACATCGTCCATTGCTTTGTAACTACAGTTATGTCTTATAGTGGTGGTCACTAAGCCTCTTCTGCTACCTTCCAGCAGAGATTAGTTCCAACATGCACCTAACATTAATGCATCTGATCTAGCCAATCAAGAACTTCTGAAGAAGTGGCAGGTGTGGCAGATCGTAGTTGGAACTAGACTCTGCAGGAAGGTAGATCTCCAGGACCAGGACTGGTGACTACTGCATTAAAGTGTACAGCAGGGGTTCCAAATCCCACCATCATGGGGACCTCACACTATTCACATTTTTTTTTGTCTTTGTCTCATCTAGCATGCTTGACTCCATTTATTTACTTATTTACTTATTAGAGCTACAAGTATGTAGAGGATGGGGTGGCCAGGAATGGGATTGGAAATCGCTGGTGTACAGAAACTTCTACAGGCATCTCAGTTAGAACAATGTGATGCATCTAATGCATCTATGAAATACTTCAGTCGAGTGAGGTAATCGCCTTTACCAAAGAGAACCCCATGATAATGTCTAAGCAGTCTCATAATGCAAGGAGCATTAAAATAAGTGGAAGTGCTTTAATGTATGCCCATTATACCTTCTATACTAGTCATGAAGGGTCTGAACAATAATGGTATCACATTTCAAATACATTACTGAATGTATGCACATAGCTGAAGGCTGAACAATTACGACAGATGCTGGGATAATATATGCTTGAGGCACTTTAGAAATGCAATATTGTTAAAGAATCAGACCTATATTTAAATTAGTAGGGCTCATTACAGCGATGGTTGGCTTACAAATCATTGAAATGATTTGTTATTGCTTTGTTTCTATCATTTTGTTTCACGTACCGGGGTACAACAGCATGCTTTAACAAATTGTTTTTATTGATTTGTACATTCTACCTATACACATTTCTTCCACAACAGGAAGCCACTGTGGTAGGCCAATCACTGGCCTTTACTAAACAAACTGGTCCAGTAACTACCCTACAGCAATTACGCATGTTATGACTTGCCCACAGATTCACATGGTTACTGTATTTTGTGGGTGTGTGTGCATATTATGTATACGTGTCTGGTTATGTGTTATTCACAGTAAATAAGAGCCTTATTTACATTTAGACATACATGCTAACACTAAGCGTTCTTGTGCAAAAATATAAATTAGAAAGCATACTAAAAATAAGATTCTTTGTTTATTATGTCATGGTTACAATTATTTTGGGACAGGAATAATAATATCAAAGATACTGATAATAACAGTCTTTGAAATAACTGATATTGGACAATTAAGTCTCACTTTTCCCCTTTATTCTGCAAGTGGATCTCTGCTAGTTGTGTAAGCCTATCCTTCAGATCAATAATGTGCTTCAATTTACAGACAGAATTGGAAGGTGGGCAGACTGCCTAAATCCTCTGGGAATATTTGCCAGGAAAGAGTTTCCAAGTTTCATTAGTCTTGGCCTAATCTGGTGTGATAGCATTTTTTTCAGAACATTAACCCAACTTGCAAATAAAAGGATGCAAAATATTATTAGCAAGTAAATTATAACAGTGTCATATATAAAGCTTTGATGTCATTTTTTAAGGCTTTGTTAGTACTTGCCGCGGTTAGAATTGTTGACATTTGCCAGTAATTATACCTCAATGTGTAATAATCTCTATAAGATATGAAAAAACCTATAATCTATACTGTGTTGTGTTCAGTAATGAAGTACATATTTGCTTATGCTGCATTTTTAATCTGAAACAGGAGCTGGGCGTAGGCTGAGGGGACCAGAGCAAGAGGCAGAGGATGATTCAGTGAGTTTCATTTAGACATAAACCTTCAAATCAGCAAATTTCAAAGGTGCTGGAAAGTGTGAAAACTATATTTGCTTTCCACAAAAAGTACACGAAAGAGCATTTTATCCCTTAAATGATAGCATACATGTGACACCATGTGATACATTTTGTTTTGAACTGTTCATTTGTTAAATTTATTATTGATAGGTATGTGAGGAACCTGAGATTTTAGAGGGGGAACGACCTCGCCCTCAAGGCTCCTCCCCTGTAGAGGAATTCCCAACTGAAAAACAGGTAACCTACTGCAGTTGAAGAACTGTTGAGTATTCAAATCTTGGTTCAAAATTCAAAAATTTGTTATTTATATATGTATATATATATATATATATATATATATATATATATATATATATGTGTGTGTGTGTGTGTGTGTGTGTGTGTGTGTGTGTGTGTGTGTGTGTGTGTTTCTTGTCTTGTCAGGCAGAGGAGGACTCTCCACACAAGAGTGCCAGCAACAAAAAAACCAGAAGACTTGGTTTTGGGTCTTTGTTTGATAAGCGCTCTTCTGCCAAAATGAGTGAAACAGAGGTCAGATCCTCATTTGCTTTTACTTTTTTATAAAAAGTAAATTTAAAATTTGTTTTAAATGGAAATTTAACTTGTATAATTTTTTGTGTGAATTTACAGCATTTTGCTACATTAATTACACTTCTTTAAGTGTAATATGGCCAATATGTAGTTTTACTCAGAGAAACCTCACAGAAATGAGAATGAACTGACATTGGAGAGCATCATTTCTTGTTTCAGGACAGTGAAGCTGGAATGATTGTGAAAACAGTGAAAGAAACATGTGCTGAAGGACTAGTAGTGACTGGTGGAGGGAAAGAGGGCATCTTCATTAAAGAAGTGAAACCAGATTCACCTGCTTCAAAACACCTGACAGCGAAAGAGGGTATGCAACATAATTTGGTTACTAGTGATTTAGAAAACTGTATAAAATAAACAAATGTTATTCATGAGAGGCATGTCCAGGTTTCCATTACTCACTCCTGTAACTTTGTAATAACTTATTCTGCATTGTTTTCTATGTACTTACTGAAGAGTGCCTTAGAATATCATAAGCCTGGGAATCTGTAAGGTTAAGAAGAACTTCTTTGAACTAAGCATGTTAGGAGGGATTGCAGTCACTAAGGTAATTTCAGTTACTCATAATTAATTAAATTTTTCATCTTTATTTGTATTCTTCCAGGTGATCAGATCCTTAGTGCTACAGTATTCTTTGATAACGTGTCATATGAAGATGCACTCCAAATCCTTGAGCATGCTCAGCCATATAAAATGGAATTGTGTCTAAGACGCAAAATGGAATCAACCATGCTAGAAGATGATGAAATTGTCCACCCAGAGGTTATCACTGTATCTACGCAGTTCTTAATTATCACCATACATTTTTCAAGCTTTCATATGTAAACCACTTAATATACCTGTCTTTGATGTTCCGTAGAGCAACGAGAGAGGTTCACCAGCGATGAGAAGTCCAAGAAAGAAAAAACATCAAGACCGTATCTCATGGCCGAAGTTCCCCTCTTTTGGCAAAGGACATAGAGCGCAATTCAAAAGATCCCACAGCACCTCAGAAGCAGAGGAGCACAAAAAATTAGAGATGAGCCCACCAACAAGTGACACAGAATCTCCACTCAAATCACCACTAAAATCTCCAGGTGGAAAAGACAAAAAAAAGAAGCAAAAAATAAAAATGAAGATGAAAAGCCCCAGGAGCATGTCTGTTGAGGAATCTCAGAGAAATCAGAAGGAGTTGACATCAGAGAATTTGATAGTTTTGGAAGATGAACAAGTTGGGGATATATTAGATGAAAAGCTCCCCGAGAAATCTGTGACAAAAGTAGCAGAGATATCAAAGGACGACAAGGAAGGTGAATATGGAGATTCATCCAAGATTGTGAATGAAGTTCTAGGTTTGTCAGGAATGGAATCACAGCACAGGGTTCATCTTATTAGTCTGAGCAATACATTAAAGACTACAGATATATCAGATGCTCTTGCAGAGGCTTCTGCAGATGATATGATGACCTCAGATGAGGGAAAGATACAAAGATCAGAAATGAAATTTAGCATTTTTCAGAAGGACCAATCAAAAATAGGGGTAGACAGCCAATCAACAACCATCTTAGAAATGAGTAGAATCCCAGATCCATCTGCACATGACACTATTGTGGTGAGTCATGGGGCAATATCACAGGCAGAGGGTGAAGCTTCTCAACTTGTCACTGACTTCAAAACAGAGGTTATCAGCAAGGACAGTTCAGAGATAAACTTGGGATCTAGGGATATGAAAATGAGTATGCACAAACTAGATGTTTCTGCAGATTTGCCAGACATAGGAGTACTTAAACAATCACCAAGGCCTGTCGGTGAAAAACAGTGGAAGGAAGGAACTATTTTTGAAAATGAGATATATGGGATTCGAACCAGAGGTCCATTGGCAGACATAGTCACATCAAAGTCTCACTTTACTAGTCCAGTAAATGGGCTTCAGTTTACTCCACCGGATTCTTCTGAGATGATAAGAGAGAGCAATATGTCTGAAACTATCACTGTTATTTCCCAACCACAGCTTAATGACCCCAGTGCAGTTTCTGCCGTAGATGCCAAGGACCCACATTTGGAAATAAAAACTTCTAGGCTACCAACAGAGTCAACGATTCATGGCATTCTAGCAGGTTTAGATAAAAAATCAGAATCAAAGTTTAAGGCACCAAAGGTTGATCTCACTGGACATGTAATCCAAGAACCAGTCAAAATGACACATCTCCCAAAACGAGAAGACATTGAGATTCCAGGGATGGAAGATAAAAAATCAAGGCCTAGTCTTCAGACTCCTGGAATTAAGGTACCAAAAATTGAGAAGATTATAAATATTACTAAGGACAAAGAAATCCAGGCTCAACAAACAGATGAGGAGTTCAATGTTGAGGATGTTAAAGAAGCTGTTTCCAAATTCCCAGCTTTGAAACTGCCTGAAGGGGACATCACAGGAGTGCTTGTGCAAAGAGAAATCACAATTATGGAAATGAAGGGAGATAAGACTAGCGCAACCCCTAGGGGATCTCCTCGTAAAATATCAGGCGCAAGTGCTGATAGTAGCATTACTGTAACTAAGAGCAAAATAGGTGAAGAAAAGTCTTCAGCTTCTCATAAGGACACAGTAATCAAGATACCAAAAGTTGAACCACCTTATGCTGATGAGCAAACAGTAACCATGACCAAGATAGACTACTCAAAGCCAAATGTTGAAACCCAGCAAACAAAAGCTGATAAGTTACTGATTAGAGATGATGGGCAAATAGATGTTAAATTCAAACTCCCAAAAAGAGAAGACATTGAAATCCCCGGGATGGAAGCCATTGAGGAATCAACTGCTCAAAAAACAGATATGAAAGTAATCAAAGACCAGCATCACACAGCAGAATTACAAGGCATGTACAGTTCACTCTTAGTTGAACAACCAAGTGTACAGATTACTGTACAGTCAGATATTGAAATGAGTAAAAGACACAAAACTCATAAACATGGTGACAAGAAAGGACAGGAAAAGAAATCAAAGAAACCCAAAGTAAGCATGCCAGGCTTTGGGATCACAAAACCTGACATTAGATTTCCAGATGTTGGAATTGAAATACCAAAGAACGATGTGCCTGCTAAAAAGTACACTGGAGAAATAAGGGAAAAATTGGAAGCAGATGTACCTCATAGTGATATCAAGCCCAAAGATATTTCCCATCCTGAACACACAGACCTCGAACTTTATAGAATGGAGAACACTAGCTCAATGCTGGATCAAAAAACAACTGATGACTTTCAAATAACTGTTTATAATAAAACTGAATCTATAAATTTAACAGAATTTGATGATTTTACAGTTAAAGCTCCAAAAGCAGCATCAGACATTTCTGTTGTCGATGTACAAGACATAAAATTAAAACAATTGGCCGGGTCAGCTGACATAAAATGCCCTGAGAAAGACAAAGAAGGGCATTTTGTTTATGTGGATATGAAGGCTCAGGATATTAAAACTGAAGGGCAAGGGAGAAAGTTCAAATTGCCAAAATTTGAAATTAGTTTTCCTGAGGTAAAAGCACCAAAAATTAGTGCATCCAAAAAAGAGGATGACAGTAAGACAGAAGTTCCAGCAACGCATGGTGAAATGCCATATGTGCAAATTGAAAAAGAGGCAGATTTACTAGAACTACATTCTAAAGGTCTTGAAATGAAAGTACAGAGACCAACCTTTCAGTTCCCAAAGTTTGGATTTTCCAAATCACAAAGTAAAGAAAAAGAAGCTGATATGAGTGTCCTGACAACTGACATTTCTATACTGGAGGGCAGTACTGATGGAGCAAACACAGACATCACAGCTACTGTGTGTGATGCTGGACAAAAAGATGAATCAAAGGTTGGCGCTTCTATAAATGTTGAACTACCTTCAATCAGAACCTCAAAATTAGAAGCTAAAACTCCAACGGACATATCTGCTATGGAGGTACATGTGAAAGGACCTGAGGAAGAATTGAAACTGAAAGCCAAACCACCATCATTTGACAGAGATTTAAAACTACCAGCTAAGCCACCATCAGAACCTGAAAAATGCATACGTGACACACAAGTAAAACTGGCAGCCGAGCCACAATCAGCTGATATAAAGGCACTTGAAATGCACAAAGAAAAGAAGAGTGTTGATATGAAAGCTCAGGACATTCAAACTGAAGGTCAATTAAGTAAGTTCAAATTGCCAAAATTTGGGATCAAACTTCCAGAAATAAAAACACCAAAAATAGATTTAAGTGGGGCCAAGACAGAACTTGAGATTTCTCTACCAGAACGAAAAGCAGAAACGCATTCCCAGGATGAAGTGCAAGATGTAAAAAACAATGTTAAAGCTGATGTACCAGAATTAGATTCTAGAGGTTCTGGTGTGAAAGCAGAGCAAACAAACTTTTCATTTCATAGATTTGGATTTTCTAAGTCAGAAGTGAAGATCTCAGATACTGATGTCAATCTCCCAAATATTGATGTTTCACTACCAGAAGGAAGAGCAGATCTGGAAAAGACAAATACAAACATTACAGTTTCAATAGTGGACACTGGTAAAAAAGACGAAACAAAGTCTGGCTATCCAGCAAAATTTAAAATCCCATCAATCACACTTCCAAAATTTGGAACAAAAGCTGGAAGTGAAGCAAAAGACATCTCTGCTGTGGATGCACAAGCTAAAGGTACAGAGATAAGCCTGAAGGAAAAAGAGATAAAATTGTCAGCCAAGGTGCCTGATGTAAAATTACAAGAAAAATCAGTGGATATGAAACCTCAAAGCATCCAAAACGAAGGGCAAGGGAGCAAGTTTACATTGCCAAAATTTGGGATCAACCTTCCTGAAGTAAAAGGACCAAAAATAGGTTCAGTAGGATTGAGTGCAACCAAGACAGAAACTGATATTTCTCTACCGGAGGTAAAGATGGAAGTGCATCCACCTGATATTGAATTGCAAGAGGGAGTAATCGAAGTAGAACCAGAAATAGATTCTAAAGGCAGTGATGTTTCATTACCAAAAGGAAATGTAGAACTGGAAGGACCAAACACAGACATTACATTATCAATGGAAGATACTGGACAAAAAGATGAAACGAAGTTTGATTCTCCAACAAAATTTAAACTTCCTTCAATCACACTGCCAAAATTTGGAGCTAAAGCTCCAAAGGGGATTGTAGAAATTTCTGCTGTGGATGTACAAGCTAAAGGACCGGAAATAAGTCTACAAGAGTCAGAGTTAAAATTTTCTGCAGAGCCACTATCAGTGGATATAAAGAGGCATGATGTAGAAAAAGAGGCGACATCTCTTAGGGTGGATATGAGGGCTCAAGACATTCAGACTGAAGGACAAGGGATTAAGCTCAAATTGCCAAAATTTGGGATCAATCTTCCTGAAGTAAAAGGACCAAACATACATTTAAGTACAGCCAAGCCAGTGATTGACATTTCCCTACCAGAGGGAAAAACGGAGGTGCATCCACCTGGTGCTAAACTGCCAGAAGGAGCCATTGAAGTGAAAGACGACATGCGAGAAATAGAATATGAAAGTGTTGATGTGAAAACAAAGGGCCCAAGCTTTTCATTGCCTAAATTTGGAATTTCTAAATCTGAAATAAAGGCACCAGAAGCAGATGCAAGTCTACCAATTGTTGATGTTTCATTACCAGAAGTAAATGCAGAACTGGAGGGACCAAAAACAGACATTACAGTATCAATGGGTGATACTGGACAAAAGTTTGGTTCCCCAACAAAGTTTAAACTTCCATCGATCACACTCCCAACATTTGGTGCTAAAACTTCAAAGGAGGCTGTAGAAATCTCTGCTGTGGATGTGCAAGGGAAAGGATATGACATAAGTCTACCAGAAGCAGAGTTAAAGTTATCAGCTGAGCTACTGTCTGTTGATATAAAGGGGCTTGATGTAGAGCTAGAGGAGTCTCTCAATGTGGATATGAAGGCTCAAGACTTTGAAATTGAAGAGCAAGGGAGAAAGTTCAAATTACCCAAATTTGGGATCAGCCTTCCTGAGGTAACAGGAGAAAAAGTAGGCTCCAGTGCAGCCAAGACAGAGATTGACATTTCTGTACCAGAAGGAAAGATGGAAGTGCATCCACCTGATGCTAAACTGCCAGAAGGAGCCATTGAAGTCAAAGCCAACATACCAGAAATAGATTCTAAAGGTCTTGATGTGAAAACAAAGGGCCCAAGCTTTTCATTCCCCAAATTTGGATTTTCTAAATCTGAAGTGAAGGATCCAAAAGCTGATGCAAGTATTCCAGTTGTTGATGTTTCATTACCACAAGGAAAGGTAGAACTGGAAGGACCAAACACAGACATTACAGTATCAATGAATGATACAGAACAAAAAGATGAAACAAAGTTTGGCTCTCCAACAAAGTTTAAACTTCCATCAATCACACTCCCAAAATTTGGAGCGAAAGCTCCAAAAGGAAATGTAGACATTCCTGCTGCGGATTTACAAGCTAAAGGACCGGAAATAAGTCTATCAGAAGCAGAGTTTAAATTGACTACCGAGCCACTATCAGTTGCTATAAAGGGGCCTGATGTAGAACTAGAGAAGTCTCTCAATGTGGATATGAAGGCTCAAGATATTCAGACTGAAGGGCAAGGGATTAAGTTCAAATTGCCAAAATTTGGGATCAGCCTTCCTGAAGTAAAAGGACCAAAAATTGGTTCAAGTGCAGACAAACCAGAGATTGATATTTCTCTACCAGAGGGAAAGATGGAGGGGCATCCACCTGATGCTAAACTACTAGAAGGGGCCATTGAAGTCAAAGCAGACATACCAGAAATAGATTCTGAAAGTCTTGATGTGAAAACAAAGCGACCAAGCTTTTCATTTCCCAAATTTGGATTTTCTAAATCTGAAATGAAGGCTCCAAAAGCTGATGCAAGTCTACCAGTTGTTGATGTTTCATTACAAGAAGGAAATGTAGAACTGGAAGGACCAAACACAGGAATTACAGGATCAATGGGTGATACTGGACAAAAGGATGAAACAAAATTTGGCTCACCAACAAAGTTTAAACTTCCATCAATCACACTCCCAAAATTTGGAGCTAAAGCTCCAAAGGGGACTGTAGAACTCTCTGCTGTGGATGTGCAAGGTAAAGGATATGACATAAGTCTACCAGAGGCAGAGTTAAAGTTATCAGCTGAGCCACTATCTGTTGATATAAAAGGGCCTGATGTAGAACTAAAGAAGTCTCTCAATGTGGATATGAAGGCTCAAGACTTTGAAATTGAACAGCAAGGGAGTAAGTTCAAATTGCCAAAATTTGGGATCAGCCTTCCTGAAGTAAAAGGACCAAAAATAGATTCAAGTGCAGCCAAGATAGAGATTGACATTTCTGTACCAGAAGGAAAGATGGAGGTGCATCCACCTGATGCTAAACTGCCAGAAGGAGCCATTGAAGTCAAAGCCAACTTACCAGAAATAGATTCTGAAAGTCTTGATGTGAAAACAAAGGGCCCAGGCTTATCATTCCCCAAATTTGGATTTTCTAAATCTGAAATAAAGGATCCAAAAGCTGTTGCAAGTCTTCCAGTTGTTGATGTTTCATTACCAGAGGGAAAAGTCGAACGGGAAGGACCAAAGGCAGACATTACAGTATCAATGGGTGACACTGGACATAAAGATGAAACAAAGTTTGGCTCACCAACAAAGTTTAAACTTCCTTCAATCACACTCCCAAAATTTGGAGCTAAAGCTCAAAAGGGAAATATAGACATTCCTGCTGTGGATGTACAAGCTAAAGGACCAGAAATAAGTCTACCAGAAGCAGAGTTAAAACTGTCAGCTGAGCCACTGTCTGTTGATATAAAAGGGCCTGATTTAGAACTAGAGAAGTCTCTCAATGTGGATGTGAAGGCTCAAGACATTCAGACTGAAGGGCAAGGGATTAAGTTCAAATTGCCAAAATTTGGGATCAACCTTCCTGAGGTAAAAGGACCAAAAATAGGTTCACGTGTAGCCAAGACAGAGATTGATATTTCTCTACCAGAAGGAAAGATGGAGGTGCATCCACCTGATGCTAAACTGCCAGAAGGAGCCATTGACGTGAAAGCTGACACACCAGAAATAGATTCTAAAGGTCTTGATGTGAAAGCAAAGCGACCAAGCTTTTCATTCCCCAAATTTGGATTTTCTAAATCTGAAGTTAAGGCTCCAAAAACTGATGCAAGTCTTTCAGTTGTTGATGTTTCATTACCACAAGGAAAAGTAGAATTGGAAGAACCTATAGCAGATATTACAGTATCAATGGGTGATACTGGACAAAAGGATGAAACAAAGTTTGGCTCCCCAACAAAGTTTAAACTTCCATCAATCACACTCCCAAAAGCTGGTGCTAAAGCTCCAAAGGGGACTGTAGAAATTTCAACTGTGGATGTGCAAGGTAAGGGATATGACATAAGTTTACCAGAAGCAGAGCTAAAATTATCAGCTGAACCACTGTCTGCTGACATAATGAGGCCTGACCTAGAACTAAAGGAGAAGACTCCCAGTGTGGATGTGAAGGCTCAAGACATTCAGACGGAAGGGCATGGGAGTAAGTTCAAATTACCAAAATTTGGGATCAGCCTTCCCGAGGTAACAGGACCAAAAGTAGGCTCAAGTGCAGCCAAGACAGAGATTGACATTTCTTTACCAAAGGGAAAGATGGAGGTGCATCCACTTGATGCTAAACTACCAGAGGGAGGCATTGATGTGAAAGCTGACATACCAGAAATAGATTCTAAAGGTCTTGATGTGAAATACAAGGGCCCAAGCTTTTCATTCCCCAAATTTGGATTTTCTAAATCTGAAACAAAGGCTCCAAAAGCTGATGTAAGTATTCCAGCTGTTGATGTTTCATTACCAGAGGGAAAAGTAGAACTGGAAGGACCAAAGGCAGACATTACAGTATCAATGGGTGATACTGGACAAAAGGATGAAACAAAGTTTGGCTCTCCAACAAAGTTTAAACTTCCTTCAATCACACTCCCAAAATTTGGAGCTAAAGGTCCAAAGGGAAATGTAGACATTCCTGCTGTGCATGTACAAGCTAAAGTACCAGAAATAAGTCTACCAGAGGCAGAATTAAAACTGTCAGCTAAGCCACTGTCTGTTGATGTAACAGGGCCTGATGTTAAATTACAGAAATCTCTCAATGTGGATGTGAAGGCTCAAGACATTCCAACTGAAGAGCAAGGGAGTACATTTAAATTACCAAAATTTGGGATCGGCCTTCCTGAGGTAACAGGACCAAAAGTAGACTCACGTGCAGCCACGACAGAGATTGACATTTCTCTACCAGAAGGAAAAATGGAGGTGCATCCACCAGATGCTAAACTGCCAGAAGGAGCCATTGACGTGGAAGTTGACACACCAAAAATAGATTCTAAAGGTCTTGATGTGAAAACAAAGGGCCCAAGCTTTTCATTTCCCAAATTTGGATTTTCTAAATCTGAAGTGAAGGCTCCAAAAGCTGATGCAAGTTTTCCAGTTGTTGATGTTTCATTCCCTGAAGGAGAAGTAGAATTCGAAGGACCAAACACAGATATTACAGTATCAATGGGTGATACTGGACAAAAGGATGAAACAAAGTTTGGCTCTCCAACAAAGTTTAAACTTCCATCGATCACACTCCCAAAATTTGGTGCTAAAGCTCCAAAGGGGACTGTAGAAATCTCCACTGTGGATGTGCATGGTAAAGGTTATGACATAAGTCTACCAGAAGCAGAGCTTAAATTAACACCTGAGCCACTGTCAGCTGATATAACAAGGCCTGACCTAGAACTAAAGGAGAAGTCTGTCAGTTTGGATGTGAAGGCTCAAGACATTCAAAATGAAGGGCAAGGAATGAAGTTCAAATTGCCAAAATTTGGGATTGGCCTACCTGAGGTAAAAGGACCTAAAATAAGCTCAAGTGCAGCCAAGACAGAGATTGACATTTATCTACCAGAGGGAAAGATGGAGGTGCATCCACCTGATGTTAAACTACCAGAAGGAGCCATTGATGTGAAGGCTAACATACCAGAAATAGATTCTAAAGGACTTGAAGTGAAAACAAAGCGACCAAGCTTTTCATTTCCCAAATTTGGATTTTCTAAATCTGAAATAAAGGATCCAAAAGCTGATGCAAGTCTTCCAGCTGTTGATGTTTCATTACCAGAAGGAAATGTAGAACTGGAAGGACCAAACACAGATATTACAGTATCAGTTGGTGATACTGGACAAAAAGATGAAACAAAGTTTGGCTCACCAACAAAATTTAAACTTCCTTCAATCACACTCCCAAAATTTGGAGCTAAGACTCCAAAGGGAAATGTAGACATTCCTGCTGCGGATTTACAAGCTAAAGGACCAGACATAAGCTTACCCGAAACAGAGTTAGAACTGTCAGCCAAGCAACTCTCTGTTGATATAAAGGGGCCTGATGTAGAAAAAGAGGGGAAATCTCTTAGGATGGATATGAAGGCTCATGATATTCAAACTGAAGGGCAAGGAATGAAGTTCAAATTGCCAAAATTTGGGATCAGCCTTCCTGAAGTAAAAGGACCAAAAATAGATTCAAGTGCAGCCAAGCCAGATATTGATATTTCTCTACCAGAGGGAAAGATGAAAGCGCATCCACCTGATGCTAAACTACTAGAAGGGGCCATTGAAGTCAAAGCAGACATACCAGAAATAGATTCTGAAAGTCTTGATGTGAAAACAAAGAGCTCAAGCTTTTCATTCCCCAAATTTGGATTTTCTAAATCTGAAGTGAAGGATCCAAAAGCTGATGCAAGTCTTCCAGCTGTTGATGTTTCATTATCAGAGGGAAAAGTAGAATTCGAAGGACCAAAGGCAGACATTACAGCATCAATTGGTGATACTGGACAAAAAGATGAAACAAAGTTTGGCTCACCAACAAAATTTAAACTTCCATCAATCACACTCCCAAAATTTGGAGCTAAAGTTCCAACGGGAAATGCAGACATTCCTAATGTGGATGTACAAGCTAAAGGACCAGAAATAAGTCTACCAGAGGCAGAGCTAAAACTGTCAGCTGAACCACTGTCTGTTGATATAAAGGGGCCTGATGTAGAACTAGAGAAGTCTCTCAATGTGGATGTGAAGGCTCAAGACATTCAGACTGAAGGACAAGGAATCAAGTTCAAATTGCCAAAATTTGGGATTGGCCTTCCTGAGGTAAAAGGACCAAAAATAAGCTCAAGTGCAGCCAAGAAAGAGATTGACATTTCTCTATCAGAGCCAAAGATGCAGGTGCATCCACCTGATGCTAAACTGCCAGAAGGAGCCATTGAAGTCAAAGCTGACAAACCCAAAATAGATTCTAAAGGTCTAGATGTGAAAACGAAGGGCCCAAGCTTTTCATTTCCCAAATTTGGATTTTCTAAATCTGAAATAAAGGCCCCAAAAGCTGATGCAAGTATTCCAGCTGTTGATGTTTCATTACCAGAGGGAAAAGTCGAACTGGAAGGACCAAAGGCAGACATTACAGTATCAATGGGTGATACTGGACAAAAGGATGAAACAAAGTTTGGCTCACCAACAAAGTTTAAACTTCCTTCAATCACACTCCCAAAATTTGGAGCTAAAGTTCCAACGGGAAATGCAGACATTCCTGATGTGGATTTACAAGTTAAAGGACCAGAAATAAGTCTACCAGAGGCAGAGCTAAAACTATCAGCTGAGCCACTGTCTGTTGATATAAAGGGGCCTGATGTAGAAATAGAAAAGTCTCTCAATGTGGATGTGAAGGCTCAAGACATTCAAATTGAAGAGCAAGGGATTAAGTTCAAATTGCCAAAATTTGGGATCAACCTTCCCGAGGTAAAAGGACCAAAAATAGGTTCAAGTGAAGCCAACACAGAGATTGACATTTCTCTACCAGAGGCGAAGATGCAGGTGCACCAACCTGATGCTAAACTGCCAGAAGGAGCCATTGAAGTCAAAGTTGACAAACCCAAAATAGATTCTAAAGGTCTTGATGTGAAAACAAAGGGCCCAAGCTTTTCATTTCCCAAATTTGGATTTTCTAAATCTGAAATAAAGGCTCCAAAAGCTGATGCAAGTATTCCAGCTTTTGATGTTTCATTATCAGAGGGAAAAGTAGAACTGGAAGGACCAAAGGCAGATATTACAGTATCAGTGGGTGATACTGGACAAAAGGATGAAACAAAGTTTGGCTCACCAACAAAGTTTAAACTTCCTTCAATCACACTCCCAAAATTTGGAGCTAAAGTTCCAACGGGAAATGCAGACATTCCTGATGTGGATGTACAAGCTAAAGGACCAGAAATAAGTCTACCAGAGGCAGAGCTAAAACTATCAGCTGAGCCACTGTCTGTTGATACAAAGGGGACTGATGTAGAAATAGAAAAGTCTCTCAATGTGGATGTGAAGGCTCAAGACATTCAAATTGAAGAGCAAGGGATTAAGTTCAAATTGCCAAAATTTGGGATCAGCCTTCCCGAGGTAAAAGGACCAAAAATAGGTTCAAGTGAAGCCAACACAGAGATTGACATTTCTCTACCAGAGGTGAAGATGCAGGTGCATCCACCTGATGCTAAACTGCCAGAAGGAGCCATTGAAGTCAAAGCTGACAAACCCAAAATTGATTCTAAAGGTCTTGATGTGAAAACAAAGGGCCCAATCTTTTCATTTCCCAAATTTGGATTTTCTAAATCTGAAATAAAGGCTCCAAAAGCTGGTGCAAGTATTCCAGCTGTTGATGTTTCATTACCAGAGGGAAAAGTAGAACTGGAAGGACCAAAGGCAGATATTACAGTATCAGTGGGTGATACTGGACAAAAGGATGAAACAAAGTTTGGCTCACCAACAAAATTTAAACTTCCTTCAATCACACTCCCAAAATTTGGAGCTAAAGTTCCAACGGGAAATGCAGACATTCCTGTTGTGGATTTACAAGCTAAAGGACCAGAAATAAGTCTACCAGAGGCAGAGCTAAAACTATCAGCTGAGCCACTGTCTGTTGCTATAAAGGGGCCTGATGTAGAAATAGAAAAGTCTCTCAATGTGGATGTGAAGGCTCAAGACATTCAAATTGAAGAGCAAGGGATTAAGTTCAAATTGCCAAAATTTGGGATCAGCCTTCCTGAGGTAAAAGGACCAAAAATAGGTTCAAGTGAAGCCAACACAGAGATTGACATTTCTCTACCAGAGGCGAAGATGCAGGTGCATCCACCTGATGCTAAACTGCCAGAAGGAGCCATTGAAGTCAAAGTTGACAAACCCAAAATAGATTCTAAAGGTCTTGATGTGAAAACAAAGGGCCCAAGCTTTTCATTTCCCAAATTTGGATTTTCTAAATCTGAAATAAAGGCTCCAAAAGCTGATACAAGTATTCCAGCTGTTGATGTTTCATTACCAGAGGGAAAACTAGAACTGGAAGGTCCAAAGGCAGACATTACAGTATCAATGGGTGATACTGGACAAAAGGATGAAACAAAGTTTGGCTCCCCAACAAAGTTTAAACTTCCTTCAATCACACTCCCAAAATTTGGAGCTAAAGCTCCGAAAGGGAAAGTAGACATGCCTGCTGTGGATGTCCAAATCAAAGGACATGATATAAGTCTACCAGATACAGAGCTGGCATTATCAGCTGAGCCACTACCAGCTGATGTAATAGTGAGTGATTTCAACATGCAAGATATATCTCTCAGTGTTGATATGAAAGCTCAAAACATCCACACTGAAGGGCAAGGGAGTAAGTTCAAATTGCCAAAATTTGGGATTGGCCTTCCTGAGGTAAAAGGACCAAGAGCAGGTTTAAGTGAGGCCAAGAAAGGGTTGGACATTTCTCTACCAGAGGGAAAGATGGAAGTGCATCCACCTAATGTTGAAATCAGTGAAGAAATATCAGTACCTGAAAAAGATATTGAATTTAATGCCTGTGACAAACATCTAAAATTATACGATTCCCAAGCTGAAGTTGAAATTAAAGGCACAATTCAAAAACCTCCAGAAACAGCTGTGAAGACTGAACAAGAAGAACAAGGCACACTAAGTAAATTCAAACTTCCTACTATCAAAATGTCAAAGATCACCATTTCAAAAACAAAATCTCAGGATGGAGACAATGATACAGGCATGAGAGTTCATGTTCCAGAGGCCATTTTAGAATCCAAACATAAAGAGGCACAAGGACAGGAAAAATCATCCAAATTTACAATCCCCACACTTGGTAATGTTCTCAGGGGCTTTGATGTTGAGTTTAATGTGCCCACGTTAGATGAAACTGAAAGGGCAAAAACTGAAACAGCTCCTGCAAAGCAGGAATTCCATCTGCCTTCAGAAGGTGGTAAGATAGCAGACTCAGAGGCCAATCTTGAAAACAATGAAAAAGAGATTATGGTTCAGACTGATCAGAAACCAGAAGATGACGAAAAACAAACAAAACCTGAAAAGAGTAGCTGGTTCAGATTTCCTAAGTTTTCATCTCCTACCAAAACAGTGAAGGTTGTGGAAAAAGAATCTTCTCAGCCATCTAAGGAAAATGAAGAGAGTTCAGTGAATGACAACAAAGAGAGAGAACCTGAGCTGAGTTCTGCAAGAGAGACTGAAGAGGACAGTGTCAGTCCAACATTGTCACTGAGATCATCAGATGCATTTGCTGATGTGAGTTCTGCACAAACAACTGAACAGGTTGGCCTCTCACTGACATCTCCTACAAAAGTCAAAGTTAAATATTCTGAATCAAGGTCAACTGTTGAGATCGGTGACTTACATGGTGATATTATTACTTCAACAGCCAGGACTAAACTAATAACCATGGAGCCCCACCAGCCAGAGAAAGTGAACATTCCATGTTCTTCTGAAATGTCTTCTTCTTCAGTGGATACTATGAGACAGCTGTCAGGAGAAATTCACATAATTGTGTCAAATGTACAAAATGTGCCAAGCACACAACACACCACGATCATCACAAATGTAGATACACAAGATATTCAATCCTTGCCCCTAGAGGGAGCAGCAATGCAGTCCGACACAGTGTTGTCAGTTCAGAACACAAGAGTGCAAAAAGAGAGACACACTGTGGTGGAGAGGCATATTGTAAAAGAAATGTCTGGTGAGGAGAAAGTATTTGTGACAAGAAGAACACAGGTTTTTGAGGGGGACTCTGTTGAGCCTATCTCTGATGACGCTGCCTTCTCAATTCAAAAGCTGAGAGACACTGTACGCACTGAAAAAATGAGATTTTTTGAGAGTGCAGAATCAAATGAACAAAACGCAATGAGCGATGAAACATGTTTAAAGTATATAGATTCCTCCACAGAAGAGAATGAGGGGAAATAAACTTATGTCTTTTAGCTAGCAGAATGTGATCCATGGCTGTGCTTTAAAATACGAACAATTAATATTCCTTTGGCTGCATTTATATTCTGTGTACAACTAGATATGTGTGCCCATAATATAAATAAGGGCCAGCTATGACACTTATTTAACAACATAACAAGGCAAAATATGATTAGATAATAATAACTAAACTGTTAAGTAAGGAAATTAGTTTAATTTAGTTTAGTATTCAACACTGAAATATGTATTCTTTGTGGAAATTGTTTACAGTGCTGTCATATAAAAGAAACTCATTGACATATTCGTAAAACTATTAACAAGTATTAATGGTAACACTTTGCTGTAGAGCAGTGTTCGTAAGGCTATATGATACCTAAAAAACCTCATCATGCCAACTAAAATAAACCTACATAAACATTAATAAAGGCTGATTCAATTAGGCATCTTTCATTAATGCTGCATTTGTCAACTTTGATGTCAGGTGACATGGAATTTCTCTGATTTTTCCGTCATGACATTTTACCCCATAACATCTGACTTTGTAGTTTAGTGTTCATCACAAAGACATAGTGCTGATATGATATGGCTTAAATCTTATACATGGTAAAATGAAACCCACTTGAACTAAAGGGTACAGAAAATGCTCACTTTTAATCAGTCAGCCTGACTTGTTGCTGTAACATACATTGATCGTTTGTCACTTCACTCCAGTGTCATGACACAACCTCATGTCAGAAAAAAAATTCATTGTTACACCTTATGATAGGCCTTATGCCAACTTGACATTAAAGCAGACAAATACAACTTTTATAACAAATGATGCCTATTGCAATAAAGGTTTATAAATGTTTATGTAGATCTAGGTCAGTTGTCATGAAAAGCTTATGTAGGTGTCATGTAGCCTTACAAACCCTGCCCTACAGCAGTGTTGCTGTTTTAATATTATAATAGTATGTTGATGCAAATAGCTTGTTTCTCTTGAACTATGCTGTTGTCAAAATAATATATAATTTAATATAAGCTTAATTTTGCATTCCTTAAAGACATTGAAATGTTTCAAAAATATGTAAATATATTTGGCTCATTTAAGTTCTTTTCTCTGTCCTGTATTACCTTATTGCAAAAGCTAGTACATTTGCTCTTCTAATTAAATTGCTGTATTTACACACAAGTATATGCTAAAATAAATATTTTAAAAATGAAAATGGTTCAGCATTTCTTGTATATTGATTTCTTTGTGGAGAATCCTTTTGGAAACCTGACTTCTTTATTTTAGAAATGATTTTAGCATGCTCACATTTTCCGAGAACTGTACCAACCACCTCCTCTTCACATTTTTTTAGGATCCCATATTAACTTCACTAAATACTAGTGAATGAGGGCAAATAATTGTTACTGTGACTGATTCTTGGTAACATTGGCCACAAATGTAGTGTATATCTATTGCAAATAAACACTGGGCATACAAAATAATACACTTTTGACATAAACTTCAGTTTTTGCTTTTGTTTTTCTTTAATGAAATAGCAGAAACATTCTCTAACAGAAACACAGGAGGTCACTTCCCATGGAAAGCAATCAATCAATACAATTAAAGCTACAACAATAGCTGTAAGCATATGCTCATCAATCACATGTTCATTAAGCAAATTGATTTTAAACAACCAAACATTTTGCTGTAACATTTATTAAAGCCAAACAAGTTCACTTAAAAGAAATGCTAACACACGCACACACACATTTTCTAAGACCCTTATTCCTCTGGGTCGTGGGGGTGCTGGAGCCCATCCCAGCAGTCACTGGGCGGAAGGCAGGACACACCCTGGGCAGGTCGCCAGTCCAAAGAAATGCTTAACGACTTTACCTAGTGTTCACCTGTGGAAGTATTAACTCAACATTATATAATTAACTGAAGTGCAAGTGTAATATGCTCTATGTAAGTTCAATGACTTAGCAGTCATCAAGTCACAGCCTTGATGTAATCACGAAACAACTTGAGACACCCTAAAAACATCATAATCTTTTTAAGCCGCCCATCAAATGAATCTCATTTTTACAATCCTCTATTTCACAGTCATAATCTTCATCATCTTCATTATGACTGCTGCTTTCACTGTTACTTGTTTTACTGCCATCTTGCAGTGTCATGTGGTTGTCAAGGGTAGATGTTTGAGGAAATTGATTAAACTGCATAAATGAAGTAGACAGGTGTTCTTTCGAAATATAATGACCTTGGTCAGTGTTGACATGTACATTTATTGTCTTAACGGAGTCCACTGAGCCACCCTCTGAGACGTCATTAAGAGAGCTGTCTATGTCCTTGATATGATTGTAGTAGTCATTTCCTGGGCACTGAATGCTGTTCAAATTTAATCATCTTCCTTGTGGTTGTTCAATTTGGACATAATTCCGACAAACATTCCCCATGGATTCCAATACTTTCTTTTTTTAGCTTTTGATAAGTCACAGAAAAGGAGGGATGACTGCATTTGAGTGAAAGTCTCTTTTTTCTGAGTTGTCCTTTTTGCTTGAACAGGCTTCTCTTGGAAGCCTTTCTGAGAGCTGCATTATTACAGGAAAGGGTATTTAAATTTGCCAACAAATTGACCAACATTGTATTCAGTCTACTCTCATTTGTATCAGTATTTGTGGGACATCTTTGTATTGATTTAATATCTGTATCTTCAATGATGTAGAGCTGTTTTTGACCAAGGCATGTTGGTGTCATTTTTTTTGTTTGTGGTTTGGAAGACTGAGAACTTGGGTTAAATGAGTAATTGCAAATTTCTGGTGTTCTGCCATGATTTTCTTTTCCAGATTTGTATTCATGTGTTGTTGATGAAACTGAACTCATATTGTTTAGTTCTGATTGATCTATATGAACTTCTAGCTGGACAGAGACTGTGTTCCTCGGCATTATGAATCATGCTACTGTCATTTCCAGTCATTCCATCAGTTATTTTCCTTTTGCCAGTCTTTGCTAATGAAGGGGAAAAACATTTGTATTTTTGGCACAACTCAGGATTTCTAGCTTCTTTTTAATTGGCCTGACTCACAGGTTTTTCCTTCAGAAGATGACTCTAATGTAGTGCTACTGTTGTTTTCCTTCCCTGGGAGCAAATGAGAAAATACTAATCTTCTTTTCCAAAGATCCTGGGTTTCTTAGTGTTCAACCTCAATAGACTACATTGGTGTACTCTGTAAACATTCACTGAGCACATGATTTTCTTTTTCTACAGATGGTGTGTCAAGCAAAGAGAGTTGGATTTTAACCCACTTTTGAAGGTGTCTTCAGAACTGAGATCTGCAGGTTATAATCTTTGACAGTCCAAAGTGTCTCTCTTTCAGTCAAAGGGTGAGCTGATTCTGATGAGGAATGAGCCAGATGTAAATGTTGCTTGCTGATATCCGGAAACATCTTGGGATACAGTATTTGTTCATACTCACATTTCCTTTCTGAAACCACATTGAGACCTTTCTGTCCTCTTAGATCAGATGGTGTTATAGACAAGGCAAGGCAACTAGGAGTAAGTGAGTAATCACACAGTGCAGGAGCAATTTGCTTGGATTTTAACCATCTTTTGAAGCTGGCTTCAGAACTGAGATCTGCCAGCTCATGATCCTTGAGATTCAGTGGTGTTTCTCTTTCAGATGACAGGTAAGATGATCCTGGTGAGCAATGAGCAAGATTTAAATGTTGCCTGCTTAAATCCAGAAACGTCTTGGGACATAGTTTTTGTTCATGCTCACATTTCTTCATATCTTTCTGTCCTCTTAAATCAATATATTTGACATCCTGAACATTTGTCTGCTCCTTCAGAACATTTAACTCACTACATTCATTCAGCTGCTTTAGCTTTGTGTCATGCTTCTCTTTGCCAACAAATGGTCTTATAGACAATGCAAGACAAGTAGGAGTGAGTGAATAATCACACAGTTTAGGAATTTTTTTGGTTGGACATTTTTTTAGTTTTGAAGCTATCTTCTGCCTGCTACTGCTCCTGATCTCGATTCAGGGTTGTCTTCTCCTGAGATTCAGATGAGGTTGCAGAAATGAGTGTGGAGGGTCATTGCAGTGATGAGTGTTTAAACTCAGAGGCCCCTTGAGTTGCACAGTTGCTTCTTGCTCATCATTCAACAGAAGTTTCTGTTCCATTGGATCTATACATTTCACTTCTTGGCAGCTTGCCTCTTGTTTGTGACCAGACTCTCTGGAGTGCACCAGGCTTACATCAGACATAAATGTACAGTTGCTTGATACTGTGGCACTGTTGGTTGAAATACTGCTGGCTTCTTGTAAGTTACTAGTTTCATTTTTACTCATGTAGTTGTCCTCAGTAAATGTATAATTATATTTCACATTCCTGGTGCTAGAAATTGATGTTCAGAGTCAGAGGTTTTGTCCGGGGTGCTGCTGTACTCATGAGAGGCTGACATGTCCTGGTTCAAATCAGTAACAAATGACATTTCCTTGATCACATCAGTAACAGGTGACACATTCATGTCCAAATCAGCGTTTGGATAACTTTTAGAGATGTGATTAGAGAACTCTAGAATGCCCCTAGATCTCTTTGTCTCATCTTGTATAACCTGAGTTTGTTTTTCTGCCTAAGTTGATTTGACAACCTTTGGAATTAACTCCTTGTGAAAAGCAGTAGGCTCCCCCAACTCACTTTCTTGCATTGTGTTACCAGATCTGAATCCATGGACATTTGACACACTGATGTTACATAAAAGTGCAACATCACCTTGGTCATTGTGGTCGTCCTCAGAAAACGATTCATTTGCTGAGATACTTGAAATGTTATTTAAATCAGACACACAAGACCTTGAAACGTGTGCAGTCTGTTTTGTTTTGTCATGAGAAGGTGGAGAGTAGTGCATGTTTTTTTTTTCCTGGTTACTCATTCACTTCACTTGAAAGATTAACAGCATCTTCATCATTGTTTACAAATTCAGCCCAATTTTCACAAGATTTTGCCGCACCTGACAAATTTCCAGTGTTAGGCCAGGATCTTGCAGTGTGACATAATCAAAGAATAGCGAAGTGCCATCTGGGATGCCCCAACCAAGACACTGTACGAAATTTATCGCACTATGACTGCTTAAACTGACATAGTGACCAGATAAAGACAAAAATATTGCATCCTCTGAGCTGGGCATAAAAAGGCCCCAGATATGATGAGGGTTGGGTCGTCTGCCCCAGAACAGTATAATGAGAGTTGAAATTCTACACTTTGAGCTCATATTCATGCGGAGGTGAAATTTCCCCGTTATAGGACTAATAAGGGTCTCTTAATCTTAATTTTACCTTGCACTTGTAGATGGAGCGACGAACTGTGTTCACTGACAATGGTTTTCTGAAGTGTTCCTGAGCCCATGTGGTAATATCCGTTACAGAATGATGTCGGTTTTTAATGCAGTGCCACCTGAGGGATCGAAGGTCACGGGCATTCAATGTTGGTTTTCTGCCTTGCCGCTTACTTGCAGAGATTTCTCCAGATTCTCTGAATCTTTTGATGATATTATGGACTGTAGATGATGAAATCCCTAAATTCCTTGCAATTGCACGTTGAGAAACGTTGTTCTTAAACTGTTGGACCATTTGCTCACGCAGTTGTTCACAAAGTGGTGAACCTCGCCCCATCCTTGCTTGTGAACGACTGAGCCTTTCAGGGATGCTCCCTTTATGCCCAATCATGACACTCACCTGTTCCCAATTAACCTGTTCACCTGTGGAATGTTCCAAACAGGTGTTTTTTTGAGCATTCCTCAATTTTCCCAGTCTTTTGTTGCCCCTGTCCCAACTTCTTTGGAACGTGTTGCAGGCATCAAATTCAAAACGAGTGAATATTTTGTCGGGATCCAGAGCAGTCCAGCCTCCACCCTTGGTCTCTGACGTAGTATTACGTTACGACTAGTAGAAAAAGCAATACCGCCAAAAAGTTTAAAAGATTTTCTTGCAAGAATGAAGAAGATGAAAAAACAAATTTCAGCCGTTGGTTCTGTTGAAGGAAAAGCCTTTTATTAAGTTTCAGGTGACAATTTGGCTTCCGGACACCCAAAAATGCAAAGATTCAACACATTACATCAGTTTTTATAATGTTTTTTTGAATATGCTCATTGCCCCTCCCTGGGATGCTTCTTCACTCCTCCTCTCCGACCATCCTAGGGTTTCCATTGACTATCATTATATTTGAGTTAGAACCTGTTCCTGCTCGCTGCTTATTTATCTCCTCACCAAAAGCTAGTTTGCTTTTAATAAAAACATCATATTTCTTACAGCTCATATCTGCTCCTCTCTCAAGGCCTTCTAAGCAGTGCCTGGCATGGACACCTCTCGCCTATAAGCATTAGGCCTAACTTTCCTACCTAAGGCTGCCTGGGCCTTAGTTACAATGACTCTGTACTCTAGTTGAATTGTTTCTAAATTAATAATTGCTGCAAACCTTTTATTAATGATAACTCAAAGATATATTTTATCAATAAATCCCTTCAATTTGCAAAAAACAAAGTTTATCCATTTGAACATTAAATATCTTGTCTTTGTAGTGTATTCAATTGAATATAGGTTGAAAAGGATTTAGATTAAGAGATCCTTATTAGTCACACAATGGGGAAATTTCACCTCTGCATTTTATTGAGCACACTTGACACCTCAGCCATGTGCTGTTGGCTTTGGGGATCGGACCGGCAACCTTCTGGTCACCAGGCTGGTTCCCTAACCTCCAGCCCATGACTGCTCTCACATTCAGAAACATTTGTTTCAGTATGCAAATATATGTGTGGCACCATGCAAATCATTCTGTTTTTATTTATGTTTTACACAACGTCCCCACTTCACTGGAATTGGGGTTGTATGTGTACATATGAGACAAAGTGTATAGCTAGAATAGGGGAGCATTAAAGATCATTATACTATTGTTAGTAAGTGATTACAACATTGATACGATACTGATCATTAACATAGAGTATAATACTGATTTTTCTAACATATTTCTCCTGTTTACACTATATGTGAAGGGTTAATCATTGAATAAATGTGTAGACGATATATGATAAAGAAAAATGACAGTGTGTTCATCTGGGGTGTATTTTCCACAGCCTGCACTCCACTAGGTTTTCGCAGGCTGCTTCATTGGCCTTTCACTATCACTGTCTTTTATTTTAAAATTGGGTTCTTAAATTTCTTCCACTGGTACCAGGGTGTTGAATTCCTCCAGTGGTACATGGCCTCATAACCAGGCTCCTCAGTCGTAGTGCTCATGAACTTCGTGATGAGCCCTCTTGCACAGGGTACGAGACAGCATGTGCAGGTGGTGATGAGAGTTGCTGCTACTGCAATGGAAGCTAAGACAGAAGAGACAAGCGTACTCCACTTGCCAAACCATGATTCAAGTAGGGAGGTTAAGGGATTATCGATACCAGCATTATCATGCATTTCCTTGGACAAAGTTTCCAAACCATTGAGAGCTCTGGTAAAACTACAGGGGAGCTGTTATTGGGAATGAAAGTACCACAGAAATCACCAAACATCTTACATACACCGCCTCTTTCCGCTAATAGCATATCTAAAGCAATCCTATTTTGCCATGCCATAAGTGATGTAGCCTGCAGCTGTTCATGGACAGCTTTTAAAGCGTTCCGGCTGTGATTAATGAATCGGAGCTGGTTGTAGCACAAATAGTTAATCCAATCTACATTTTTATTTATTGTAGCAATCTGGTTTCTAGCCTTAAACTCACCTGGATCACCTCTAGGGACCCCTATTGCATCTTTATAAATGGAGTTATCAAATGCTCCCGGTGCTGAAACATCGCGTTTTTGGTGGTGGTTTTTCAGGCAGTGTGGAGAAAGCCGCAGTGGGGTAAATGTGAAAGGGCATAAGGAGCTGTACCAAGGCACAGGAGCCCTGCCAGGACTGGGGCAGCACCACCCTCAGCTTCCTGTCCACACAAAGCTGCCACAAATCATCACACGCAATGGTATGGTTGGTGACCGACCCAGACTTGTAACCACCAACGTTAGTGGTGATGTTAGTGGTGTATGCACACCAGGGAAGTGTTGTGACGTTCTTCCGACCAGAGGACCTAGAGAAGCAGGTGTAATTTCTTGGTAAGGCTAGAGCGCCAGGTGGCATAGTGGGCTTGGTGGCTGGGAACAAATAAGAAAGAAGTTGACATGTATGATTAGAAAATTTGTCATGTGTGAACAGCTGCAGGGCACACTTTAATCCTTCTACTGTCTTGGCCTGTGTTAACCTGAAAGGAGCAGTTCCTAGATGGGGCCTTCTAGCTGAGCATGCTAAACAATTACTAACCTTAGTGGTTTTGGCTGTGTACATCATCCATTCAAACCATTCATTTCTACCAGTGTAGCCTGTTTCTATTGATAGCTTTTCAGACACAGAGAGAAGTGCAGAGCTTGTGTAGACAGTAGAAGAGGAGTTTTTGAACTCTGGAGTGCTGGCCGTGGAACTAGAGGTAGATATTTTGTTCTATGATTTACTTTTATTCGAATATGGCCCAAAGGGTCCTGTCCAGAGACATAAATGCCAAGCACATAGAAGCCAGCGTCTGAGGGTTTCGGGTTCTTAAGGGTGAGGTACATTGGATTACAATCATTTGTAGAACAGTTTGTGGGTGTTTGGCCTTGATAGATAGTCATACATTGGATTAGGGGCTCAGGTCTGCATGAGGCTCGAGGTGGTGTGTAGCCCCACTTTGAAATCCCAGAGTTACAAATAACATTATACCAACTATCACACCAACTACCTTTGGTGAATCCAGGGGTCTCTATCAAGGGTGTTTCACATATATATTTCTCTGCCCAGATGTAACTAGTTTTTTGCTCAGTGCATTTAATTACTTCGCACAGGTCAAATTTTACAGTGCCATTAACACCCTCCTGGTATTTCATTATTAGAGGCTTAATTGGTCCTTAGGAGCCCCCATGGTACGGGTTACCCTGATAAATTGGAGTGTGAACACCTTTCACAACAAAGAGCCCATAGGTGATAATAATTAAACAGTACAGTGTCAGTCTGGCGATGGTCGAGTCTGCTCACTACTGCCTCTGGACCTTTGCAATTTCTTCACTAGTTTTGAGATGAGTGGCCATATTGGTTTCACTCCCCTTTGTAGCCGGGCTAGTCCTTAAGAGACTCCAGGCAGATTTATTGTGACCATGGTCAGAGAGATCTCGTACCTTCATACAATAAGAGAGATGAATCCAGGAGGGACGTTCAGCTATTTTTACCTTTGTGGTGCTGTTAGCAGCACTTGGAATGGTCCCTCCCCCCCCCGTCGGTCTACCCAGGACTTCTTTTTTTTACCTTTATGAAGACCCAGTCACCAGGTTCGACTCTGATTTCATCTGATTTCAGTTCCGCTTCGGCCTGTATAGGAGGATTATTAACAGAGAGAACATTATGTTTGTTCAACATGTTTTTCATATAGTCAGCTAAACTTTCTTCTGCTTCTTCGCTCCCTTTTCAGAAAGATCTAAATTGAGGAATGATGTATGGCCTCCCGTACATTATTTCAAATGATGTTAACCCAATTTTCTCCCGGCATTATGTATGTGTTCAGTGTTACTAGTGGGAGACAGTAACTTAATTTTTTCCTGTCTCTTCCATTGTCTTTCGAAGTTTCGCCTTTATAGTGCCTTTGTGTCTTTCTACCAAACCTGCTTATTGGGGGTGGTAAGCACAATGATTCTTTAGTTCTATGTGTGATGCTTTACCCACATGCATGATAAGATTATTGACAAAATGCCTGTCATTATCATTATATGTTCTTTGAGGCATTCCATACCTGGAGATTATTTCTTTTACTAATGCTTTTGCCATGGTTAATGCATCTGGATTAGCACAGGGAAATATTTCAACCCATTCAGTGAGCATGTCTATAATTACCAGGCAATACTTCTTCCCTTCACATTTATTTAACTCTATGAAATCCATAAATCTGTGTTGAAAAGGCCATTGTGGTTTTGGAAACTTGCCTCTTTTAGGTCTGAAATTTCCCTGTGGGTTGTTTTGTCGCACATATCTCACATGCTAAGCAGAAATCAATTTTTTTTTGAGTAATCAGTGAACCCATAGGCTGTGAATATTTGATTTATGGTGTGCACCATCCCTCCTGTTGAGACATGGCAAGGATAGAGCAATAGAGCAGCATACCTAAATAGCTTTTTTGGAAGGATGGGCTTACCCTGGGGTCAACAGTGGAAGTTAGAGTCATTACGTTTTGCCCCATACTTCAACCACTGCTGTTTTTCTAAAGCAGGGGGATCTCTTTGCATCTCTGCCAAGACCTCCTAATCCAGTTGTGTGTGTGTGTGTGTATCTCAGAGAAGAGCAGGGGTACGGGTGACCTGCCGAGTGCAGCACGTTTCACTTCCTCATCTGCTCTGTGATTGCCACTGGAAACAGGATCTAGTGCACGTGTGTGCAGCATATTTACAAACAGCGAGTTGTTTAGTCAAATGAATGGAATCTAATAAATTGAGAATAAGATTTTTGTTATTAATATTTTTACCTGAAGAGGTGATCATACCTCGGTTCTTCACTTGCTGGGCAAAGGTGTGGACTGTGGAAAATGCATATTGATCGGAAGAAATCGTAACAGATTTGTGTGCCCCAAATTTGCATGCCTCAGTTAGAGCAATCAGCTCCACTGCTTGAGCAGAAAGATGGCTGGGCAACTTGCCAGACTTAAGTGTTTTGCCAAGGGTGATGTCCCAGAGCTCCTCGTCTTCATCCCACAGGTCCCGGACGATGTGAAAAAATGTTACTAATTAATTAAAGTTAAATCAAAGTTTTAGTTTTAATTTAATCTGTTCTCTAATCTAAAAATGAGTATCAAATTAAAAGGATTGAAAAAGCATTCTTGCAGAAGTTAAAGAAAAGTGAAGAACCAAACTTTGAAAAAAGTCAAGGTCAAATGAAAAACCAAACTTCAGCCGCAGGTTCGGTTTGAATGAAAGAAAAGGCTTTTTTCATTTATTAGTGCCAGTGTGACAAAATGGTGCCCAAAAGCCAAAATGTACAGACAATTCATACACCTTATACTTTATACCACTCCTGGGTGAGTTTATTACCCCTCCCTAGGGTGAGATCATCACCCCTCCTATTTTTTATATGTCCCAAATCACCTTGGTTACCAATAGATCTGTTTTTTTCTGACTTCCCTAGGAACCCTTATTTCCCAATGGACTCAGAATATATTTTTTTATATAATTCCCTCATCCTGGTGCATCAGGTCACTCTGACCAAGCACTGGGTGCTTTCCTCATTAATTTTGACTGATGGGCTAGTCTCTGCTGGTCTTATCTGCTTCTTCTCATTAACGGCTAGCTTGTTTTCACTGAATGTGCAGCGTCTCAGGTTTTCTTAGGCCAGGTGCCCCTACCATCAAAGCTTCCATTCATGCCCTGCACTACCTGCTTCTAGAGAGGAATCTCCATATATGGAGCCTTAGGCCTGCTCTTCCGCTAAATGCTGAATTTGTCTCCATTTAATGCTTATAACTCTGTTTTTTAACAATTTCCAAGTTGATAGTTACAAAACTTTTATTAAATGGTGATTTAAGGACATATTTCTTCAAAAACCCAGACATTTCCCCCCTTTCTCATGGTGAAGTAAACATGAGAACACCATACTTATCAGCTCATTTACATAGAGTGCATAGATTATACGTGTCATGGTTACATGTGATAAAATACAAAGTTTGTGAAACTACTTGGAATATAAGTCATACTAACAACAAACCTGGTTAGTAAAGTAAAATGAAGTATATCAAACTGATTAATAAACAATGTTAATGTAAGTGTTTAAAGTTGAAATGTCAAATAAGAATTAAATCAAATAAAACTTCAAAAGTTATAAAAGTAAAAAAAGTGTTACAGATTGCTACATCCTAAAAAGGTGTATAATTAATTATATGAATCAAATCAAAAGTGTAAAACAAAAGTGGTTCTAAAAAACTAAAGCCTTAAAATCAAGAAGTTTAAAATGAATTAAATCTAATCTGAAGAGAAGAAAAAGTTCAAAAATGAAAGAGTTAAACTTTAAAAATTAAAAAATTAAACTCAAACCTTTATTTTAACAAACTTTACCATTTCCCTCCTCCAGGGAAAACATTACCTGTGTCCCAGGACCCACCTAATAGCAATGAAAACATTGCCATAATATCATAATAATATAAAGTAAAACCAAGTCTGATAAAACTTAAAATGTGGGCGAGAAATAGTCAGATGTGACAGGCATAGCATAAATGGTCCACTCTGCTTATAAAGTCAAACGAGGTCATCAAAGAGTCTTGCAACTTCAATATATACATAACAGGTAGACCAAATAGCCATATAGCCCAAAAAGGACCCTTCCGGCCCCCGGACCCTTCCGGTCCTACCTCAAGCCCTCGGCATTTAACAGTGACCAACTGCAACTCCTTGTAGTTGGGCAACGTGTGTTTAACCAGAAAAGCAAATCAGACTCGTACATATGAAAATAATTTAAGTTATGCAATAGAGATGGGTGTGTGTCCATAAACACAAAGCAATGAAATCCAAGCAAAAGGTAAGGCAAGGCTAAAAACTTAAGTAAAGTTAAAGGGTAAAAAGTAAAAAATGTAAAAAGGTAAAATGTAATTGTTGTGTAAAAGTAAAAAATGGTATGTGAGTCTAAAAGCTAAGAATTGAGAAACAAAGTAAATGTGAGAAAAAAAAACAAATCAGTACAAGATAAATGTGTGACTAGGTAGTACATAATATACAAGACAGTAAACAAAGCAATGTAAAAGTTGTGTAAAAGGTAAAAAATGTCGTCTAAAGACTAAATGATTACAAGTGTGAAAATAAAACATGGTAAATGTGAGACTGCATATTGATAAAGGATAAACAAACTAAATACTAATAACTAAAAACTAATAAGTGAAAGATAACCATGTACACAATTAACTCGTAACATACAAGACAAAGGATGGTTGGCACGTGGTTTATAGACAATGTGGAGTGTCATCTTCTGCCCTATTGACTTTGCCCCAAGTAGAAGGGCTTAGTTGCAGGCTAGAACGAGAGGTCATTAATACGTCAGTTCTGCCTGACAGATCATTGAAGTTAAATGGGTGAAGTGTCATTAAGACGATCTGGAAGATTGTCATACAGTGGCAGATTTTCATACAGGTCGTCATCACCGTGATCAGTAGTCATCATCTGGTGCACATGTCGTGTGTCCTTCCTCGTTAGGGCAGTTTTGATCAGCCTCTCCAGAAGTCCTTGTGCACATGGAATGATACAGTTGTTGTCAAGGACACTAGTAGTGATTTAGCCAAACTGGACCATTTCCCGAACCAGGATTCCATCATCTTGGTGAATGGATTATCAATGCCAGAATTCTCAGCCAGTTTGTTAGCTAAAACAGTTAAACCTTTCATGGCCTTAGTGACTGAACCATCTGGGGCAGTGTTGTTTGGAATAAATGTGCAACAGGTAGTGCCAGTCATAACACAAACCCCTCCTTTTTCCGCCAAAAGCATATCAAGTACAAGTCTATTTTGCCATTTCATTAAACTAGTGGCATCAAGCTGTTCAGAAAGTCCTCCTATGGCATCTCTGGTGAAATTAATAAAACGTTGATTGTAATAGATGTAATTGATCCAATCAACATTTTATTGATGGCTGACCACCAGAAAAGGAATGATTCAAACCCCGGTGCTTTGATCTCTTGCCTTGAATTTATCAGGGACCCCTCTTGGGATCCCTATGGCATCAAAATAGATGGTATTATCAAAACTACCAGGAACAGATGTTGATCTCTTTGTTCTGCTGTGCGGTGCATTGTCATGTTCAGTGATTATGGCTATTGGTATTGTAAGTACAGTAATGGCACATGTGCCTGTCCATATCTTAGGTAAAGTAAGTCTTAAGGTGGTGGGTAAGCAATACCACCAAATATCTGCTACTAACTTAGTTGAAAAGTTAAGTAATGGAAAGTCAGTCACTTGGTAAGTTTCAGCTCAATGAGGGAAGTCGCCAACAAAGCGTCCATTAGCAATATATCGAGTAAAACTTGTAAAGTTTAAGCCTTTGTCAGGCTTAAAAATGGGTGGTGCATGCCTAATCTTCCTAATTGGTAGAAATTTCCAGTGCATATGAGCACAGACAGAATCATTTGAAATTGACCTGTGAGAAAGTATGGTGAGAAGGCAAGTAGTATGGTTTTGGTCATTTGCTCCTAATGTGTAGTGGGAGCATTAATGGCATTAATGGTGTATCATCTTTAAAGGTCAAGTAAAGTGGAATGCAACCTGTGCGACATGGTTGTGGAGAGGATTTACCTTTTATAAGAGTAATGCTATACCAAAGCTGTTTCCATTTTGGTGTGGATCTCTTGTGTGTGTAACTGGTAACACCTGTGTTCCACCGTACTTCAGCCCAGTTTCTACAGACTGTAGTAGGATCATTCTGATAGAACCAAGTAGAACCAAGACACATATATTTATCTGCATCTAGTAACCATTTGAAATGCCATTTATAGGCAGGAAGATACCCTTTAGCATGAGATGGGCCAGGACAGGAAACTATGTTACAGAAATCGCAAGTAAAAGTGGTCGTCTGTCCTTCTGTAATAGTCAAAGTCAGTATTTTATTGTCCACACCAGTCAAAAGTAAGAATAAGACATTTTTACATGTCTAAAGTCAGAAGTCTATGTACAAAATGTAGCAGCAGCCGGGGGGTGAGCTTTTACCCTTCTTGAAGCTTTTTGGTGCTCAGAGTGCGGGCACGCCCAATCAGCACTCGTCCCACCTCAGCTGGGCTCCAGCACACCCTCCTATGTCACTGTCTGAGTCTGTGTCTGTTTGTAGTTGTCAAACAATGGCTCACTATATAAATCTTGTCTGGGTTTTAAGAAATCGGTAGTTAATAACTCACAATCATGTGGCTCTCTATCATCAGGTGTTGCTAACCTTTCTGCAGGATTTACTTTGGAACACTTTTTTATTGTCAATTCAGAGGCTGAAAGAATGACATCATATCCTGTTCTCCTGGCATTGGTCAACAAAAAAGTTAGATGTTAACAAGGTATGTAAGGCATGATTTGTGAAGAGATCAACCTTGTGACCCATTGTAATGGAAGCTGCTTTTTCATATGCAAATGCTGCTGAGCCTTAATGACATTAGCTAACATATTCTTATATGTTAACATGGCACATATTCTTGACTTACTGCTAACAAACACGTTTCATCCGCTCTAACTGATCTCCCAAAAAGATAGATTTTCATAATTTATTGGTATCCAGTTACTTTCAGTTCTTGTTCTGTAATTTTGTTATCTCTTACCAAATACCTCTAATTATAATTCTGGATGGATGGATGGATGGATGGATGGATGGATGGATGGATGGATGGATGGATGGATGGATATAATTCTCTCAAATTGCATTAATCTTTTACACTTACTACAATTCTTACATAGAAATGTCCCAATTTAAATGAAGATTTTTAAAGCTTCAGCAGAAACAAAATGGCCATACACATCAAAGACAAAAATCATACAAATATTTAACTTTAGAGCTTTTTCCCTCTAGCATGCTTTTTATTTTTCCTCGTCACGTGGCTTAACAGACTATTTATTCTCACACATGGTCTTTTACTTCTGTTTTTTGTTAGCTGACGGCTTTAGATCAATCATTATATTTTATCTCACAACATAAAACTATTTAATTTATCCGTCCAGCCTTTTCTTAACTGTTACTCCTTTTTATTATAAATTTTCTCTTTTATCATTTTCTTCCTTCCCATGTGGCTGTAAATTATCTTATTGCAAATCATAAACAATAATCAATTATTTTAGATCCCATCAAATTGCAACTGTTCAAGTCCTTTAAATCTCACTAAACATCTCAGTAAAATGCCATCATACAGTTCTTATAAATGTATCTTATCAAATAGCAAGCATACAATTTTTCAAATTGTGACCACACAACTCAGTGAATAGAAAGTTTTTATCCCACAAAATATTAGCAGATCTTTGTTTTAACAGGTGTCTGTCTTACCTTTAAATTAGTGCCTACGTGTGGGCAAAAAGCATATCTTTCACTCAGCTATGCGGTGGCGCAATCGGCTCAGGACTGGTGCTGACTCAACGCCTACTGGGCCACCAAATGTCGGGACTCAGAGCTCCCCGTCCTCAGCCCACCAGTCCTGGGCGATGTGGAAAAACGTTACAAATTAATTAATGTCAAGTTAAAGTTTTAATTCTAATTTAATCTGTTCTCTGATACAGAAAAAAGCATTAATGTATGTTCTAATGTAAAAAAAGGGGTAACGAATGAAAAAGATTGAAAAAGCATTCTTTCAAAAGTTAAAGAAAAGTGAAGAATCAAACTGAAAAAAAGTCAAATGAAAAACCAAACTTCAGCCGCAGGTTGAATATATGGAGGGGCAACCATGTCAGTCCAGCATTGAGTCTTCATCTGGACTGGCAAACAGTATGTCATCCACATACAGCAAGGGTAGAAGCAAATCATAACTGACTATCCTCATGCACTGGAATAGAAAAGAATGCATTACTGATGTCCATCACTGTGAAAAATTTGTTCTCTGGGAGTAGATCATTCAGAAGGGTGTGTGGATTGGGCACCGTGGGTTACAGCTTGTAAATCTTGGACCATCCTCCACCCAGAGGATGGTGGTGCCTTTTTAACAGGAAAAAGTGGTGTATTACATGGGAAGTCGGGGCATTCAATTAATACCCCTGTTTTTAACAAATCTGCAATAATTTGAGCTGTGCCAGCCACCGCTTCAAGCTTGAGTGGTTACTGCTTCCAATTGGGCAGTGGAAAGAAGACTTGGGTGTAATAGAAATAGCAATAACACCTTTAATGAAGCCGACATTAGCCTTGCCTCTCGACCACAGGTTTTCAGGAACAGAATTCAGCCTAGCAGCCTCACTTTGTGAGGGAGAAAATGTCTCATGAATCTTTCTGTGCAGAAGTGGTGAGGTGTATATCAGTAGAACAATATAGCGTCTCATCTGTATACTTGTCTTAATAAGTCAAACAAGGAGAAGTATACTGGGAGGCCAAGGGGTGAAACAAAGGAGAAGTTCACTGGTTGGGCAGGGGTGAGGCAAAGTGTACGGTTAGAATAGGGGAGCATTAAAGATCATTATACTATTGTTAGTAAGTGGTTACAACATTGATATACTGATCATTAACATAGAGTATAATACTGATTTTTCTAACGTCTTCCTTGCAGGTGTTCAATAACCTCATTCAGACAAACATTCCCCATGGATTACAGTACTTTCTTTTTAAACTTTTGGTAAGTCACAGAAAAGGAGGGACGACTGCATTTCCGTGAAAAGCCACATCTCTTTTTTGTGAGTTGTCCTTTTTGCTTCAGTACTCGTCTCTGAGCCTTTCTGAGAGCTGCATTATTAAAGGTTAGAGTGTTTAAATTTGCCAAAAAATTGACCAAAATTGCATTCAGTCTATTGTCATTTGTGTCAGTATTTGTGGAACATTTTTGTATTGCTTTAATATCTGTATCCTCACAAATGTTGAGCTGTTTTTGACAAAGGCATGTTGGTGTCGTTTTTCTTGTTTGTGGTTTGGAAGCCATGCTACTGTCATTTCCAGTCACTGTAGTCCGTTGTTGCTCTACTTTTTTATCAGTTATTTTCCCTTTGTCAGTCTTTGCCAATGAAGGGGAAAAACAGTCATATTTTCTGGGGAATTCAGTTCTCTTCTCACTTCTTTTTAACTGGACTGACTCACAGGGGTTTCCTTTAGAAGATGACTTCAATGGAGTACTACTGTTGCCTTGATTCCCTGGGTACAAATGAGAAAATGATAATCTTTTTTTCAAAAGATCCTGGGTTTCTTGGTGTTCAGTCTCAATAGACTGCATAGGTGTACTTTGTAAATGTTCACTGAGCACATGATTTTCTTTTTCTACAGATGGTGTGTCAAGCAAAGAGACACAATCTGGAGTGAGTGAGTAGTCACATAGTACAGGAGCAATTTGTTTGCATTTTAACCCACTTTTGAAGGTGTCTTCAGAACTGAGATCTGCAAGTTCATAATCTTTGACAGTCCAAAGTGTCTCTCTTTCAGTCAACAGGTGAGATGATTCTGATGAGCATTGAGCAAGGTTTAAGTATGGCATGCTTAAATCCAGAAAACTCTTTGGATGCGGTATTTGTCCATGCCCACATTTCTTCAGATCGTTCTGTCCACTTGGGTCAATAAATTCAAAATCCTGAACATTTGTCTGTTCCTTCAGAACATCACTGCATTCATTCAGCTGCTTTAGCTTTATGTCATGTTTCCCTTTGCCAACAGATGGTGTTATACACAAAGCAAGGCAATTAGGAGTGAGTGAATAATCACACAGTTTAGGAACTATTTGATTGGACTTCAAACTAGTTTTGAATCCATCTTCTGCCTGCTGCCGCTCCTGATCTCGATTCAGGGTTGTCTTCTCCTGTGATTCAGATGAGGTTGTAGGAATGGGAGAGTTTGGAGAATCATTACAGGCATGAGTGTTTAAAGTCAGAGACCTCTTGAGTTGCATAATTTCTTCTTGCTCGCCATTCATCAGAAGTTTCTGTCCCAGTGGATCTATAAATTTCAGGTCCAAATCATTAATAAATGACATGTCCCAGATCACATCAGTAAAAGGTGACAAATTCATGTCCAAAGCAGCATTTGGATGACTTTCAGAGATGTGATCAGAAAACTCATGGTAGACTGGTGTGTTCAAAGGTATATAACTCACAGCAACAGATGACTCAACATTGTCCGAATCAGTAGCAGGTGACACATCCTTGTCTAAATCAGTATTTGGATCATTTTTGAAGATGTGCTCAGAGAATTCTAAAGTGTCCCTAGGACTCATTATCTGATCATCTTGTTTCAGCTGTATTTCCTGTTTTCTTGCCTCAGCTGATTTGACATCCTTGCCCGGTTTGCTGATGTACTCGAGAGAGGCTAACATGTCCTGGTCCAAATCAGTAATAAATGACATGTCCCAGATCACATCAGTAAAAGGTGACAAAATCATGTCCAAAGCAGCATTTGGATGACTTTCAGAGATGTGATCAGAAAACTCATGATAGACTGGTGTGTTCAAAGGTATATAACTCACAGCAACAGATGACTCAACATTGTCCGAATCAGTAGCAGGTGACACATCCTTGTCTAAATCAGTATTTGGATCATTTTTGAAGATGTGCTCAGAGAATTCTAAAGTGTCCCTAGGGCTCATTATCTGATCGTCTTGTTTCAGCTGTATTTCCTGTTTTCTTGCCTCAGCTGATTTGACATCCTTTACATTAGTTTCTTCCCGAAAAGAAGTCAGTTCTTCCAATTCAGATTCCTGCATCATATTCATCTCAGATCTGAGTGTGTGTGCATTTGATAGTACACTGATGTTATGTGAAAGGCTGACATCATCTTGGCCATTGTAGCTGACTGTGTCACTTTCTTTATGTTGCACAATGGTCCCAGAAAATAGTTCATCTGCTGAGATACTGGGATTGTCACTTAAATCAGACACACAAGATCTTGAAATGTGTGCAATCTGTTTTCTTTCAGAGGAATGTGAAGAGTTATGCATGCTTTTCCCTAGTAGGTCACTCATTTCCCTTAAAAGATTGATACCATCTTCATCACTGTGTATAACTGTTTCTGACTTCAAATGTAGGCCTCCCCCAGGACATGACTTAGTTATATAACTGCCATTGGGTGAGCTATAAGATGATGGCTGGCTCATACTTCCAGCATCATAACATGCAGATTCTTGCAACAGTTCAGTTAGTTCATTGTTGTCTTCGCTACACGTGTTATTAAACATAAAGACAGATGTAATGCACTGGTTGAGTGAATCACCCATGGCTTCACTTTTGCCAGGGACTGAAATGTGGGGTACAGTATTTTCACTAAGATTTACTTCCTCATCTGCTGAGAGGCTGGAGCTGTCACTTGAATCAAATACACAAGGTTTTGAAATGTGTAGATTCTTTCGCCTTCTGCCAGAGAAAGGTGAGGTGTAGCATTTATATTTTCTTGGTAGGCCAGGTGTTCTGGCTTCATGGCTCCATCTTCTGATTTTTTTTTTTCTGCCACATTTCTTGAAAGACACATCTGTACAAATTTGTTGTCTTGCGAAATGAGACTCTGCTTCTATTTCTTGCTGGCACATTTCAGCAGTCTCTTTAATCTGTATCCTTGCCATAGCCACTTCAAGATCTTCACCTTGTCTAGCGCTGAGCAGCTGCCCATGATCCGAGATCCCACACACACTTGCGGCACCAACACTATTGATGCCTGCCCCAAAGACCTCAGTGATGTCAAGGCATTTCACACCTTGTTTCTCAAGCTGTTGTTGAGTAGATGAGAACTGAGTCTCCTGCAGTGTCAGTACTGCTTTCAACTCATCTTGTGTGAAGAACCGAAAAGGATTCTTTTCATCTCCCATAACCTGTCTAGTCAGTGAGCCTTTAAACAGCTGTCTTCTGTAAATAATTTCTTCCAATGTGCCACAGGTAACAAGACGGTAAGTCTTAACATCCTTTGTCTGACCAATTCTGTGGGCACGGCCCACAGCCTGTGCATCCTGAGACTGATTCCAGGATAGGTCAGCAAAGACCACACAATCAGCTGCAGTGAGGGTGAACCCCTCTGCACCAACACTAGTGGTAAGCAAAAGGATATTTTTTAACTCCCTTTTTTGAAACTCTGTGATGATTTTGTCTCTCTGACTTGTGTTCTGCCCGTCAATCCTCAAAAAGGCATTTCTCCCCCATGATGTCTGTGTCAGAGATTTCTCAATGATGTCAAGGATTTTTATGTAATTAGAGAAGACCAGGGCAAAATTCCCATTTTTAGTAAACCATTCAAGCAACGCTAACATGAAGGTCAGTTTTCCAGATTCAGCTAAATGAACCCCGCTCATTTCATGTTCCTTGATGTCACTGTTTAACCTCGGATATGTACAAATAGCTGTCAGAAGATGGAAGGACTCAAACGTCACAGTAGATGAATCATCAGTTATCTTGCGATAAGCAGCCTCCTGCTCAGAACTAAGCTTGATCCATATAACATACTCCTTTTTCTTGGAAAGATGTAACACTTGATCAGAGGGTATGTTTTCTAGGAGTGGCTGACCTTTGAGTTCTTGAATTTGGTCTTTTCTTCTCCTGAGCAAGAATGGCTCTGTTATCTTCTCAAGAGTCTTTAGGAGTTCCATTCCTAGAGCTCTTTCTTTTGGCCCTGATTCAGCTTCCATCCCTTTTGTGATTGGTTTCTCAAATTTGTTCTTGAATGTTTTGTATGTTCCCAGTATGCATGTGTCAGAAATGAGGGAGAACAAAGACCAAAACTCACCAAGGTTGTTCTGTATAGGTGTGCCAGTGATGAGAATGCAAAATCCAGCTGAGATTAATGCAACAGCTTTGTGAGTTTTGGTGGCAGGGTTTTTGAGCTTGTGAGCTTCATCACAAATCAAGCAGTCCCAGACAAAATGCATGCCTTTATAGGTTGTGAATGTCTTGTCATGGAGTATGAATGTTGTGTAAGGGACTAAAAGGATTCCACCAGTCTTTTGCAAATTCCTCAGCTTTCTTTTGCGTTCTGTCACACTGTGGTGGTAAATGAGAACATTCATGTTAGGAGTCCATCTTTTTATCTTTTTCTTCCAGTCTTTCAGCAAACCAGCAGGCACAATCAACAAGGCATTCTTGAATTCTTGAGTGTTCATGATCATTGCGTGCAAAAACAAGATGACCTGAATAGATTTTCCTAAGCCCATTTCATCTGCTAAAATTGCTCCATTCCTAGCTTTGCTTTTTCGGTTTTTGTAATGGTTGAAGAGGAAAAAAACACCCTCACGCTGGTGAGGATACATTCTGTAAAGCAAATCTTTGTTGGATAATAGAACTTTAAGAACATCTTCAGTTTTTTCCTTTTCCAGGTCTTTCTCCTTCCGTTTTTCACTGCCTTGCATGACAATCTGAAGCAGGTTGTACCTTTCATTGGACAGAAGAATGAAATTGTATAAATGTCTCAGCAATGTTATTCATTTAGGGCAAGACATTAGCACAGATACAGTTTATGTTATATTTTTGCAGTATCTTCACAAACCAGGTTACTTGTTTTGATCTGCAAGATTACAAATGGCGTAAAAAACAAATGAACATTCGTTCCTTCTTTCTTGGAATATTTAGCCAAGACTACACTAAATGGCAAAAAGTTTGTGGACGCTTCTACTGATAACTGAGTATAGCTGTTTCAGCCACACCCATTTCTATCAGGTGTATAAAATCAGTTCTCTAGTATGATGAATCATGCTTCACTATCTGACATTCTGATAAACAAATCAGGGTTTGTCAGTTGCAGCAGAACACTACCTACCAGAATGCACAGTGCAAACAGAAAAGTTTGGTGGAAGAGGGATAATGGTCTGGGACTGTTTTTCAGGGTTTGGGCTTGGCCCCATCTAGTAATGTTAACACTACATATAAAAGCATACAAAGAAATTTTAGACAACTGTATGTATCCAACTTTGTGCCAACATTTTTCGAAAGGCTTTTTTGTGTCCATAAAGATATGGTTTCATGAATTTGGTGTGGGAGAACTCCAGTTGGCTGCAGAGAGCCCTGACTTCAACCCCAACAAACAATTTAGTGACAAACTGGAATGCCAATTTTGAGCCAGGCCTTCTTGTGTAACATCAGTGCCTGACCTCACAAAAGCTCTTTTGACTGAGTGAACATAAATTCCTTTCCCAGAAGAATGGAGGCTGTTAAAGCTGTAAAGGAGGGGCTAGCTCCATATTAATGCCCATGGTTTTGGAATGGGACATCCAACAGCTCATATACAGTCAAGCCCATAAATAACTGGATGTTAATTAGTTTAATCTCAAAGTGCAGGCATTCAACTTTAATTTGAGGGAGTTGCATACAAATGAACATTGTAGCAATTGCAACAATTTTCATACATAACCCCATGCCCATTGTAGGGGCTCAAAAGTAATTAGACAAACTAACAAAGCCATACATTAAATTGTCATTTTTAATACTTGGTTGGAAATCTTTCAGAGTCAATGACTGCCTGAAGAATGGTCATGTCTATGGATTCTTTCTGGAACCCATAGACATCACTAAAATCTCAGTTTCTTCCCTGACTGGCAGGCTTTACCTGCAGCTGTGTTCAGTTCTTGGGGAAATTCACCTTCTGTTTTGCATTCAGTAAGTGAGATGGATGCATGATTGAGATCAGTTATTTGATTTGGACATTACAGAACATTTCATATCATTTCACATTCCAGAAACTCCCATTAGGAAAACAGTACACTGTTAGAAAAAAAGGTACCATGCAGGTACATTATTCATTCATCAAGGTACAAACAGTGTAAACAATACCTCTTAGGTACAGCAGTGGTTTTAAGGTCCAACTGTGTGCCTTAAATAAGTATTTTCCTATGGAAAAGTCAATATTTATTTCTTTTTTATAAACTATTTTTTAAAAACAGAACCATGTAATAAAAAGCCTGGAGACGAAATGGAATGTAATACACCTTAGAAAATTATGGTACAGTTGTTTTCCACAACTAAAGGTACTGAGATGTACCACTGAGGGTACCACCACAGTGACAAGAAGAGAGTGAGAGTGTACTGCTCAACTGAAAACTGACCCATGCGGCACTTAAAGACTGTTCAGTCCCAGTGGTGGTTACCCTTCACAATAAGCCAACAAATCATATGCAGGATTAACCTTACCCTTAAACTTGAATATAGACTTGCATTTGTACTGTATTTATTGTAAGTCTGGAATTCTGTGGATTCTGCATGTCGTATATGCTTGTGCTGACCTACCAAGTTAAATTCCTGTGTAATCTGTACATTTGGTGAATAGAATAATTCTCAGTCTGACACTTCACCTTAAAAAAATCATGAGTTGTTTTTGCAGTTTGCTTCAGGTCACTGTGGATCTGCGCTGTGGAGCACCATCCACTGAGTTCTGAAGCTTTTGGCTGAATCTGAGCAGATAATCTATCCCTATATTCATCTGCCAGATTTCACATCAATAAATACAAGGGAACCATTCCACTGGCAGCCATACATGCCCATTCCACAACACTACCTCCACCACGCCTGACAACTGAGGAGGTATGTTTTGGATCATAAGCAGGTCCTTGCCTTCTTCATACCCATCTCTTCTTATCATCCTGATACAAGTCTAATCTGTCCATAAGATGTTGTTCCAGAGCTATATAGTTTTTGTGCTGGGTTGCTTTCCACATACTTTTGGCCATTTAGTGTAGTTCTATAATTTGAAAAATACAATATGCACACCAACTCTAAAATACACAAACATCAGTACTGCATATGCCAGTACTTGGGGACAAATCCTTTGTTCTTAACCTGATTCCATCAAAACAATGTTATATTAATATGAATTACAGAGCTTATTCAAACAATGCACGTGATGTACTGTCATGTTCAGTCTTAGACTTGCAAGGTAAACACTGCCCTCCCGTGGCCAGAAATACTGAAGTACAAACCAAAAGCTTTATCTGTTTTAATTCAACTATTATAACATCTATAAAATTTTGTTGCAAAGTTGACAAGTCATGAAAGAGTTTAATTTATCTGCAAGCAATAAACTAAAAGAGATAGATCAACAAAAACTCAGAAAAAAACTACCATTCACCCCAATGCCAACCAAGTCATGCTTTGTGTCTGAAGGTTTCTCTCTTTTTTTTTGTTTTTTGACTGAGCTACAATGATAATGCACCGAATGACTGATGGAAGCTTATACCCCTTCAATAATCACTGCAAAAACTGCACGCCTAAATCATCAGAGACTTGCCTCAAACTGTGCTGAGTTAAATAGTTTAAAATACACTTGCTTATGTGGTTTCTGACACTATATGATGAATTACTGTCTACACAAATGGACAACCATCCACTGCATAGGTAAATACATACATTTGTCCATTTTATGTCCATTTTAACAAACATGGCAGATTAAATGCATTTGGTTTAATGTGAAAAAAGATAGATATCATTATCTGACTGTTGCTTTAAGAATGTTAAAGCATTAACTCTCAGAGATTAACATCTTTAAAATACAATTCCAAAACACAAGAGCCCATTATAAGCTTCACAAATAGAAATGGTTATTTTGGAAATATGAACAGTGCTGCTCAAAAAGTCTAATATAAATTGCCATATAAAATAAAATTAAAAATAAATACATTTCTATATATTTATTTTGCCTTCAGTAGGTGAAATGGATGCATGATTGGAATCATGCGTTTGACATGGATATTATAGAACATTTCATATCTGTTCCAGAAACTCCCCTTAGGAAAACAGTACTGCTCAATTGAAAACTGAACCATGTAGCACTTAAAGACCATTTTCCCAGTGGTGGTTACCCTTCACAATAAGCCAACAAATCATATGCAGGATTAACCTTACCCTTAACCTTGAATTTAGACTTGCATTTGTACTGTATTTATTGTAAGTCTGGAATTCTGTGAATTCAGCATGTCCTATATGCTTGTGCTGACCTACCAAGTTAAATTCCTGTGTAATCTGTACATTTGGTGAATAGAATAATTCTCAGTCTGACACTTCACCTTAAAAAAATCATGAGTTGTTTTTGCAGTTTGCTTCGGGTCACTGTGGATCTGCGCTGTGGAGCACCATCCACTGAGTTCTGAAGCTTTTGGCTGAATCTGAGCAGATAATCTATCCCTATATTCATCTGCCAGATTTCACATCAATAAATACAAGGGAACCATTCCACTGGCAGCCATACATGCCCATTCCACAACACTACCTCCACCACGCCTGACAACTGAGGAGGTATGTTTTGGATCATAAGCAGGTCCTTGCCTTCTTCATACCCATCTCTTCTTATCATCCTGATACAAGTCTAATCTGTCCATAAGATGTTGTTCCAGAGCTATATAGTTTTTGTGCTGGGTTGCTTTCCACATACTTTTGGCCATTTAGTGTAGTTCTATAATTTGAAAAATACAATATGCACACCAACTCTAAAATACACAAACATCAGTACTGCATATGCCAGTACTTGGGGACAAATCCTTTGTTCTTAACCTGATTCCATAAAAACTTATTCAAACAGCCTACCCCTACTCATTCTGGAATGCCACATTCTAGCATCTGTTAAGAATCAGAACATTCCTGTTCACTCACCAGGTAGTTCCTGATAACTCTGTCGTCAAGTCAGCGGTACACAGGTAAGAGAAGCAAAGACCTTTGTTGATGAAGAGGCTGATGAATAATCTGTGGAACAGAAAAATATCACTAATATATAATTTATTTATATGAAGAATCATTTTAATATCTGACACTGAAACATCTGCTGTTACTGAATAGGTACTGATAACCCAGAGGGTACCATTCATTCAAATACACAACAGAAATCTTCATTTTGGAATCCATTAACAGTGCCATTAAAAAAGTCTAATATCACTTGCCATATAAAATAAAATAAAAAATAAATTCATTTACACACACACACACACACACACACACACACATATATATATATATATATATATATATATATATATATATATATATATATATATATATATATATTGTCCTTAACAGTGTCTGTTACTTTTATGAAGAATGGACCACACGATACATCCCAAAATATTGGTTCCATCAACTTACGTTAAAAGTGAAGTATGTTTTTTCCCTCTCCTGTAAAGTTACCACTTTGGAGAAACAAGGTTTCCTCTGACAACAGCATTATATACATATATATAATAAATATTTCATACCTTTAAGACTTTTTTTGCTACATTTAATTCAGTTAATCCTATGCAGCTTCATCAACAACACAACAGTAAAGTTATGCTTACCTGTGTAAATACTGGAGATACTCGATCTGTGTGGTGTGGTGTGGTGTTGTCCTCCTTTTATACAGTCTTTACCGCGCTGGCTGTATGCTAGGTATTTTCCCAAAAAAAGAAAATGAAGTTAATGCCGAAATTGAAAAATGCTCTGCTGTGGCAACCCCTATAAAGGGAGCGGCTGAAAGAAGAAGATATTTTAAACTACAAACACGCCTTTAACGGTCCTCTGCCCTCGCAAAAACATGCCCATAAAACAACAGTATGACTCTACACTGCGATACGCACTGAATGCAGTGCAAATGAACAACGTGGAAATATTCTGACCATGCGATGAATTTTTTCAAGTAAAGAAAGTCTTTAACTGTGTTGTTTAGTGGGCTACTTTCTGTTTTCGAAAAGTGCATCACTGAGGGTTTCTTTGCTTCAAACTGGAGCAGTTTAACTTTGTGGGCACATTTGCACAAAGCACTGATGTCTGTAACTCAGTTTGAGCTGCTTTCATACTAAAATTGATTGATTTGGCACAAGTGAATAGAAACACACAGTGAGAAAGTTTAGAAGAATGGTACATACACAGAAAAGCAAACCTATCAGCATGCTTAAAATTTTATAATGACACAACACAGTCGACAGTCCACTTTTAACTGTTCTCAAGTACAGGACAAGCATTTAGATTTAGATTTAGATACAAGATATTTAGCCTTGTAGTACTTCATGAAAGTCATAAGCTCTAAATGTATTTTCCTTATTATACTGCCCTAGGCTGTTAATTACAACCAGTAAATCAGGACACAGCTGGGTTTCAAACACTGAAGAGGAATTTTAGGGGATTTCACACTGATAAACACAGAAAATTCTCTCATGCCCAAAGACACTCCTTTCTCCACAGATCCACCGAATGTTCTTGTATTTATTCATATTTAACAAAGATTTTAAGGTTGTAATTCTTTGTCCTGCCCATGCCATCCTAATTTTGATATTCACATATAATTTGATTTATTACACTGTGAGAAGGTTTGTTTATGTATAGCGCACAGTCAAAATTAACTTAATGAAAACTTCATTTAAAGTGACATTCCAGAAAAATATCCACTAGCATGCCTAATGTATGAATGTATGTTACTTGTAAATGCACATACAAATTATTTAGTGTTAGTTACATTTTTAGTAAGATGCCTGACAGCAAACCATAACCAAGACACTACAACTCTTTAACACACTTACTTGTTCAAAACAAAATCTCCTTGCTGTCCCTTGTCATGAGTCAAAATTGGCAAGGCCATATTTACAAAAAATCCCCAAAATGAGTCATAAGTTCTATGGTGACAAACATTACAGGACATTTTTAAAATAAACTGCATTAAGATAAAAGATGTTCCCATCGCTTTTACTGTGGAGCTGATAGTGAAAGTAGAAAATTATGCAGAAATAATAGTTATACACTCTGATATAGATAAGTATTCACCACTGGAAAGAGTTTAAACATTGACACTAATTTAAAAACAGAAACCTTTTTGTAAATAACAAAACTGCCAGTAGAGGGCAACAATGTTACACTTAGAAATTCAGGGGAGCTATGTATCTTCATAGTAGTTCAGTAGTCCAGAATCACAATGTAAAATCTCTGTCATATTTTATTCATAATACCATTTTCATATCCATCTCATTCATTACTTCTTGTTCACAAATGTTGCACACTCTTTTGATCTGTTGTATGGCTCCTTAAAGCAGCTTTGTGCATGTAGTAAAGAGACAGAGAGAGAGGGAGAGATAGAGAGAGAGAGAGAGAGAGAGAGAGAGAGAGAGAGAGAGAGAGACAGAGACAGTGACAGAGACAGAGACAGAGACAGAGACAGAGAGAGACTGAGGTGAGAGAGACAGAGACTGAGAGAGAGTGAGTTTTGTCGACCGGCAATCTGAAAATGGGATAAGACTCGACAGCTCATTTTACTGGTGCGTGGGTTCTAAAGAAGCATCTTGTAGTTGCACCTCTTAGACCAACAGCTTACAGACCCTCTAACAGTACTTCAAGTTAGAGCTTTTCAGCACAAACCAGAAAAGATTTAGTGTGAGTGCATCCTGCTGAGAAAAAGAACCAAGAACCTCCAGTGGACTAGACTACTTTACCAGGAGGGAAAGGTAAGCATTCACAAACTCCATATAGTTGAATATATTACCTTTTCTCTCGTTCTTGTTGCCACTTTTAAATATACATTTTGGCTGCAGTTTATGAAAATGACAAGAATCAATTTATTTTGATACAAATGTGTTTGAGAAATAAAGTGAGAGAGTGTAGTAGGGTAGTTTATACAAAACAGATCTGGTTGTGCTTTGATACTCTGCATGTGTGTTGAGGTGTATGTGTGTGTGTACTGTTTGATAGCTGATATGTTAAAATTGCAGCTTCATCCTCCACTCATAGTTAACCTCGAAAACCTTTAATGTATGCATCCTATTTTATCAAAAATAAGCACACTGAATAAGTGGTATTTCTTATAATGAGCAGCTCTGCTTTGATTAACCTAATGCAACCTGGGAAATGAGCCTAAAGCGTATTTGTTAACCACTGCTGACAATCAAAGTCAAAGAAACTCCACAACAGAATCATGGAAAGTCCCAGTTTTTCCATTTGCACTTCATCTGCATGGTGTTATCATTGTATGCGATAAAATGTTCTCTGGAGCAGATCTGTGTTAAAAAGGCAAGGGAAGCTGTGAGAGACTGTTGGTAGCTTTCTAAGTACTACATAATGTCTCCATAAAACACATGCGAATCTGTGCATTTGGGTGGAAATGCCCCACTCATACAGGCACCAAGCTTTGATCACTGGTTTCCTAGCAACGCTCAGAAGAGCTGCCCCTCCTCCTTCCATCCACTCTCACTCACTCTGCATGTTATTACACATTTAATGACTGAAAATATGGTGTAACATCACTGGAAAACTTCTGAGGGGATCCAGAGGTCAGTAATATAAAGAGGTTTATTTACAGTTCAAGAGTCTGCATCATGGGAGCCTGAAGAAAAAAAAATGACACACAACACAGCCTATATCTGCTTTCAGGAAAATCCAACTGGCACCAAGAATAAAGCCACTTAAATTTATATGTTTTGAACAGCTGCTGATGTTTTCTATTGGTTTGAGCTTGAGTCATCTGGCCTTTGCAAATGTTCTGCTGCAACCAGTTGGGATTATTATCAGTTGCCAGTTGAAATGAACCAGCTGGAACTATTAGAATTGTACATGTGGTTTCTACTGGAATTTCCAATGCTCATCTAACACAAAACTTTCTCCTCTTTATATCGTAACCTCACGCTAAAAACAAAATAATCTACACATATACAAAGTACTGAGGCAATGGAGAAATGGAAAGTAAGTACACACAGGGCTTGAAATAATAAAATGTTGAAATAATAACATGTAGTATGGCATAATATAGCAATATAATTGATTTGATTCACTATCACTTATATAACTGGATGTCTCTAATCTAAGACATCTCATTACTCTTGTCTAAACTTGTTAAGACCTGTGGCAGCATATTCCAGACTTTATTCAAATACAAATGTAAACATTCAAATGCAAAATTGAAAATGCTAATTCAACTGTGTATTTCCAATTGTATTTCCAATGTGAGTGTGCGGTATTTGAAATGTAATTAAAATTCCAATGCAATATGTGTATTTGCATTTCTGGGTATAATGGCTGCTAAAGTTAATATGGAAAAGAAAAGTTTTCAGTTAAATTTTCATTGCATTAATTGTATTTCCACATCGTGGTGCTTCAGCTCTGCCACAATGAAACAAACAGAAATGCAATTGCATTTTCACTGTCAATGAGGCTTACTGTCAATCAAATGCTGTGAGTGGGATTTGGGGAGGGTCTTCTTAGTGTGGGATGTGTTTTAAGAGGAAGTAATGCATCTAAACATTGGCATTACTAAAACAGAGTTAGATGCTTGTTTACATTACGGAACTAGCAATAGTAACCATTGCTAGTGACATTTTAACTTGCCAGCCAGGCCGTGGATAATTATATACAAAGTGATTCCCTGTTGTTTTGTGTGGATGAGATTGTGGACCGACTAGGAGAGTTTGTGGCTGCAAAGTATCAATGTTAGTGACGTAGTGAGCGACTTCAGGCAGAGGCTAATAGGATTGTTGGAGGACCCAGACGGCCAATGATGGATATTCTTATTAAGAAGGTGCAGGGCCACTGTGGGTTCAGTGCAGTGTTTCCCAACCTTGCTCCTGAAGAAACTTAACAATAAGATGATTTTGGAAAGCTCATTAACAGGCCTTGACTACTTTTTTATGTGCATGTTAAAGCAAGAAAAGCACTAAGATCAGAGCAGAGTTTCTCCAAAAGTTGTGCAAACCTCCAGCCACAGTTTCACTAACATTGGTGTTTGTGCAGGCACCTGCTCTGCTAGTCGCTCAAGAATCGCTTCCACACAAAATAACAGCTCACTAACGACCGCTGACTACTTATAACAGGTATGTTACAGCAGGGAAAGCATTAAAATGTGCAGTGCAATGTTCCTCAGACAGTTCAGCGAGCCTCTGTCTGAAGTCGGTCACGATATCAGTAACATTAGTGTTTATGCAGTCACAAGCTTTGATAGTTGGTCAGGAATCTGCTCCACATGAAACAACAAGAAAGCACTTTTGACAGAATTATCCTCGGCCTAGTTAACGAGTGTTAAAATGTCACTAGTAGCATTTGCTATTGCTAGGTCCATATTGTAAACAGTCGTCTAGGTCTGTTTCAGTCAATTTTAGACTTGTCACTTCCTCTTAAAACATGCCCCACACTAAAAAGTCTCTCCCGACATCCTACCTTAAGTGTTTGATTGACAGGAAGCCTTGTTGACGGTTGAAAATGTAATTGCAAACAGGATTGCAACTGCATTTTTTCACTTTGGCAGAGCTGAGACTCCACAATGAGGAAATGCAATTGGAAATGGGTGATTGTTTTTCTTTTTTTAATACATTATATTTTCAAAAGTATTCAGTCACCCATCCAAATCATTGAATTCAGGTGTTCCAATCACTTCACACACCACAGGTATATAAAACCAAGCACCTAGGACTGCAGACTGCTTCTACAAACATTTGTGAAAGAATGGGTCACTCTCAGATGCTCAGTAAATTCCAGCGTGATAGGATAGCACCTGTGCAGCAAGTCCAATCGTGAAATTTTCTCGCTACTAAATATTCCACAGTTAACTGTCAGTGGTATTATAACAAAGTGGAAGTGATTGGGAATGACAGCAACTCAGCCACGAAGTGGTTGGCCATGTAAAATAACAAAGCGGGGTGAAATGCATAGTGTACAGAGGTCACCAACTTTCTGCAGAGTCAGTTACTACAGATCTCCAAACTTCATGTGGCCTTCAGATTAGCTCAAGAATAGCGTAGAGAGCTTCTTGGAATGGGTTTCCATGGACGAGCAGCTGCATCCGAGCCTTACTTCACTAAGTGCAATGCAAAGCGTTGAATGCAGTGGTGTAAAGCACCACCACTGGACTCTAGAGCAGTGGAGACGTGTTCTCTGGACTGACAAATCACGGTTCTCTGTCTGGCAATCCGATGTCAGGAGAACAGTAATTGTCTGCATTGTGCCAAGTGTAAAGTTTGGTGGAGGGGGGATTATGGTGTGGGGTTGTTTTTCAGGAGTTCGGCTCGCCCCTTAGTTCCAGTGGAAGGAACTCTTAATGTTTCAGCAAACGAGGAGATTTTGGACAAATTTATGCTCCTAACTTTGTGGTTTGGGGATGGTCTCTTCCTGTTCCAACATAACTGTGCACCAGTGCACAAAGCAAGGTCCATAAAGGCATGGATGAGCAAGTTTGGTGTGGAATAACTTGACTGACCTGTACAGAGTCCTGACCTCAACCCGATAGAACAGCTTTGGGATGAATTAGCGCGGAGACTGCGAGCCAGGCCAATTAGCGTGGAGACAGCTAGATAAACATACCTGCTAAAGTCAGGGGACAGCCAGCTTTATACACCAAGTGCCCTATACTGCGTAAGTCAGCTGACATTGCAAATAAATTAATAGAGTAATTAATACAGCTTTGCATATATAATAAATTTAACATTACGCTAACTTACAAATGAGTTTTGCTGGATATTCAAATTACCCCTTTACAAAAAAACAGGTATGTAATCATGAGAATGAAGCTTAGGATACGAAGTTATGAAATGGTATGGCCCACTATGGGGGTGTTCAAAACTGTATTAAACATATTTCTGACAAGACAGTGGAAACATATTTCAATATTTACTATTAAAGCGATTCACTACGCATAGAGCTTACTCCTGAGTGAATTCTCTCAGCTTTGTGTCTTTGCCTCCCTTACGAGAGTTTTAATGAGGGGGCGAATTCCCCTGCCCCTTTGTAATTCGCACCCTGAGCGAATGAGAGTAGCTCCATATCATAAGAGTATATGAGTGACAGTGAGGCCTGTTTAAAAGGGTACTATTTCACCAGTCTTCTTTTTGCATACTAGCTAGCCATATGTGGCCAAGGCTGTAGTCTTGATTTTCAAGTTAAATTGCTGTCTCACCCTGCAGCAAAAGTCAGAGAGAGAGAGAGAGAGAGAGAGTCCTGTAAAAAATACATAAATAAAAAAACTGGTGGAACTGGAATAAAAGGAATAAGAAAAAGTCATTCTTATTTTCAACTTTGAATAGTCTTATAAAAGACCTGTCACATAAGAACTACTGTGTTTTATCAGGAATATCTCAATGGCTATATGCTATTGAAATGGTGGAGGTCAACAATTAAACGTTATTTGGATCAGTAGTGTCTACACTATTACCTTCTTTTATTTTCATTTTCTTGCAATTAAATTCATTTACATTTACATTTATATCATTTAGCAGACGCTCTTTTCCAGAGCGACTTACAAAAGTGCTTGTCATTACTTCAGAATATCTCATGTTAATAAAGGTCGACATAATTTTAAAGAGCTTTGCTCTAAATTGCTACCTGAAGTTATCTATGCATTGAGACCTAAAACAAATACAACAAGTAGAAAAATACCTACAACTCAACACAGAGTCTACACAACACTAAACCTGCTGAAAAAAAGTTTGTAATAAAATACAGTGAACAAAAAGAGGTGAAGATCTTTAATAGACAGTGTTAGTGATTAGATAAGTGTAGTGTAAAGAGATGGGTCTTCAGACGTCGTTTAAAGACAGCAAGTGATTCTGCTGTTCGGACACTTAGGGGAAGTTCATTCCACCACCTTGGTGCCAGGACAGAGAACAGTCTGGAGGCATGTTTTCCTTGTGATCTGCAAGATGGTGGGTCAAGTCGAGTCGTACTTGAAGCACGAAGGTCTCTGGGTACGGATCTAGCTTTCACCATTGATCTCAAGTAGGAAGGAGCTGGACCATTTTTGGCTTTGTAGGCCAACATCAGGGTTTTATGTCTGATGCGAGCTGCTACAGGAAGCCAATGAAGGGAACGCAGCAGTGGAGTGACATGGCTGAATTTAGGGAGGTTGAAGACAAGTCGAGCTGCAGCATTCTGGATCAGTTGCAGGGGCCTGATGGTACGCATTGGAAGACCAGCCAGAAGGGAGTTACAGTAATCTAGTCTAGAAATGACTAAAGACTGAACGAGTACCTGTGTGGCCTCTCTAGAGAGAAAAGGTCGAATTCTCCGGATGTTGTAAAGGAGAAATCTGCATGACCGAGTCAGGTTAGCAACATGAGCCATGAAAGAGAGCTGGTCATCTACAACTACCCCAAGACTACGAGCTTCTGTAGATGGAGTAATCAGGGTGTTCTCAAAGGGAATTGAGAGATCACACCGAATACCAGAAGATCCCGGGATGTAAAGCATCTCCGTCTTGCTTGGGTTCAGCTTGAGGTGGTGGGTTGTCATCCACGATGCAACGTCTGCCAGATACGCTGCGATCCGAGTCGAGACCTGTGTGTCATTAGGAGGAAAAGAAAGGATGAGTTGTGTGTCATCAGCATAGCAGTGATATGAAAAGCCTTGAGAAGAAATAACATGTCCGAGTGAGCGGGTATAGAGAGAAAATAGGAGAGGACCCAGAACTGAACCTTGAGGAACACCAGTGGAGAGGTTGCATGGAGTGGATGTTGAGCCCCTCCATGTTACCTGGTAGGAGCGCCCCTCTAGGTAGGACTCAAACCACTTCCATGCTGTTCCTGAAATGCCAAGGCCAGAAAGGATAGACAGAAGAATCTTGTGATTGACAGTGTCAAAGGCTGCAGAGAGGTCGAGAAGAATCAGAACTGATGACAGTCCAGCTGACCTTGCTGCATGGAGTTTCTCTGAAACTGCGATGAGTGCAGTTTCAGTAGAGTGGGCTGGTTTGAACCCGGATTGGTTGGGGTCCTGTAGCTGGTTTTCAGAGAGAAAGACAGATAGTTGGTTGTAAACAGCACGTTCGAGAATTTTAGAAAGGAAGGAAAGGAGAGATACCGGTCGGTAATTGTTTAGGATGGGGACCACCCTAGCTGCCTTGAAAGAAGATGGAACCATTCCAGATGACAGGGAGCTGTTGATGATGGAGGAAATGAAGGGAAGAAGTTCATAAGAGATAGACTGGAGCAGTGTAGATGGGATGGGATCCAGAGGACAGGTTGTAGGGTTACAAGATGTTAGTAGTTGATGTACTTCCTCATTTGAAAGAGAAGAAAAGCAGGTAAGAGTTTTAGGAGAGAGTGAGTGGTGGCATACAGTGGTTGGAGTCAGAGAAAAGGAGTCACAGATCTTATTTACCTTTTCTTATCCTAACTGCTGAGCTGATTAGAGCTAGAGCAGAGACAACACACAAAATAACTGAACTAGCAAAGTCTAGCCAAAGTTTTAAAATACTTAAGCCTACCTTAAAAGACAGAGAGTTCTTTGAAATTAAGACAGCACACTGATTAAATTCAGGGACTACAGCTGATTATAAGGACTAGCTTACTGGACCCGCCTCCAAAGTAATTGTCTATTTGGTTTCACCCAATTCACACTATCCTAACTGCTGAGCTGATTAGAGCTAGAGCAGAGACAACACACAAAATAACTGAACTAGCAAAGTCTAGTCAAAGTTCTAAAATACTTAAGCCTACCTTAAAAGACAGAGAGTTCTTTGAAATTAAGACAGCACACAGCACACAGCACACAAATTCACTCTAGTAGCACCACATAAGCCATTATGGGGTTATAATTTTATTGAAGTCCTTCATCATGGCTTCTGTGTTAGTTCTTGCAGTTGTGAAACACAGAATACATTTAACCCATTCCTTTAGCTTTACAGAAAATCATTGAACCCTCTTGGGGACAATGGGGAATAGGGGAAACGGTTTGAAATGGGTAGGAACAGAAGATAATGAAAACATGTGAGATACTCCGGTACCAAGGACTGAAACTGTCTAAGCTAGAAAAAAAACTGAAAATGTGAGTCAGCCTTTAAGTAATAATGAAGGTTGAGCTGCATCAAATTAATTTTCTAGTTTGATTGGTTGTTTCCATAATTTTATTCTTTGTGAGATTTGTGAATGTGCTTCTTTATTCTTTGTGAGATTTGTGAATGTGCTTCTTTATTCTTTGTGAGATTTGTGAATGTGTACTTTAATTCTCTGCAGAGAATGACAGAGGTTATAAACACACCAGAACAAACAAGAGGTGACCTTGCTGTAGGAGGAGCTTCTGGAGAGGAAGGCATCTCCTTCCAGGTCAGTGCTGCTATCAGCCAGTCTGCTCAATTGCTTTTATCTGTGCAATAGAATATTGATTTGTTTCTTCAAAAAGGAAAGATTTTGCTGCTAAATCCAATCACAAATGTGTGTAAAAGCTGTGACATTGACTGGGTCAGGCTTCTGTGTCCAGATCGTCCCAGATGTGCAGGAGCGGCACCCAAAGTTGTCCAAGCGTTTGCCCTCCATTGTGGTAGAGCCCTCAGAGGGAGAGGTGGAGAGTGGAGAACTGCGGTGGCCTCCAGATGACCATACACATACACGCTGCCCAAGAGACATCACCCATGACCCTGCTGCCCAAACCCAGATGACAAATGAATGTGAAAATACAGGTGTGGAAATAACAATTGGGGATATTTGCCATGTGTCTTGATGCTTAGTGCTCTATGGGCAAGGCAAGGCAAAGCAGGCTTAGTTATATAGCAATTTATAAAGGCAATTGAAAAGGAAAGTAAGGACATGGTGCTAAAGTGTTAAAAAATAAACAGAAGCTAAAAAGAAAATGAACAAAAATAAGTAAAAATACAGTATATCCAGAGTAATAAAACAATGCTAAAAAATAAAGGATTACAAGAATAATTTAGAGCTCAATTATGAATGCACAGAGAAATGTTTTTAACCTGGATTTAACAGTCACTAGATTTGAGGCACTTCCTGCAGTTGGTTACAGTCATATGTAGCATAACAGCTAAATGCAGCTTCGTTGTCACGATTGGCCCCTCCCAGTCTCCTCATGTGCTTTTGTTTACCCTTTAGTCCTGTCATGTGCTTTTGTTTTGATTTCTTCCCAGTCCAGCCCCCTTGTTCTGTGACTGTGCCCCTGATCGTTCCCACCTGTGTTTTCCACCTGTGTCCAGTTATCCCTCGTTATCCCTGTTTGTATTTAAGCCCTGCATTTGCCCCTAGTTTTCATTGGTCTTTGTTTGAGATGTTATATGTTAGATGTTTGATGTTCTGAGTGTTTGTTGGTGTTGTTTGATTCAGTGTTTCTTTCATCATGTCTGAACTCCAATCTCTCTGTGTTGGCTTTTTGAACCTGGACTGTCATGACCATGACCCTGGATTTGCCCGAAAAAAAAACTTGCTTATCTCCTCATATGTGTCTGCGTCCTCGCTCTTCGCAACATAAAGACCAACCACCAAAGGACGCAGTGAGAAAGCAAGACTCTGGTATGTGGTTGTTCCGTTGGGATGAAACTTCGGCTGTTTCTAAGCAGCCTGAGTTAGATATGTCCCAACACCACTAAGCCGGAGACAGCAAATCCCCTGGCACTGAGGGTACACAAGCGCCTTGTCTGTCCCGTAGAAAACCGAAGGACCATCCTGTCTTTGGTTTGGACGACAAGAGCTCAGGTAAGCACCTTGTGTCTGCCCGTCTTGAGCCCTGCTGCAGGGAGGAGCGACCTACAGTGCAAGATGAGGCTAGATGGAAGGAACCTGCAGATAACCCTTACCGTGGTACTCGGTGCATTCTCAAGTGCCACAGCGAGCTTTCCATAACTCGACTGAGCCTTGGGAGCGGCCAAGATGGTCCTGTGTCTGTGTGTTCCTCCAGGTTGGGACAGCTGTCCCCAGCCCAAGTTCCTGATCCCGTGGCTGCACCCCGCGGCAAGCCTGATCCCGTGGCCACATCTGCCAGTCGCCACACCTCCGGACCCGCCGCCAGTCACCGCAGGCCCGACGGCCGTCGCTGAAGACGTTGTTGCGGGCTCACCTGCCTCCATGGACGTCGTCGCGGGCTCGCCTGCTTCCATAGTTGCAGTTCCTTTGTTCCCACCAGTTCCGCACTTGCCTGTGTCTGTGGCTCTCCGAGGGTCTCCTGTTCATCCTGTCTGCTTGTGTCTGCTGTTCCCTGTGGGCCTTCTGTTCCTCCTGTGTCTGTTGCTTCCTGTGGGCCTCCTGTTTCTCCTGTGTCTGTTTCTGTGTCTCCTGTTTTTTCTGTTCCTTCGTTTTTGCCCTCCTCTGTTCCTGGTATTGTCTTGTTCCCTTCTGTGCCCGTTCCCATTCCTGTCGTGGTTCCTGTTCCTGTCTCTCCTTCTGTTTCTGTCCTGGTTTCTGTCTGTGTCTGTTTCAGTGCCTGTGTCAGTTTTGGTCCCTGTTCCCCCTGTCTTTTGTGTGGTCTGTTACGTTCATGTTTCCCTCATCCTGTTGTGCCACCAGTTGTCTCTTGTTCAGTGTCGTTTTGTCTCCTCATCCTCCCTCCATGTTTTGTCCTCATTCTGTTCATGTTTCGTCTATTCCGGTGTTTGGTGCTGTCTCGTCTGTTTCTGCTCTTGTTTCTTTGTCTATGCACTCTGTTCCTCATGTTTGGCTTCTGTGCCCATTCATATTGCTGCTCCTATTGTCCTGTGTTCTGTTCCTGTTTCACGTTCTGAGCCTGCTTCTGTTTCCGTTTCTGCTCCTGCTTCTGTCCCTGTTTCACATTCTGTGCCTGTTCCGGCTTGTTCCTGTGCCTGTGCCTTCTGATCCTTTTCCGTGTCCTGTCTGCCCTGTTTCCTGTGTCTGTTCTGTCCTTGTTTAGTTCTGTCCGTTTTTGGGTCCTTGGTGTCAGTTTTGGTTTTTTGTTTTGGCACGCTTCAGTGATGGGGGGATCACCTCCCAGTCTCCTCATGTGCTTTTGTTTACCTTTTAGTCCTGTCAAGTGCTTTTGTTTTGATTTCTTCCCAGTCCAGCCCCCTTGTTTTGTGACTCCGCCCCTGATTGTTCCCACAATGGATTGTGTTTTCCACCTGCATCCAGTTATCCCTGTTTGTATTTAAGCCCTATGTTCTGTTTGTTTGTTGGTGTTTGATTCAGTGTTTCTTTCATCATGTCTGAATCCCAATCTCTCTGTATTGCCTTTTTATACCTGGACTGTCATGACCATGACCCTGGATTTGCCCAAAAATAAAACTCTATCTCCGCATATGCATCCGCCTCCTCGCTCCTTGTTACATTCGCCCTGTTTAGTTTGGACTCTAGGCTCTACTAGCTAACCTGTGTTCAAGAATCTAAGAGAGCTTATTGGTTTATATTCTTTAATCACATTTCAGAATTGTATTCTGGACCTAAACCGTTCAGTGATTTATAGACTAGAAGCAGCTATTCTGCAGTTAACCAGAACCCAGTGTAAAGATGTTAGAACTGGAGTAACATGCTCTGTTCTCTTGGTCCTGGTTAGAAATCTTGCAGTAGCATTCTGAATGAGCTATAGCTGTTTAAAGGCCTGTTTTGATGGGTCCAATTAAGAGACTGGAGTCCAGCTTCATTTTTGGATTTCTCCAGGTCTTGTTGGGACACAGCTTGATCCCATTTCTTCTTTTTAACCTTACACCTTGTTTTTGAGTGTCACCCTAAACCCCTTGGAACTGGGTTACAAGGGGTAGTAGATGAAATCTCACCTTACGCAATGGGACAACCTTCAAACAAACAAAAAAAAACATTTCTTCATTAACAGGCTACTATAGCTGCTCTATAGGCGACCCGGTCTGTCGTCCGCGATAGCAGAGAAGGGAGAAGTTCAGCAACCTCGTTGATGGGCTTTAGTTACATTTAGGGAATTATACGCTTTCAAAGAGGGGAGCAGCAGTGACATTCTGGTGTTTTCAGGTGTCAGAACTGCTGAACTATTTAAGGTGGAACAGGAAAGTTAGCTAGCTATAGTGAGACATAGCATACTATTAGCAATTGTTTGTGCTTGTTATGAATAAAACAAAAATAATGCATTGAAATGACATTCAACTAAGATAATAACAGAGAAAATACTAATATTTGTGGGTTTAGGGCTAGATGTGAACATGCAAAAAAGAGGGCTAAGGGCTAAGTGGTAGGGGCAAGGCATGAAATGGGATTGGGCCCAAATGTTTGGCTTTTTGTTAGGATGATAGAAGGTTCTTTTGGTAATTGCTTTGACATGGCTAGTGAAGGTGAGATCTGAGTCTATTGTAACACTAAGATTGCGGATTCACACGTTTGTTACAGTTCTGGATTCAAGGTATGCCTCTAATTGTTTTTAAGTGTCTTCTCTATAGTTGGTAATAAGCATAAGTAACGGAATAAGCATCAGACTAAGCTGAGGCTCATTAGGTCAGTCTCTCTAGTTCAGTCCTCTCAATTGCCAATCTTCTTAAATTATGGTTTTGTCAATGAATTATGTGTGCTTCCTTGTGTATGTGATATGAATTATAATTAATCTTACTGTTTTCTCACAGAAAACGTCCAGGAGCAGGGTGACTGAAGCAACACGAGTACATCTGATGCAGCCGAGCATTTCTGAAATACAGTGTAATCTTTCATTATCACAAGCCTCCGTTTTCAAATCTCTCTTTCTTTCAGTCACATACAAATATATACAGATAAAGGAAAGGCCCTTAAGTGCCAGATATTTTAGCTTACATAATAGCTTTATTCATAATTAATTCCTACATACATATATAGTGACACAGTTGCAAAAACATGTATATTGCAAATATTAGCATCACATAAACATGTAGTTGTTCCAAAATATTCAGTGCTGTAATATAATATTTTTGCTTTGAAGAACCCCTGAAGATTCCACAGCATGCACTCTGTAATCAGATGAGTGTTTGGGCTCTACACCATAGTGACTACTATGAGCATCATCTCCATGTGAACATTATTTATCACGCAAGCACAACTGAAAACTTTATGTAAGGAGACTTCATGCTCTCTCAATAACATCTGGCAGGGATTCTTAGATACTGACTGCCTTGAAACTTCAATGAAGCTCACCTGTCAATCATTCTTGGTGGATATGTTAGTCAAACCCAAGTCTCCGTTTCAAAAGTCTGTCTGCACTGCTGGGTACTCTTCACATATACACACTGTAGTGAGACACTTTATATTCCACATTTAAAGCAGCAAACATTACCAAAAATAATATATTTAATGATCAGATTTGACTTGTTTGATTTTAACAAGTGAAAAAAAAGCACAGTATGTACCAATAATTCAGAATCCCAAAAGCAAATTATTAATGTGCCACTTAAATTCATCCAGGAAATCTGATGCATGTACACAATACCTTCATCTGACCACAGCATAAAAATGAAGAAAATGCATGCACCATTTTACAAGGACAATATGCGTAAATGTATGTCCTGTAACAATGTATTTCATATATAGAGTTTTCATATTGGTGCTGATCATGATTGTCATATAAATTCTGTCTACACTTCAAGGTAAAACACATAGGGTCCTATTTTCTTGATCATAGTTCAAGCACAAAAATAAGCCACTTCTTGTGGATGTTCGCAAGTGTGAGCTCTCAAGAACAGACGAATTATGCCTGCTAATTCCTTGTTGCTGAGTCTGGTATTTTAAAGCAATAATCCTATTGAAAACAGTTTATCAGTTATATATATAGTTAGTATTTGGGTAAGGTTGCATATTTATATTGAAGTGGTTTGACAAATATAAAAGTTAAAAATAGAAAATTATAAATAAACAAAAAAGAAGCAAAATTTTGGACTAAAGTGGGTGCAAAAATAGCACTGTTCGGCAGATTTGAATACCATGCGCCCTGTTGCGTTACTCTACTGATATCAGCACAGGCTGTTCATTACATAAACAGCAACTGGGAGCAAACAGGAAAAAAAATTCTTGTGAGAATTAAAATTTAAAAAAATAAAAAAGTTTGCTGTTTCAGTTTTGTGGAATCTATTGTCAGATGTTTATATGGTATAATGAAGTACAATTATAAGCATTCCATATGTGTGTTAACTTTTTATTGACAAATACATCCAGATTAAGCAAAGACTTAATAAAAGACTTCAAGTGTTGACCCTGGGCATGCTGGATATCAGCTTCTGGGCAAAATCTTGAATGATGACAACCCATTCTTGCCTAATCAGTGCTTGGAGTTGATCACAGTCTCTGGGTTTTTGTTTGTCCACCCTCTTTTTGAGGATTGACCACAAGTTCTCAATGGGATTGAAATCTGGGGAGTTTCCTGGCCATGGACCCAAAATTTCCATGTTTTGTTCACCAAACCACTTGGTTATCACTTGTGACACGGTGCTCCATCATGCTGGAAAAAGCATTGTTCACCTCCAAATTGCTCCTGTATCGTTGTTTTGATAACATTCCTTATTCAGCTACGAGATCAGGTCACCACCATGGTATGTCACAAGGCAAAAGTGGCTTGGTGAACAAAACATTGAAATTTTGGGAAACTGCTCAGATGCTTGTAATTGTACTTCATTATACCATATAAACATCTGACAAAAGGTTCTAAAAAACTGAGGCAGCAAAATTTGTGAAAACCAAAATTTGTGCCATTCTCAAAACTTTTGGCCACGACTGTAGATTATTAGTGTCCATTGTTTGATCTTGTATGTAAATGCTTTTGACCTGAATAGTGTCAGTACTTTTTAATAAAGTCTCATCTTAGAAATCTGGTGAGTGTGTTTGTGATGTGTTAAAAAAATCTCTTATCATCTTTGTTTTTTTATTGTATAAACTTGTTAAGTTAAATGGTACAAAGGTTAAAACACAAGCCTAACTGAAAGTGTCTTTATTGCATATTAATTAGTATGTTAGTTAATATTTTGTCTGCAAAATGTTTAAACAGGTAAAGATTCATGCTTACTATTAATATAGGTATCCATAGATCATTCTTGAATGCAAGAAAACAAAAAGTTCCATAGTCTGTAATTAAGAAATGAAGGCCAGTATAGATAAGATATATTGAGTGCACACTGCAGGCATCTCTTAGAGATGTGACCAAGACACTTGAGCATTTACAAGAAACTGGCAATCATGTAGACACAGCAAGGTCAGGGAGGCCAAGGGTGAGTTCAGATTCAGAGAACCAGTTCATTACAATCACAAGTCGGTGAAACCAGCTATTAACTGCTCCTAAAATAGAACAGCTAAATGCCACTGGTAGTACAGATGTTCCAACATCAGCTGCTCAGGAGAGATTGCATGAAGTTGGCCAAACTGGAAGAATTGCTACATTTTTTTTTAATGGACATTTGAGGAGAGGGAGTCAGAATTTGAAATATTTTGGTCCCAATTTCATTTCAGTCATTCACTACCATGGTCACCACTGCCAGAGTATTTGCAGTTGCTGAGGATATTCTTACTTTTTTAAATAGTCCCAGACAGTTGGTTCAGACATCCAGACACATTTGTAATGGTGTCTCAGTTTTTTTGTTTGTTTGTTTGTTTTATTCTGCTTTTCTGCCTCATGCTGTCTTGCTTTATTAGTATTGATGCTCACTGTTAAGGAAAACACTTTCTGGGTGAAGAAAAGGGGGAAGACCACAGTGTGTCTGATTAAAACATGTAAAGGATGTAAATATCCACCACAGTTCTTTATTGGCTTGAAGAGGATACAGATTGTTGGTAGCACATATGCAAATTGGATGTATAGGATAAGCATGGGTGGATAGATGAGGTTGGTTAATGGTTGGTTAGTGTAGTGGTTAACACCTCTGCCTTCTATGCTGTAGACTGGGGTTCAATCCCCCACCAGGGCAAGCTGCCTACACTATACCAATAAGAGTCCTTGGGCAAGACTCCTAACACCACCTTGGCCTACCTGTGTAAAATAACAAAATTGGAAGTCGCTCTGGATAAGAGTGTCAGCAAAGTGCCGTAAATGTAAATGAATGAGGAATGGACAGTGGATGGATGGATAGATGGGGAAATGGATGGTTTACATCAATAACACGTCCATTACTAGGATTCTAAACACACCTGCTACAGGAACAGATAGCCTTCAAACACATGTCAGGAAAGAAAGAAATGGTTTCTTGTTCCTGTATAAGACCTAGTCCCTGCTTACTGCTCCAAAGGGCTATGAAGTGCCCATAGCTTGACCTAAGAATTAGTAACAGTTGTAAGCATAGCTGATTGATGCAACAACACACAGCTGGCCAAGAAACAACTGAGGAGCGAATTATTTGATCACTCACGGTCCCCTAATGTGAGATTGCTATGTATAAAAATTCTGTAATTCTTATTTATTTCAGCTACTGCAGATGACATTCTGTACTTTAACTTCATAGTCATTGTTTCATTACAATTCAGTGTGCTAGAGTGCTTGTGCTAAACTGCTAAGATAAAATAACAAACATGTATCACTGTTACTTACAGTCTGCACAATAAGTTCTTTGTATTTGCATGGATTTTAGAAATGAATTATGCTGAAGAACAGTGATTTGTTATGGACATGCATGTCTGCACTTGTTCATTTTAACTCCTCACTGTTTTGCACCATTACATATTTCTTGACTAGTGTTGACAGCTGGGGAAGGGAGAGTTGGAAAAGACAACAAAGAAAAGTGAATCTAAACAAAGGCGCAGGAGAGGAGGAGGAAGAGGAGGAGGATGGAGAGAAGTAGAGAGACAGGCACACAGACAGTACATGTAAAGAAAGAACAGTGACGGCTTTTCGGTTGGCACTTACCCCTTGATTGTTGCTGATAAATGGTGCATAAAGTACAATGCAAGTATGGTTTGTGTAGGTAAGTTAAATTGTTCACATTGTTCAGTAGACAGAGAAGTTTGCATTCAAACAGGCTGGAAAGCCTCTACGCTACACTGTTTTATATTCTAAAGGCACATGTTAAAAGTGAACACAAGGTGATTAAGTTTTCCACAGAAGCTTATTGACTCTGTGATTAACATGACCTTTTTGACCTGAATTCTGCTCAGAGGGTCATTTGGTGTGCTTACTGATCCCATAATCCCCTTGTCAGTAATGATTCCAGTGAATTCTTGCTGCTTTTCCTCTTTTCATCCCCAAGCAAGAGCACATCCCCTCATGATTTCAGTTTTTTCGAAAGCCTGCCTTGTCTAATTTATTATCTCTATAAAAACATTTGGTTCATTAAGAACACTGTTTATCTTTCATTCACTTTTTTTCACTGCAGCATAGAGATACCCTTCCATGCCTCTGGTGATAATGTTTGTCACAGCAGTCTGGCTCATTTTGGACACAGAGCATGGCACTTGACCCACTTCTACAAGGGTCTGTAGGCTGATTGTCAGTCAATACGGCCATCAGCAGCAGACTCCCTGAATATCATTATCATTAACATCTGAGGCATAGACTCTGCACTGTCTTTATCTATCCATGTCCTTTTGATTGAATTCATTTATTCTGCTCTCATGCTAAGCACAAACAGAGCCTTGTGCAGGTGTTCTTCCCTATGAATAGGTTGCATTGTGAAGTGGAATGAAGCGCATTTGCTGTAATGTTTTACTCTCAGTAGTTAAAAGCCATGTTTTGTTTGGTGCATCAGCTTTAATCTCTCACTGCCCCTGCCACTGACAACTTCAAACGCATGATTTCAAAGGTGGCCAGGGTGGTGAAGTGAAAACACAGTCATCCACAACTAGTCACACATGTAGACTGCACATACGTATGCTTAAGCATGTTAGCAAATTGTTGTTGGAATATGAACTCTTTGTATTTATTAATTTATTTATTTGTTTATCTATTTATTTATTTATTTATTTATTTCAGTACATGCTTATTCCAACTTTGCTGCCTGAAATACATTCCAAAACGAGTTGGGACAGGAGCATAATTACCACTGTGTTACATCACCTTTCCTTTCCCATAATCATTTGGGGACTGAAGACTCCTTTAGATCCAGTTTTAAAAGCAAAAATTTTGTCATGCTTCTATTATCCAAGTCTTCAGCTGTGCAACTGTCAGGCCTTTGTTGAATTTTCTGCTTCATAATGCACCACGTTTTCAATGGGAGCTAGGTCTGGACTGCAAGCAGGCCAGTCTAGCACCCACTCTCTCTGATTATGCAGCCATGCTGTTGTAACAATCGCAGAATGTAGCTTGCAGTTGTCATGTTGAAACAAGCATGGGCATTGTCTAAGGCAGCATTGCACTGCTGTTAGAACAAAATCTTGTGTCTCCAAAATTATAACCTTACAGGAGAAGCAAAAAACCTACTTTAGTTTTAATGTAAGATGGAACCCAATTTTTTTTCAAGTCATTTTGGGCCATTTATTTCGGTGCATTCATCATGAAATTTATACACAGTATAAAGATCAACAGGCATTTTCAAATTATTTCAAAAACTAAAAACAACAAAAATTGAGACATGAGGTTTTGTTCCAACAGCAGCGATTTTTTTCCTCCAAATTGTGTACATACTGTAGCTTTCAGCTTTGATGGTGCATTCACAGACATGCAAGTTACACATGCTGTGGGCACTAACACACCCCTATATCATGACAGACTCTGACTAAAAATTACACACATTTTTGAGTCTTTTGATGATATTAAGCACTGCAAAGGGCAATATACATTAAGTCCATGCATTCACATGTTGAGGATCTCTATTCTTAAACCATTGGATTATTCATTCAATATACATTTTTGACAAAGTGGTGAGCCTCAACCTACCCATGCTAACAAAGACAAAGCCCTTCCTGGTTGCTCCATTTTCATCACCCATTTTGGGTGTTTTTTGAACATTTAAAAACTTCTGCTATAATTTGCCCTGTGCCAACTTTTTAGGAATGTGTTACAGGCATCAGTTTTAGAAAGACTCTCTATTTACAAAACACTAAGAAGCTAAGAAGCTGATCATTAAATACATGTCAAAGCAGACTTGCTTATCACTGCATTCAGATTTTATTAGCATTTCACATACTATCCCAACTTTTTACAACTACGGTTTGTACATTAAAAGTTAAGAACTTTATTTCATTCTCCTATAAAATTACAATTTTGAAGATGTAATGGCAGTTATGATATGATCAGTGACCTGTCATCTACTTCTTAGGAAATCCTTATTGAGAGATTCAAGAAAATCTGCTCAGTGAAAGAAATCATATCTAAGAAGATTATAATATGCTGACCCAATCTTTACATGAGGACCAGCAGTTTACTTTAACCCACACTTCAGTTTAACCCACAGTTCAGTTCCTCATAACAACATTACACATACAGTATTATTTATAGCAGTAACTGAATAATAAGCCTTAAGATTAATAATGGAATAATAAGCCATGACATCAGCTTTAGTTCATTCTATTCTGCCCTAACCTGAACAAAATCTAGGCATGTCATGGAGGACCTTACATATTTGCTATTTACATTGCAATGCTTTTGATGAGGAACTCTCTCTTTTTCTCTCTCTTGCCATGAGATATGCTAAAGGCATATTTAATGCCCTTTGCTAACCTTCCTGTGGTCCTCTTAAATGTCATCTCAATCAGATTCACATCAAAGACATCAGCAAATCAGAAGCCCTGAGTGATGGTGATGTGCTGTGTGTCTATTGCCCTTTTCAGTTGGCTTGAAAGGGGTCAGCAGTGAAGGGTGCATGCGTGGGTTTTATGAGCAGTAATGTTATGAGTAAATGTGTACACACCTTCCTACAGGTTTATTTATTATTAAAGAGGATGTGGGTTTGCTAACTCGAGGAGAGTCCATCCATGTCATGGTAAAGCACTCTCTAAAACAAAATCCTATCTATCTACATGTATCCATCTACATTGGGGGAACTTCTAAATGTATAAGGCTGCCAGACTTTCACTCAGATACTAAACCTGTAGCTCCAGTTCAGTTGTGTACCTCAGATAGAAAGGCTCCTGTGAGTTCCTTTCATGTTTTTAAACACCACACCTGTGCCTCCCTTTACCTTAGAACTATCTACGGCAACAGCTGTGATTTACTGGCAGTATTACAAGATTGTAAGACTGTCTTCGGTACAGCTTGAACACTTTACCTCACAAGAACTCAAGGTACAAATTAACAGTTTAATTTAGGAATCAGAGCAGTGAACTTATCAGAGACACATGAGAAAGCTGTGAAATGGATACTGATACAAGATCAGTGATGAGTGTCTGTGAATGTTTGTCATCAAATGAATGAAAAAGTATAAATTACAGTTGCTGCAGAATTTTAATGTCATTTTAGGTTGTGATAGTTGTACTGAAAGATAACAAAAGATAATAGAGAAAAGCTTAAATATATTTTTGTGCAAGCTTTCAAGTTTCAGCAGAAGTGGACATGTTCTACCTTGCTGTGAAAATGGTCCTGGGGTTCGTTGATTTGAGTCAATAAAACAATGAACAGGCTTGTGTACAATATATCATCAGACTTACAATTGTGGATAGCCTTTGTAAATAGAGTCTGCATACAGTTATGAGTAAGATGAAGTAAAGCAAATTCTATACAGTCCTGTACGGTATAATACATTTTATGGTTGTATTTATGATCAATTTCTCACAACCATCTTGGCTAAAACAAGGCTTACAAATATACACATATGCACACTGTAAAAAAACATGCAACTTTTAAACTTTGAAATGTTGAGTTTACTGAACTTCAAATTATAAGTTGACAAATGTAAAACAAATGATTCATAAGTTCAATGAGCTCAAAATACCAAGTAAACCAGGTTACTTACTTTTTAAATGCATTGTGCATTAGGAGCATCTCTGAGTCCTTATGATGCTGTTTGAGGAATAAAGATCCACTCAGATTTAGTTTGCTTGCAGTTTCATTTCAATCTCCATCTCCATTTTAGCCTTTTCTCCACATATATTTCATGCTTAAATAGTTGCATGGTGAAATGTAGGTGGAGAATGTGTCATATATCCTTCTTTATAGAACACTTTTTAGTGCTTTATAGAGCCACTTGCAAAAAAGATTCTTTATATAACCACATGCAACACATTCTCTCTCAATGTGAGGAATCATTTCACTATGCAAAGAACTTGTTATTTAATTATGACAGTTCGTGTAATACTCTTTTTTTGCAGTACGATTTTTTTACTATTAGATGTAGGTCACTTTTTTTAGCAAAAAGGCACCTCATAAAATTTGAATCCTGTATATATATATATATATATATATATATATATATAGAAAGTGTAAAAACCAGAAAGTGAAAGACACATACTTTCACATAGTTATTGAAAAATTCTTGTTAAAGTAGTCTAATAGCGTAAAATGTCCTTCATTTTACTTGTGGAAACTTTTCTTACATTTTTTTATTCAAAAACTTTCTGTTTCAGTAGCTATAATAAAATGTAAAGATTTTCACCAATCTGACAGAATTCAATACGATTATAGATTAAGCCTCAGATGTTTATATGCACACTCTATTCAACAATCTGATAAAAAAAATTCTGTTTACACGTTCACTACAAGTAATCAGATCCAAAATTACGCGCATACGTAGAACACCACTTAGTGTACACATTACCATGACAATAAGCATCACATGAGTCCAGTCAGAGAAGAAGCCGTATGTTACCTGAGTTTACAGTTGGCACACCGATTTGAGAACTTCCATCTGTTTTTTATTTGCTTTATAGTTTGTGTAAGCTCATTTTTCTCCTTTAGACAAAACCAGCTTTGAAAGAAAGTGCATGTCTGGACTCCAGATAAGATGCAGAGACAGACAGACACACTCCAGCTCAGTTGTGTTGAGGATGTGTTGAGATTTCTGCCTGTGGGTTTAGACTTGTGCTTTCCAGTGATTTCTCCTGATTTTATCCTGATTTTGTAGGAGAGTCAGAAAAACATGGCTAACCAACAAAATTGCCCTCATTTTTAAAATTTGTACTCTGTATTTTTTGTGTTTTTGTTTAAACTGAAAAAAGTTGCATTATTAAGTCAGGAGGAAAAAACGCACTAAAATATGGTGAGTACATGCTACTACGAGTCCACCTGTAAAGCTTAGAATAGTAATTTAAAAGTCAGAGATGTTGGGACGGTTGTAGTACACACTATTGTAAAAGTTGTATTACAAAAGTTGTATTACACACTATTGTAGCCTGATAATAGGTCAACCTATTTGCAGTGAAGTCCCTGTGGTTACTTAATAATAAGCCTTAATCTGTAATAAGCCTAGGATTGTGAGGGGTTGATGTCAAAGTACATGCTCAAAAAAGATCTAGCTCAATGTTTTAGCCTCAAATACAAAGTCAGTACTATACTGAGGAAGATATAATGGCAAGAGTAGATAATTTACTTACATTCTGGAAGACACGTCCTTCACCAAGTATTAACTGAGATTTCTTTCAATATTGATGTGTTCACATTCATCACATTCATCCCTTGGTGCAAAGCACAACCAACATTCTTCCAATGTTGCATGCATTTGCACATTTCCACCAGTGGGGTCTCCAAATCCCCAAAACTTACATTGTGCAACTTTACAAAAACGCGTTTTACAGACTAATTTCTTTTTGATTAATAAAGTTAATGTTAGGGAGTCCAAAGATCTGAGACCACAATGAAAATCTGAGAAAGAATAGTATTTCCAATAAACCTGGAAATAAACAACAAAAAGTTTTAAGTTTTGAAAACTTTAAATCAAAGTAATGTGATGGTTAAGTGCTTGCTATAATTAAAGCAAAAGGAGGATGCATCAAAAACTAAGAAATTTATATAAATATTTTTTAAAAATTACTTTTCCCTCACATTTTTATGCTAATTATATCATTTTAATGAAAACCTTTACATTAAATTACATGCAAATAGAAGCATGGTCTTTTGGGCCCTGCTGTATATGTACAGAGAGAAAGAGAGAGAGATTATGATAGGATGCATTGTTATGCACTGAGAAAAGACATCATTTTTATCTCATGACTTCAGTAGGTGTCATCTCTATGTCACATCCACCTTGTCTCTATTTAATCCTGACCTTTTGTTACTTCTTTACCTCATTTCTCCCTCAAATTCTGTCACCATATTCCCACTAAATCTAATGATGCACTTTGTATATTTTTATGACTCGACTGCTCTGCGTGGGTGACATTTCACACTGACATACAGGTTCTCACTGAAAGTGGCAGCATTTGTCATGGCTGATTTGTTGATTGTGCCTGATGTGCCTGTCAGAGAGCTATATCTCTGCCTGACACCTGCTCGGCTCCGATAAAGAGAATGTGAATCAAGATGCATGGGGAATCCTGAGAGGAGTGCAGTGGTGTGAACATGCTGAAGTTAAATATATACCCTACTGTCTGAGCAGCAGAGGCTTCACCACTCAGCAGGCAGCTGCATTCAAGCACTTCAGCTTTGCTTTAGACCTAGAAGATCACTCAATCCACTGCAGACATGCTTTAACAAATGTTTACCAAGCTTAGTTTTTCGAGGTTTGTTTGAAATGACATATTTCAGTGCTAAGACAGTGACATACAGTATATTGGAATATATTGCATATTAACATATATATTTCTTCCATATCTGAATAGGACAGAGGAACAGCACAGATGCTTAGGAAATAAAGAAAGCAGTGGAAGTTGGAAGCAAGAGAGATTGAGAGAGAGAGAGATGGAGCGAAGAGAAAAGGACTCCATGTCCTCCCAGGATAAGTTGTTAGATTTGAGGTGACATAGAATCCCAGTATTCCCACTCCTACTGAAACTCAAATGCTGCTAAAGCTTAGATTATTATAGAAGATTATTTTAATGTACTCGTTAGACAGCCTCAAAGCCTGCTGTCTGGCCTATAATTCACACCTGTCATTTTCATTAACAGCAAGAAATCCTCACAGACAATTATGCGGTTTTGTATCAGTGTGCGATTCACAACTCTGCCTGTCTCTGCGAGGCTCTCTCCCAGTGGCTAACGCTAAACTGGGTCCTGCTGTGATTCTATTCTAATCTCATGTAGAAAGCACAAGGAAGCACAATTATTAAACTTTATCTAATCATGAGTGTGAATATTCATGTATTTTTAGCTTGAAAATGTGTTTACTGGCCTTGTTTTCTTTTAGATTTTGCTTTTGCTTTTTGCTACATGAACATTTTAATATCAGCTATCAGTCTCAGTACTGTATAGTAGTATCAGTACTCAGACTGATAAATGTAATATTCTTCCTATCAGAACAGTCCAAATATTTGACTTGTACACAATCCTTGTACACAGTGTTACTTGTATGTTTAATAAGTAAGAAAGTAATTAATTAATAATGTATGTTATGGTAAAAAAATTAATTCAGAAGGTCAGCGATTATAACTGTGTGCTGAGTAACTGTTGATAATTCAAACAGCTGTCTCCCCCTGGTGTTACTGATGTGTATGTAAACAGAGTAAGAGAGAAAACCTATGGTGAATATACAGTACAACAACAGAATTTTCATAATTATGTAGCTTATACACTCACTGGCCACATTAGGTACTATTGCTTGTTAACACAAATAACTAATCAGCCAATCACAGGGCTGCAACTCAATGCATTTAGGCATGTAGAGGTGGTCAAGACAACTTGCTGAAGTGCAAACTGAGCATCAGAATGGGGAAGAAAGGTGATTTAAGTGACTTTGAACGTGGCATGGTTGTTGGTGCCAGACAGGCTGGTCTGAGTATCTCAGAAACTGCTGATCTACTGGGATTTTCATGCACAACCATCTCTAGAGTTTACAGAGGATGGTCTGAAAAAGAGAAAATATCCAGTGAGCGGCAGTTGTGTGGACGAAAATGCCTTGTTGATGTGAAAGGTCAGAGGAGAATGGGCAGACTGGGTCGAGATGATAGAAAGCAACAGTAACTCAAACAACCAAGGCAAAAGGGGGTCCAAACTTTTACTAGCAAGGTGTACCTAATAAAGTGGCCAGTGAGTGTATATTACATATGCTGCATTACATGTACAAGTTAAAAATGATTTAAACATACTGAATAAAAAAATATATAAAATATGTATATGGGTAAATAAAATTGAAATGTAAATGTTTTAACAGATAAAAAATAATGTTTTCTTTGGATCTGTGTAATGAATCCAAAGACAATGATGAAAAAAAAAAAAAAAACAAAAAGAGAAAAATAAAAAGAAGAGAAAAATCTCCTGGATATTTATAATGAGTACTTTAAAGGTTCTTGATGAAAATGTTGGAACGTACTTAAACAACAGTGCAAGTAACCAGTTTCAATAATATCTGCATGAGGTACGAGTCTTCCAAAATAACAAAGTACAATTATGTAAGTTTTTTTCCAACACAGTGTTTATTCCAGTGGGTTCCAGTTTCAGTCTGTGTGTGTAGATAAGTTTTTTCCCCTAACTTCATTGTTACTATAGCAACAACTAGCAGTAATAATAGTGTTATGTTATTAAGATTATGTCCACTATTTTTAAAGTGTCTGTGGTCACTGGTAATGAAAAGTCCTGCTCTTTGAAGCTTCAGAACCATATTTCCATATATAAAGAATATATTCCACTTCTTGGAATTATGTATTAAATTGTTTGTCTTTAAGAGTCAGTGCTAATAGAAGTTCTATAAATGTTTCAGGATTATGGAGGATTTTGTAGTTTTAAAATATAATTTGACATTTTTCTTTGTTGGATTTTGAAAATGTATTATGAATGTGTTATCAAGTATTCTGGACATCTTTATTACAATGTCACCACTGCTCCAAGTTCTTCTCCATTTGAGATAATGTGTCTCACTGTGGTTCACTGGAGTCTCAGAGCTTCACAAATGGCTTTGCAATCCTTTCCAGGCAGATACATTGCAACTTTAATTTTTTCTTTCAATATTTATTTAACATTTCTTTTGATTGAAGCATAGTGTGCTGCTTGTTGAAATGTTTTAGGTTACTTTGCATGGCTGGAAAGGTATTAAGTGATGATAGGGCTGGCAGTAAAAATCATTTTTGCATTTTAAATACCCAGCAGTACAATCAGGGTTCACATCCACTGCAATAAACCAGGTCAACCCAGCTGTTGTGTTATTTTGAAAGAACAAGCACTTACTAAATGCTTTTTAAACATAAAGGCTATGAGTCTGTTGGCTGAACTGAAAATGTAGTAATTTAGACACACGTGTCTAAATTTTAGTTTAACATAGTTAACATTTTAGTATGTTTTCTCTGCTCCTAACACACCTGATCCATAAAGATCAGCTCATTAACAAGCCCATCATACATTGAATTGGGTGTGTTACTGCAGGTAAGGCATTCAAATGTGCAAGGCAACAGAGGGGGCTCCAGGACTAGAGTTGGGAAACTGTGTAGGGCATAATTGTGAACTTTTTCATGCCTACCATCAGTACTGGCTGTCAGCCTGAAGTTCTGAATGCTTGTCTGGAACCTATGTAGATGTCAGCAGATAAGAACCTTAACCATGTAACCAGTAAGCCACTACAAATCTGCAATATTTACTTCAGTCAGCATGTTTTACCATTGGAAAAGATGGCAGAAGTACAATGGTTCATGCCTTGAACTCCAGCATTATCAGTGGCACTGAGGTTCAATCCAGTTGCTGCAAGTGTTAATGATTTGGCAAGAAGAGGTGCTATGGTTCGTGTTAGGCCTGTATGATTTTTTAAATGCTTGCCAGTTAAGACTGAACTAACATTAAGGTTTTGTGCCATTAGGTTTTCTGCAATGAGCTCCTCCTAGGAGGTCTATACACTTGTACACTTGTTGATTTTCTAATGAAAAGAAGTAAACACATCTTCTACAGCAAGGGGTCCCAATCCTAGCCTTTGCTACCCTTTCCTCTGCATATTTTGTGGCTTCCCCACTCTACTCACCTGAACCAGCAGGTGAGGCAAATGATAATTACTGAATGATTTACATGTGCCTAATCAGACAAAGCACAAAATGTGCAGTGTTGGGTTGCAAGGACTGGGACTGGGATCCCCTACAGACAAAATTAAATATGCCAATTTTCTGCACATTTTAGTGTTCAGTTTCTATTAGTTTGCTGAGTTTAACCTACTGGGAAAAAAAAACTAAAACATAAAATGTATATTTTTGCACAAGTCACACTTCTCAAATATATTAAATTCACTAAATTAAAATGTGTGGAAGTGTGTTCTCTGTAGACAATATGTCAAGCAAGTAATTTGACCAAGGTGCAGAAACTTCTGCAACTGTAAGCCAGTGGTCGCATCTAAGTTTAGTCTCTTCAATACAGATCAAAGCATCAAAACATTGCTATATTTCCAACCACCATTTATCAAAATACACTTAAAAAGTTTGTTTTAATGTTAAAAAATAAGGGAGCCTGGTTAAAATTTAGTTAAAATACCATTTTATTACTTTTTATAGTGTGTCTTTTGATGTCCTGGTCCTGTCATTCTTCCCTAATTGATTCTGTTCCCTCTGAAATGTTTGAGTCAGCATTTTTTCAGTGGAGCACCCTGTGGGGTTTGTATCACATCACTTACTTCAACAGCTTCTAGTGGCACAGAGCTCAAAACATACTTGAAACATCAAGTTTGGCAACCACACACTGTAGTTTGAGGCTGCTGTAATGGAGCTTGCCATGTGGCTGGTGGAAAAGGCCGCATTAATAACACAGTAGCTGTTTGCAAGCAGCAGCAGTGTAGTGCAGAACTTGTGGTTACTGCTTCTAAAATATGTTTAATTTTCCTCTGGTCTCATGCAAAAAATGCACTTCCCTGCATCCCACGGTTTGCAAATCAATGGAGCAGCCGAAAGAAGAAGAAGAAGAAGTAAGCCTAGAAGCTAGTATATCTGCTTATCTTGCACATATATAAAATAATGGCTGTAATAAAAATGATTAATGTTGGAGAAGCTGTATATTCCATAATGATGATTTACTGTTGATCAAATAGTCAGTGATCCAGGAGGCCAGAAGACTGAGTGCATCTCCTATAAAGTGGGAATAGAACAGATTTTATTTAACAGATTAAATTTTTTATATGTTTTATTTCTAAGCCTATACCAGAGAGACTCAAAATGGATTGCCTCAGATTTGGGTCATTGCAAGGCAAAGAGCTCTCCCTCTCTTTTTCTCTTTTTTACACACTCTGTTCCCATCTATTGATTTTAAGCTGCTGTCTATAAGACAAAACAACACTAAACGAGACCCGCTGAGTCTTCTGCAGCTCGCCACTTTTGTAACACATTTGTTTTTGTTTTTTTGGTATATTATTGAGCTCTCGCTGGTTCTCTTCAGCAGAATTCATCATCAGTGGATGAATGACATCAAGGTTGCCACTTGTGATCTTTTGATTCAGTCTCTAACTTTCTCACTGTTGTCTTTTTCTCTACCTTTCACTCTGTATCTATCTGTCTCAAAGATATTTTTCGACACCACATCCTTTATTGATGCTCTATTTTCTCCTTTAGACAAGAGCAGGTTTGAAAGAAAGTGCATGTATGGACTCCAGATGAGACGCAGAGAAAGACAGACAAACTCCAGCTCAAGTTTGTCAGCATACAGGACTGCAGGTGTGTTGAGATTTCAGCCTGTGTTGTAGAATTATGCTTTCCAGTGATTTCTCCTCTGAAACTCCTCAACTATCTATGCGGACACTGAGGTCTGGACCTCGTTAATCTCAGAATGTTTGTTTCTTCCATTCTTCTGGTCATGCCTTGGTGATGTGCAAAGGGGAACAACCAAGTAATTTAATATAGGCTTCAACATGTATTTCAGCTTAAAGTAGTAGATCGTAAATAGTAGCAGAAGTAGATAACACAACACAACAGATAAATAATTGAGTAATAAATTAAATTAAACAGGCTAACTGGGCTCCTCAGGCCATGATCGGCCGTTTTGTTTGAAGCCTCTTCAAGCACGGAGTGGCTGCGATGAGTCTCCTCTAATTTCTGAACAGAAACATCAGCCTAAATGTTTATGAGTCTCAGCAGCGCGAAATGATGATGAATGTCGAGTTGGACTGACGTAAAAGTCGCATGAATTCCGATCCGGCTGTTCAGACGGAGTCGCATCGCCGCAGATCGGATACGGATCGGATTTCAGTTCCACATATGAAAGCGTCTCAAATCGGAATTGAAAATATCAGATTCAATGCGTTTTTGCTGTTCACACAGCCACACAGATGTGTCACATTTGAGGAAAAAGATAGGATTTGGGCCACTTTTAGCTGCTGTGTAAACGTAGCCTAAGTCTAATAGCAATTTATGAAAGAATGGTGGGAAATGAACAAATGAAATGGGTACATAATGAAATTACAGGTACAAAGGGAGTAATATGGTGAAAAACATAAAGCAGAAATTAGCACACAGTGTAGTAACTATATTTGGGACTGTGGTTTATACATGGAGTGAAGTCAGATTTCTGCAAATATGGACTTCACTAAAATTCTGGTTCTGGTTTGCAGCCCCGAATCTACTACATTTGAAAAGACATCATAATAAATAGACAGAGATAGCAGAAGTACACACATTCCTTCTTTAAGTAAAGGTACTCTGGTAAAAAAAAACAAAAAATACTTGGGTATAAGTTGAAGCATGGATTACTCAAATATAGTATAAGGGACATGCATTTATGTACTTAAAGTAAAAAAAAAATAAAACAAAAATAAATCTACTTTTGAAACAGTGTTCTTTATTGTGTGTTATTTAGATGTATGTAGCCATGACATTTAGTAAATAATGATTTATCATAGACTTGCATGCATCACCAGCAAAATCATACAAATGATATTACCATCATTCATTTGTGATACTATGTCATTATTTTGACATATAATTATGTGGAGCTACTATTTTATTATTTGAAATATTAATATAATATTATCATTATTATGAGATGGTAAGTTATTATTTTGAAAAACATTCTCATTATTTTGTGGCTTAAACTAAACTGGGTTCTGCTGTAATTATTTCTGCTTGCACAGAAAGCATTAGGATATAGATGCACAGTTATTAAACATCTGATCAACGATGTGAATATGCATGTGTTGAAAAACGAGTTTACTACTGACACCTGTCTATGTCTAATTTGCTGTTTAAAAGCTTTAATTGCACATTTTGTTTTTGGATTTTTTTATATTAATGACATCAGTATTCCATCTGGTAAAATTCATATTTGTCCTAGCAAAACAGTCTAAATATTTGGCTTTATGAAACCCCACACAGTGCCATCATAATGTTGAAGAAAATAATTAAATAATATTATCTTACAATAAAAATAATTTGAGAAAGTCAGTGACTGGAGCCAGAATCTGTAATTCACACTTGTTATTTTCATTAACAACTAAAAAGCCTCACAGGCAATTATCCAGTTTTGTATCAGTGTGCAATTCACAACTCTGCCTGTCTCTGCAAAGCTCAATCCCAGCGGTTACAGCTAAACAGGATCATGCTGTAATTCTATAATCTCATATAGAAATCACAAAGACATAGATGAAATTACAACCCCAAATCCAATGAAGCTGGGACATTGCGTAAAACATACATAAAAACAGAATACAATTATTTGCAAATCCTTTTCAACCTATATTCAATTGAATACACTACAAAGACAAGATATTTAATGTTCAAATGGATAAACTATTGTTTTTTGCAAATATTCAATCGTTTTGAATTTGATGCCTGCAACACGTTCCAAAGAAGTTGGGACAGGGGCAACAAAAGACTGACACTTCAGAAAACCACTGTCAGTGAACACAGTTCGTCGCTCCATCTACAAGTGCAAGTTAAAACTCTGCCATGCAAAGCAAAAGCCATATATCAACAACACCCAGAAACACCGCCGACTTCTCTGGGCCCAAGCTCATCTGAGATAGACTGACACAAAGTGGAAAAGTGTTCTGTGGTCTGACGAGTCCACATTTCAAATTGTTTTTGGAAATCATGGACGTCATGTCCTCCGGGCCAAAGAGGAAAAGTACTGTCCGGATTGTTATCAGTGCAAGGTTCAAAAGCCAGCATCTCTGATGGTATGGGGGTGTGTTAGTGCCCATGGCATGGGTAACATGCACATCTTTGAAGGCATCATTAATGCTGAAAGGTACATGCAGGTTTTGGAGCAACATATCCTGTCATCCAAGCAACGTCTTTTTCAGGGACGTCCCTGCTTATTTCAATAAGACAATGCCAAGCCACATTCTGCACGTGTTACAACAGTGTGGCTTCGTAGTAAAAGACTGCGGGTACTAGACTGGCCTGCCTGCAGTCCAGACCTGTCTCCCATTGAAAATGTGTGGCGCATTATGAAGCGCAAAATACGACAACAGAGACCCCGGACTGTTGAGCAGCTGAAGTTGTACATCAAGCAAGATTGGGAAAGAATTCCACCTACAAAGCTTCAACATTTAGTGTCCTTAGTTCCCAAACGCTTATTGAGTGTTGTTAAAAGGAAAGGTGATGTAACACAATGGTAAACATGCCCCTGTCCCAAGTTCTTTGGAACATGTTGCAGGCATCAAATTAAAATGAGTGAATATTTGCAAAAAACAATAAAGTTTATCCATTTGAACATTAAATATCTTGTCTTTGTTGTGTATTCAATTGAATATAGGTTGAAAAGGATTTGCAAATCAGATCGTCTTCTGTTTTTATGTATGTTTTACACAACGTCCCATCTTCATTGGAATTGGGGTTGTATTATCTAATCAGTGTGAATATCCAAATTTGCAGAAAATATCTGCATTTTTAACATGAAAATCCTGATGCACTGCTCTGTGATACAGATATCATTTTCCTTTAGAGTTGTATAGTTGTACATTTGCTTGACACATTTTTGAACATTTTTATGTCGACTTCATCAGTACTTCATCTGGTAAAATAAATATTCTCCCTACCTAAACAGTTAAATATCTGGATTTTTGAACCCCTCTTACACAGTCAGTATGTTTAATAAGTAAGAAAGAAATTAAATTATATCTTCAAAATCAAAATAAATACAGAAAGTCAGTGACAATAACTGTCACCAGAACTAACTTAACAGTTGTCTCCCTCTAGTGTTGATGATTTGTATATACACAGAGTGGGTAATCAAGACAGAACACATAGTGAATACAGTACAAACCAGATTTTTTTCTAATAAATATATACAGATGTCCAGCAAAAATGTAATGCATTTATTTTATATTCATAGGTGTAAAAAGAACAGAAGCATTTTATATGAGAAAGTGAAAATGAAGTCTTACTCTATTTAAAATGGAAGTGTGGAGTCAAAAATATATCTGAGTGAAGAAAAAAACATGTGAACATACCCAAGTGTATAACAATAAAAACTATAGTTTTAACACATAAAATTAAAGTTTTTGTTGTTGTTGTTATTTGGTGTAAATTGCTCTGGTCTGTGACACTCTGGTCTATGATGCACTAGTCTGTGATGCACTAGTTTGTGATGCTCTGGTTTGTGATGCTCTGGTCTATGATGCACTGGTCTGTGATGCTCTGGTCTATGATACACTGGTCTGTAATGCACTAGTTTGTGATGCATTAAATTTTTTGCCTTGACACCAAGGACATTTCAGCACGCCCCAAATCAGTTTTAGGTCATCAAGGTCCATAACTCCTGAAAAGGTGGCAGACTGTCTCACTGGAAAAGAAAGAGATAACATAAAGCTTTTGTGGGAGACCTGAAAATATAAACATGAATGCTTACAAAATACTTTTCCACAAGTTTACAGTATTCTACTCTACTATAGTAATAAAATGCTACTGAAGAAAGGCAAATTAGGCTATCTAATGACCATATAATGGTATTACATCAGACAACAGAGGTACCTTAATATCACTGAAGAAGGCGTGTTCATGGTTTTTCTTCTCAGGATTCTGTTTTAGCTCAGTAAAGTGCCGAATGACTCGTTGTAGTTTTGAATACCTCACAATACTTTTGTCTCTGAAGTACAGAATGGCTGAAAATTGCTTCTTACTGGAAATTGAGAAAGTTTAAGAAGAGTGTTCTCTGAAATGTGCAGTATTACGGGGTAAAAATAAGCATTAACATAGCACATGCCATCAAAGATGAAACAATGCTCACCTGATGTCTGGGTAATTTTCAACAAATGATGGTAAGAGTTTTTTTATGTCTTTCTCATTTTTCTGCTCAATGATTTCACTAAGCTGATCTCCTAGCGGGTGAAGCCAATTTACTGTTGATCCCTGAACGCAGAAAAAAGATTAAGCTGATAAAGGATAAATACCTGATAAATAGTAAAATACCTCAATTATTTGAAGCACAAAGGTACAAACATACAGTAGATTACACTATAATATGTTTCTCCAAGTATGGGGTAGTTATATGGCATAAAATGACCTCAAAATACAAGGATTGGCTTCTGAGGGAAAAACATTAAAACCATAAACCATTAAAGCCATAATAAGAATTTATTGATTTCTTTTACAGCCCAGATTCAGTTTCATTTGTAGGTGATAAATAGGAATATACTGAGCAAGACTTTGTATTTTGTTTACAATTTTTTATTTAAAAAAAAAAAGAAGAAATAATTCCATACTACTGTTGAAAATAACTAATGCTTTGGAGTTTGTACCTCACACTCACCTGGTTAATACCTGGAACTTAAGGCATTACCAAAGGTTACACCTGAACAAACAACAGACAGTACATTACCATATCAGAGAACAGTTTCCTGAGTTGATCCCACTGTTCTTTAATCTTAGCAGCACCAAGATCATTCTTCTTGCCTTTGCATGAGTACTTTTCCTTCAGAAGCTCAGAAATGTACTCCTTCACTGCATGGTAATGCAGGTCATTGGCGAAGGACTGTGGACATGACATTTGTTAACACTTTGTAAGACACTCTTTCCCAGAGGAATTTACACCTATGGGTCAAACTGATCAGGCTCACCTGTGCAGGTGGAGATTTCATAGATTTGGTGTATCCAGAGTAGGTCTCTATTCTGTTCATTATTTCGTTGAAGTCATTATCTGTTTTGAGCCATTTCTTGGTCATCAAACTCTCCTTGTAGGGCTGAAACAAATTGTAATACATTTAATTAAAATACTTATTTCATAAATTGAGATAATAGATGATAAATAATAGAATCAATAAACATCCAGGAAACTTGCAGCTACAATGATTTAAAAAATGGTACAGCACTGTACATGCAACACAACACTGATATGTTGCTAAATCCAGCATAGCCCACCTCAATTTCAGCTTTAAACTGTTCTAGGAGAACTCGTCTCAGTCGGAGAACTAGCCTGTCTACTTCCATCCCCAGCCGGTCTTCCTGATCTGGGCAGCTGCCTCTGTAGCACTCCATCTGCTCTCTGGAACAGATAAACACCTAGTGAACAAAAGTAATATTTTGCATCAATCAAAGCCTCAAAAGCATTTAAAACCACTTCAGCTTCTTTTGTGTTCCACTTTTTACAGTGTAATGATGATATATTTTCATCACATTGAAACATTGCTTTTCATGAGGACTTACTTGAGTGAAATGAAGCTGTTTATGTATGTGACATGATATGTAGCCCACAGACAGCAGTCCAATACATCTGAACCCAAAAAGGAGGAATTCTGCTTTGAAAACTCTTCCTCAAATCTAAACAACAGGAAAAAAACAAGGGGGAGCTGCAAAAGGTAATGTGTTTTACAATTGATAAAGTTGGCCCTTTAAAATTTTATTTTACTGTTCTAACAGTGTAATCTGACACATGCAAGCTTGGTTTTACCTTTTTGGAAAGTGCTTCAGTGCCTCTAGGCAACAGCACAGAACCCTCTTTTCCAGGTTTCCATCAATCTTCCTAGAATTCTCAGCAAATCCTGCTATTATCTAAAAAAGGAAATTGTTTACATTGCACACACAGTTTATTGATATTGACAAAGATTGTTGATGAGACTAGCAATAACTTTAATTTTCATCAAAATTACACAGTGGTGGAGCTACCATCTTTAGCTCATCTTTTGCTGCACAATTCATCAGCTGCTTTGTTAATAAAGCAATGCTGCTGTGCACAATACACTTATACCAACGTAACATCCACTAGATGCCATTAACATGTTGATGTTGTAAGCGATCTGAGGATCTTGACCACCAAACAAAATTTTTTTCAATGATATTAAAGAATTAGAAATATAATCATTACAGAAGTCCGTTTAAAATGTACCAGTGGGAAGATGTTCTTTCATGCCTACAGCTTATTTGTGATGTCAAGGTTGTCTGGCTTGAGGGAAGCTATCAGAGTCAAGCACATACATATATACACACACACACACATACAATGTCATTACTATGTTGATAATGGAACTACTCTTCCCAAATAATATCTGGCCAGCATTGGACTTATGGTGGTCCGAGGTAGTGGGGTAGTATTTGAATGAGCTACCTTTGTGTAGCCCATTTAAATACCAAGAATTTTAATTAATATCTGTAAAAGAGTGAAATGCACAGTTCACATTGCAAATACATATCATGTCATGCATGCATATAGTGATACTTTTTTTTTTGATCCCACAACCAGGGAAATTCCACCTCCACATTTAACCCACCCGTGAAGTGAAACACGACATACACACTAGTGAACACACACACTAGGGGACAGTGAGCACACTTGCCTAGAGCGGTGGGCAGCCCTATCCACCGCGCCCGGGGAGCAGTTAAGGGTTAGGTGTCTTGCTCAAGGATACCTCAGTCATGGACTGTCGGCCCTGGGGATTGAACCGGCAACCTTCCGGTCACAGGGCCACATCCCTAACCTCCAGCCCATAACTGCCCCTAGTAATGATTAATATAACAATAGGCAATTTATTCCCTGAAATCCCCTGACTCACTGAAGCAGATGTTGAACAAAAAGCATCCTCCAATATAAGAAGACAACTTGAAGTATGCTGTTGGGGCTAATCTTATAAAAACAGACATTACCATATTTTTTGCATCACTTTAGTTCTTTTTTAAGATGGTATTAGCAACATGCAAGTAACAAGTCCCACAGTTTCACTTTTAATAATCTCTCATCTCAGCTTGACATTTACTGAGCCTTCAGTGGGGTCTAGGCGTTGGTGTTTGTTTGGTAGCTTGTTAGCCTAGTAACACCCTTTATGGATTCAAAGTATTTTCCTAACACACATCTTTTAAAGATAGAAAAAGAAAGCAATGCAAAATAGAGTGGGTTTGTCTTGGTAAAATACATATTAATATAGGAAATGACTGTTATGCCATTTTCTGTAGATATTTCCAGGTCATTTAAAAAGGCTGGAAAAAGTGTCCAACATATAGCAAACTTAACTAAAGCTATGTTTAGAAGTGAAGACATTATGCCTACAGTAGCCCACCTTGGACTTACTTTAATGAATGAAACCACACTCATTTGTAAGCCCATTGTGCTGATAACATAACAGAGAGAGTTAAGGGAAGAGGAAGAAACCAGGTAACATGATGTCAAGCTAGATGATTGGCTTTACAGGCAATGTCTTAAAATCCTACATGAGCAACATGTGATTAATCCAAATAGGACAGAAACAGCCGTATCTAATGGATGCACGTTCCACATGTGATCACATGAAAAGAAATTCTGATACAAATCAATATTGTACAAACCAGCTCTCTCCTACGATTGTGAGTGGTCTCTTTCCATTGATAGGCAAGGTAGATCTATGCATATTATAGGTGTTGTGCTATGTACATAGTTAGTATGTAAAAAGATTGCACACTGCAATCAAAGGTTAAATACAATAATTACATGAATGCATAGGGAATTAGGAAATTAATGCAACGTAGGTTTAGCACTGCTAGGACCCGAAAATATAACACTGGAAGGACAGCTTAAAGCAACACATTTAACATACCTTTAATATGTCAATGTGAATTTCAGAGATGGGAAACCTTCCATCAACTGTGTTCTGTGGCATTTCTTTCTTCTTCCACACATCATCATGTTCAACTTTAATGATGTTGCTAAGTAAAGTCTGTAGGCCTTTCTGGTAAAAAAGTAATAAACACAATAAGCCACAAATGAAATTAATATGCTTATATATACTTTCAGTTTCCTGCAGCTGTGGTTGTTTCTCACCTGCAGACAGTTACAGTATTTCTGTTTAATCTCCTCTAGAAAGTCATCAGAAAGTACGAGAACTTTCTGCTCCTTCATCTCTGGCTGCAAAGAGGGCCTGCCAAGGATCTTCTCACTGTAATGTACAACAGAATTTGTACTGAGTGTCAAGGCAATCAACAAAAGCTTTTAATATAGTATTGCTCTGTACTACTTCTGACCTGTGATAGCTGTTGATGGTGAAATCCAGCATGGCATAATAATCTTTAAGTTCTGTGACTTTTCCCAGAAGCTCTCTGAGATGTTCTTCTACAAACTCATGACAAGATGAAACATAGGTGTCAAACACGTGAAAGTTTGGTGGGTATGAGGTAACAAGCTCCGTCTTCACTTTCTCCAGCAGTTCCACCATCACTTTACCCAGAAGCCCCAAGTGCACGGCCAACCACGAAGCATTGTCTTCACAGCTGTCCAGATGAACCCCCTTGAGTTTTTCTGTCACCCCGTCCTTTACTGCAGCCTCCCAGGCATCCATCCATCCCTTCATCCCTCCTGGATCTCCTTCTCTCTTTTCCTCCTCTTGGATGATGTGGGCAGCGAGCCTCAGCAGCTCACTGGAGGTCGAGTCATAGGAGTGTTGGACAATATCAGTCAGTTTCTTCCTCAGGGTCTTACAGAGCTGAGACAGATCTTTCTCTTTATTAGGTAATTCCACTAGAGGGGTCATCTCACCCAGAGCTTCCCTCTCACGTTGAATCTCAGACCGCAGAGATAGTAGGTTCACATAGGCCTCTTTCAAAGAATCATTTTTTAATAGTTTGTTAATCTCCGGAACTATAATGAGGAAGGGAGCAAACATAATGTTTTATTATTAAGTCCATTTCTTACACCACACAATAAATACTAATCAACATCAAGCAGAAAAACACAGGCAGTGAGAGGATAAAAAAAACATAGGGAAATACCTGAGAGGGCTTTATGAGGGATATTACTGATGAAAGAATCAGAGACCCTTTGACTTTTCTTTCTCTCCTCTACAGCCCTTTGAGGAGTACCATTCGTCCCGTCCTTCCAGAACCTCTTCCTGGTCTTTGTCTCCTCTCCAGAACCCTCAGGAGTACCATCTGTCTTAAATCTTAAAGATGTGAAGTTCTTAAGGGTGACATTTTCTGTTGCAGGTGAAAATATGTAAGAAAAAGAAAAACTTACAAATCAGTTATGAATTTCTCCACCTTATGTGGCTTCCGTAGTTCATCCCTGGATCTGCTTTATGCAGTTCATTACAGGTTACTGTAATAAAATTGCTGTGAAAGTTGTGGCAATTTGTTGTAAAAACATTTGAATAATTTTTCCACTTAAAGCCATGCGTAAAAAAAAGTAAAGTCATTTTGATCACATCGCATTTGCCATTCTCAATTTTTTTTAGTTAAAAAAAATTACAGTAAAATACATTTATATCCCATTATTCCTCAGCACCTGTATCAAAAATGGGCTTTTGGTATAGCAGTGTACATCAATGTTAAACCCTTTGCACTGTGTTCACTCTCATTTCTCTGCCATTCTGTTCCTCCCTTTATTTTTGCATATTTGTCACACTAAATGGTTTCAGGTCCTCATATAAATTGTAAAACCTTCATAGCCCATGTAAAAAATAGTAAATGCCCACTAAATTTCATAATTGGTTGTGCCAACTTTAGCAGCAACAACTGCAACCAAATGCTTCCTATAACTAGAGAACAGTCTTTTATACATTGATGTGGAGGAATTCTGACCCACACTTCTTTGCAAAATTGCTTCAGTTCAGCCACACTGGTGGGCTTTTGAGCATAAACATTAAGGTCCTGCCACAGCATCTCAATGGGGTTCCAATCAAACTTTGGCTAGGCAACTTCAAAACCTGAATTTTGTTTCCTTTGAGCCATTCAGACGTGGACTTGCTCTTGTGCTTCAGATCACAGACTGATGACCAGACATCACTCCCACAGAATTTTCTAGTAGAAAACAGAATTTGTGGTTCTGGCTTTTATGGCAAGTCATCCAGGCTATGGAGCAACAAGGCATCACTATGTGTGATGGTGTGATGTTCTTGTTGTGGCATGCTGTGTTAGCTTATGCCAGATGTAACCTGACTCCTGTTCCACTATTTCCAAAAGGCTTGAGGGTTGATTTTGCATATTAACAACACAGCAGTACTGCACAAGTAATGAAAACAGGTGCTATGCAAAAAATCAGGATTCACGCCCACTGCAATAAACCATGTTAACATTTTCATATTCAAAGCTCAAACCAAATGAATATTTGGACTTCATGGCTGCAGTTTCAGATATTGCATAGTGCAAGATATTAAACTAAATTTTCAAAAAGCCTTTGGTTGCCAATCTGGGCTTGAAGATTACCTCAAATTTTATTTCTGATGAAATGAACTTATCTGGTTTAACAGTATAAGAGTGTTTATAGTGAGTAACAAGTGGCATGAATACAGCACCTGATACTTCTATTTCAAATCAAATTTAACAGGCATTATTATGGATATCTGTTTTAATATATTGTCCTAAACTTTGTCTGAGGTGACACGCTTTGAAATAAACTTCAACAAACCTTGCTGTATTTTTGAATATTTCTAAAAGACTCGTTGAATTTCACACAAAACCATAAGGGTCTTCAAAGGTCTGTTTTGGTCTATCGTTTCCTAACGTATGATTTCATTATGACACAGCTCGACTTTATAAGAAAATTACTTTGCAGAGAGTATCAATAATTAATAAAGCAATGTTACCCCCATCCAAAGCCACCTGTACGCTACACTTTGCATCTGTGCACATCAAATGCTAGGCAAGCCAGAGATTTCAGAAGCATCCTGCTAATGCTGTTTACAGTATGTCTAATATTTCCAAAGAACAAACACTTGCCAAATGTTTCTGAAATGGTTAAAATGCTTAAAAGCTACGTAAGTCTGTTAACTATATTACAAGTGTAATATTTTAAACTTGACTAATTATATGATAATGAATAAAAAACATTGTGATTTGTTTTGTAATATTTGTAACATAGATATTTGTTCTATATCAGATTATCAGTTCTTACCATCTTCATCCTTTGCCTTATCATCATCATCATCATCAGTATCATCTTCAGCCTGGGAACGAAAACAGGCCACAGTTCTCATGCAAGGACAGCAACATGCCATGGTATAATATATGAGCTCTGTTTTGTGAAAGACGTTTGGCTTAAATGCAGCACACGGGTGTTTTTGCCGCTTATAGTAAGTCATGTGATGGAGGTTTAGGAAGGAAGGATAGAGACTGCGGTTTCACCTGTGGCGGCACAGTCAAGCTTGTTTGCATAACACTTTTCTTTGCTCTGAAAAAGAAAAGAAAACCTGGTAGAAGTTAGCTGTTACATTGCAAGATTTAAACTGTTGTCTGTAGATAAAGCTCATGGAGACTAAAAGTGAGAATAAATATGTGATTTGCCAAGCCATGGTGAAGCAATTTGAACCATTCTTTTATGATTCATTTTTAGAGAGGCTAGAGATTTGGATTGGATTGTTTAAAAACAGTAGTGAAACACCAAGTTTTCAAAAGTTTACAAGTTTACGAATCAAGTTTACATCACTGAAGTCTAAAACTTTATTTTGGAGAAGGAAATAAAAACGATAATTTCAGGTGAATTCATATTCAGTCTGTTCACTAATTTTGAACAGGCCACTGTGAGCTGTGCACATTACTATTGACTTGTTTAAGGGCCCATGCTCTGAGATGTTCACGTTCGTGAAACTTGAAATCACACTGCACAACTGAAAAAAACTGAAGGGCATACTACAGCTGGAGCTCTTGAAAACTTTTTTACTGTGTTGATTTCAAACACCCAAAAGCTTCTTTCACATTTAACAGTTTAGTATTTTTTTTCCAACACACATAATTGAAGTGTGTGTCTTACCACAGACAAGGCCCTGAGATGTGCAGGACAGCAGGGGGATCCCCTAGGACTAGAGCTGGAAACCTGTGTAGGGAATAATTGTAAACTTGTTTATGCCTACCATCGATACTGGCTGTTAATCTGAAGATCTGAGTGCTGGTGTGGAACCTGTTTGATGTCAGCAGACAAAGGTTTAACAGTGTAACCAGTAAGATGCCAGCAATAGTTTACAATGTTTACTTCAGTCAGCATGTTTTACTGCTGGACAAGATGGCACAAGCATAATGGTTTAAGCTCCGTGTCTTGGACCCCAGCATTGTCAATGGCACTGAGGTTCAGTGCCGTGTTTTGGCAGCTGCGAATGATTTGGGACGAAAATAGCACCCTGAAGAGGTGACGTGACTAAAGTTTTAGAAATAAAAGTAATGTTTTAGCTTTGTTTTAAACCAAAGTTCTGGATCTTACAACCTATGTGCAGGTTGCATTAGCCCCTCACATAAAGGAAGAATGAACAGTGGCAAGTTTACCATTTCCTAAAAGAGAAAAATCTCTGAATTAAGGCTTCTCTTTCTTTCTTCCTGTTTTTGCACAAGTAGTTATACTTTCACCAGCTGTGACCTGCAAGACGTACTCCTTCACCACAAAGTAATGCACCTCACTCACAAGTGCATGTAGATGAACACATGAAAGACACTTAAACAGGTCTGAGCTCAGTGGAAAATGAATGTCACAAGACTGTGAAGCAAAAGTAAAGCAGACATATACATGTGTATATATATTATGCATACACAAATTCTCTTTTCTAAGCAACAAAACAATCATAAGCTTTTTCATTTTATCTCCAGATTTGCTTGGGTGCTTGTGTCAGTATCATGTACGTGTGTGGGTCTCAGTACTTCCTTTCATGTCACATACGGAAACCATGCAGATAGACAATAACAAAAAGAAAAAAATGTGTTCCTCACTGATGCGTAGGGGTAGTGAAAGTTTTTGTTTTGTAATTTTTCTTGTGTAAGATAAGATGTACAGTGCACCCTATATCATTAAGAGTAATGTTGAAAAATATTTGAAAATTCTGTAATTCCTTAATGCAAGAGAAGAGGGGACACAAAACTCATTATATACCACATTCAGATTAACATACATAAGCCATGGTATTAAACAAAGCAATAAGCCACTCAAGGCTGTGTATTATAGTAATTTTAGAGTAGTTAAAGCCATTGTTAGGCATGTTGCGAAGCAAAGTAAAATCAATGTTATGCAGTGTAATGCAACCAAAAAGGTAGCTTACTGAGAAAGTCATTTAATCAATTTAGAGTGAGTGTACATCTATCTATTACAAAGAGAGAGGGAAAGTCAGAGAGAGCAAGCAAAGTTATAACTATATTCTGTGCCAAACAGACCCAGATGTAGCCTATATAAACATAGTGGTATTAAGAAAAGGGGACTTCCCAAGCTTTTAATTACAGTACTACTCTGTAACACGTCTTATGATGTTCATGAAACTTGGATCATATTGGGTCACTGCGTTTAAGCCTTCTAACAGCCTTTAGAATATCTCACTCACAGCTTAAATTTAAATGGATGAGTTTTTTTCCAGTATCACCAAAAAATGGACAGGGCTACATATGCGAGGAAGTTATGACTATTCTAAGGGCCTGTAACCCCCTTGCCTTATACCCTACCAATGAACCAGTGCTGTCTTCCCTTCCTTATACCCTGCTAATGAATCAGCGCTGTCTCCCCATCCTCATACCCTACTAATCAACCAGCGTTTCTCCCCTTCCTTACACCCTACTAATAAACTGGCGCTGTCTCCCCATCCTCATACCATACCAATGAACCAGCATTGTCTCCCCTTCCTCCTACACTACTAATGAACCAGCGCTGTCTCCCCATCCTCATACCCCTACTAATGAACCAGCGTTGTCTCCCCTTCCTCCTACACTACTAATGAACCAGCACTGTCTCCCCTTCCTCATACCCTACTAATGAACCAGCGTTGTCTCCCCTTCCTCCTACACTACTAATGAACCAGCGCTGTCTCCCCTTCCTCATACCCTACTAATGAACCAGCGCTGTCTCCCCATCCTCATACCCCTACTAATGAACCAGCGTTGTCTCCCCTTCCTCCTACACTACTAATGAACCAGCGCTGTCTCCCCATCCTCATACCCCTACTAATGAACCAGCGTTGTCTCCCCTTCCTCCTACACTACTAATGAACCAGCGCTGTCTCCCCATCCTCATACCCCTACTAATAAACCAGCGTTGGCTCCCCTTCCTCATACCCTACTAATGAACCAGCGCTGTCTCCCCATCCTCATACCATACTAATGAACCAGCGCTGTCTCCCCATCCTCATACCCTACTAATGAACCAGCTCTGTCTCGCCATCCTTATACCCCTACTAATGAACCAGCGCTGTCTCCCCATGCTCATACCCCTACTAATGAACCAGGGTTGTCTCCCCATCCTCATACCCTACCAAGGAATCATCATCCAGGCCCTGGAGCAACAAGGCATCACTATGTTTGATGGTGTGATGTTCTTGTTGTGGCATGCTGTGTTAGCTTATGCCAGATGTAACCTGACTCCTGTTCCACTATTTTCAAAAGGCTTGAGGGTTGATTTTGCATATTAACAACACAGCAGTACTGCACAAGTAATGAAAACAGGTGCTATGCAAAAAATCAGGATTCATGCCCACTGCAATAAACCATGTTAAAATTTTCATATTCAAAGCTCAAACCAAATGAATATTTGGACTTCATGGCTGCAGTTTCAGATATTGCATAGTGCAAGATATTAAACTAAATTTTCAAAAAGCCTTTGGTTGCCAATCTGGGCTTGAAGATTACCTCAAATTTTATTTCTGATGAAATGAACTTATCTGGTTTAACAGTATAAGAGTGTTTATAGTGAGTAACAAGTGGCATGAATACAGCACCTGATACTTCTATTTCAAATCAAATTTAACAGGCATTATTATGGATATCTGTTTTAATATATTGTCCTAAACTTTGTCTGAGGTGACACACTTTGAAATAAACTTTAACAAACCTTGCTGTGTTTTTGAATATTTCTAAAAGACTCGTTGAATTTCACACAAAACCATAAGGGTCTTCAAAGTTCTGTTTTGGTCTATCATTTCCTAACGTATGATTTCATTATGACACAGCTCGACTTTATAAGAAAATTACTTTGCAGAGAGTATCAATAATTAATAAAGCAATGTTACCCCCATCCAAAGCCACCTGTACGCTACACTTTGCATCTGTGCACATCAAATGCTAGGCAAGCCAGAGATTTCAGAAGCACCCTGCTAATGCTGTTTACAGTATGTCTAATATTTCCAAAGAACAAACAATTACCAAATGTTTCTGAAATGGTTAAAATGCTTAAAAGCTACGTAAGTCTGTTAACTATATTACAAGTGTAATATTTTAAACGTGACTAATTATATGATAATGAATAAAAAACATTGTGATTTGTTTTGTAATATTTGTAACATAGATATACCCTACCAAGGAATCAGCGCTGTCTCTCCACCCTCATACTCCTACCAATGAACCAGCGCTGTCTCCCCTTCCTTGGACCCTACTAATGAACCAGTGCTGTCTCCCCATCCTCATACCCCTACCAGTGAGCCAGCACTGTCTCCCCATCCTCATACCCTACCAATGAATCAATGCTGTCTCCCCATGCTCATTCTCCTACCAACGAACCAGCACTGTCTCCTCTTCCTTATACCCTACTAATGAACCAGTGCTGTCTCCCCATCCTCATACCCCTACTAATGAACCAGCGTTGTCCCCCCTTCCTTATACCCTTCTAATGAAGCAGTGCTGTCGCCCCATCCTAATACCCTACTAATGAACCAGCGCGGTCTCCCCATCCTCATACTCTACCAATGAATCAATGCTGTCTCCCCATGGTCATTCTCCTACCAACGAACCAGCACTGTCTCCTCTTCCTTATACCCTACTAATGAACCAGTGCTGTCTCCCCATCCTCATACCCCTACTAATGAACCAGCGTTGTCCCCCCTTCCTTATACCCTTCTAATGAACCAGTGCTGTCTCCCCATCCTCATACTCCTACCAATGAAGCAGTGCTGTCGCCCCATCCTAATACCCTACCAATAAACCAGCACTGTCTCCCCATCCTCATATTCCTACCAATGACCCAGTGCTGTCTCCCCATCCTCATACCCAAACCAATCAGCCAGCACTGTCTCCCCATCCTCATACCCTACTAATGAACCAGCGCTGTCTCCCCATCCTCATTCCCTACCAATGAACCAGCGCTGTCTCCCTATCCTCATACCCCTACCATTGAGCCAGCACTGTCTCCCCATCCTCATACTCCTACCAATGACCCAGTGCTGTCTCCCCATCCTCATACCCAAACCAATCAGCCAGCACTGTCTCCCCATCCTCATACCCTACTAATGAACCAGCGCTGTCTCCCCATCCTCATTCCCTACCAATGAACCAGCACTGTCTCCCCTTCCTCATACTCCTACCAATGAACCAGCGCTGTCTCCCCATCCCCATACTCCTACCAATGAACCAGCGCTGTCTCCCCATCCTCATCCTCCTACCAATGAACCAGCGCTGTCTCCCCATCCTCATACTCCTACCAATGAACCAGGGCTGTCTCCCCATCCTCATACCATACTAATGAAACAGCATTGTCTCCCCTTCCTTATACCCTACTAATGAACCAGCACTTTCTCCCCATCCTCCTACCCAAACCAATCAGCCAGCACTGTCTCCCCATCCTCATACACTACTAATGAACCAGCGCTGTCTCCCCATCCTCATACCCTACCAACGAACAAGCACTGTCTCCCCATCCTCATACCATACTAATGAAACAGCATTGTCTCCCCTTCCTTATACCCTACCAATGAACCAGCGCGGTCTCCCTATCCTCATAACCCTACCAATGAGCCAGCTCTGTCTCCCCATGCTCATACTCCTACCAATGAACCAGCACTGTCTCCCCATCCTCATACTCCTACCAATGAACCGGCGCTGTCTCCCCATCCTCATACTCCTACCAATGAACCAGCGCTGTCTCCCCATCCTCATACTCCTATGGATGATCCAGTGCTGATTCCCCATCCTCATCCCCTACCAATGAACCACCGCTGTCTCCCCATCCTCATACTCCTACCAATGAAAACCTACATGCCTCTCCTTCACTCAATAATAGATATAACAAGACTGAGGTTTGGATCTCAGAAAATCCAGGTTTGTTTTTCTTCCATATATCTCCAGTTATGAATATCAATGTGAAAACAGTGCCATGTCAGTAATGTCATTTCTATGTTATTTCTACTTTGTCTCTATTAGGTCCTGTTCCTTTTACTGTTTTACCTCATTTCTGATTCCTGTGTGGGAGACGTTTCAACCTAACAAACAGGTTCTCACTCTAGCTTTCCTTCAGCCCTACCAGTCTGAAGTACTCAATCCAATGCAGATATGCTTGGACACAATCTCACACAGACATTCTGACTGAATATAGGAATAGCAATGAGCGCAGACTGTTTGTAATGAGGACAGACAGAACAATACAGCAGATACTGGGAGAATAATGCAAGCAGTAAAATGAAAAAGGATGCATTAAATTTACTTGATTCAAATAAAGTATGTACATCATTTACATAAAACATATTCCAATTAACACAGATACAGCAACAAAGCAAATAAACTGAGTGACAAAATGTGACGATGTAATATAGTTTATTCATGTGGAAGTGATTTAAAGAAACATTTGAGACATATGGAGTGAATGTGATATAATGTCTTTTGCTATGGTAGGTTGAGAGAACTGTGCTTATCAGGTTGTGGTCTGATCTTCTATAGAATCGCAGAATCTCCACCAACTCCACAGTTCCGTCATTTTTTTCTGAAGCCTCTGTAATTCACACCTGTCATATAAATTTATCACTAGAAAACCTCACAGACAACAATCAAGTCTTGAATCAGTGCGATTCACAACTCTGCCTGTCTCTGTGAGGCTCTCTCCCAGTGGCTAAAGCTAAACAGGATCTATTCTAATCACACAGAAAGTAAAAAGACATAGATGCATTTAACATTATCTAGTAGAATATGAATTGATTTTAAAAGTTATAATTTCACATTTTGTTTTTACCACATTTTTGAGCATTTTTGATATCAGTAACATCATGGTAACATGGTTAAATGAATATCCCTTCCACCAAAACAATGTAAATATTTGGCTTTTATGAAACCCTCCCACATAGCTGTCATCAGTATGTTTAAAAGTAAGAAAAGAATAAGTATATATTAAAATAATATCTTAAGGTCAGTTATCATAACTGTAGGCTGAATAGCTGCTGATAATTCAAAAAGCTCTCTCCCTCTAGTGTTAATGCTGTGTACATACAGATACACAAGACAGAACCCATGGTGAGTACACAGTACAAAAACAGTACTTTCTTAAATATGTAAAAACATACTGTATTAAATGTAGAGACTGGAAAAAAGTACAGAGAAACAAAAGAAAGGATAAGTGATGTGTCAAAATCATCACAAAGACTGTGTGGGGTATGGATCTAAAGATATACTTGGGTCAACAGTTAAACATACTCAAGTACATTAAACTATATCTAATTGAAGTCTGCACATATTTAAAATTAAAATGAGTTTACTACTGTAAACAGTATAGGCCTTGTTTTTCTCAGAAAAGTTTACAATTTGTTTTTGCTACTTTCATAATTTTCAACATTAGTATTAGAAACAGTACACACTCTAGTAAAATTCATGTTCTTTCTACCAAAACAAGGCAAACATTTGTCTCCACTAAACCTTCCTACACATTATAATTATTATATATATTATTATTATTATTTACCTAGAAAGGAACTAACAAATAATATCTTACAGTAACAATAATTGAGAGAGGAAATATAAAATAAAGCCACACAGCATCAAGTCAGAGTGAGTCAGAGCATGCAACATGTAAATAGAAATGCATGTCTCAGGCATTTTTGAAAGGGCTGAAAATCTGCTGATCATTCAAACAGCCGTCTTTAGTGTTAATGACGCATATGTACACAGAGTGATTACTCAAGAAAGAACTCACAGTAAATACACAGTACAAAAAAAGAATCTACATCACAGATGTGTATGAATATTTCTGTAGAATAAACATAGTGGTTGAAATCATTCTGATGCAGCAAATGACCTGATTCTGGCCCTGTAGGTTAAACTGAGGTTAAACTGATATTCATATTTTAAGACTATAATCACATATGATCGAAAAGTGAAGATGAGTTTCTTCTTTTCCTAATCTCATTGTTACTATAGCAACAACTAGCAATGTTAATAGCAATGTCATTATTATTTTTATTATTACACTACTTTTAAACTGGCTGTGGCCACTGGAAGTGAAAGGTCATGTCTGTTTAAGTATTGTCTGTTGGAGTTAGCATCTCCATCAGTCTCCCTAGAAGGGAGCACTTCACATCAAACCACCCTAAAAGACTTTGTTTCAATGGAATTGTAGTTTTGACTACTTTCTTATTTGTTGATTGATATGTAAGCATCAAAAGCATTCTTTCTGACATTAGTAGCAGACTGTGATCACAGGAGCAGCTTACTATGATATCTTTAAGAATGCACAGTCATCTGTTCTCTTTAATGCTTCCTTTAACTATATTGAGATTTAGTGGGATTAATGAACAATATTTAGATATGTTAACAGACTGACATTATGAATCTGTGATTAGTAATCTATTATTATTATTATTATTATTATTATTATTATTATTATTATTATTATATTATGTAGTATTATTATAATGCAGTGTTATTAATGGAAGTAAATTCATTGGAAGTAGGCCAAGCAGGTATAAATTTACATATTGCATGGCAAACATTAAATGAAAGTTGATGTTACAAAATGTTCTTGTATGTTGCATGAGATCACATATTTCCAATTCCCCAAATCATACATAGTGTCGCTTATACAAAGAAATGTATAAGTCTACAAGTTCCTGAATTTAATCGGTGGAATAAACACATTTTAAAAGGATTATGACAAAGATGGACACCACATATTGCCCATTTTCAGTTCTCTTTTAAAAATATCCATAGTGACGCTGAGTTTCTGAATCCTATGAATACATAATATAGCTGCAACTGTCTGTCTATAATAACTCATCTGCTGTACTTAAATAGAGCAGTTTGCAATGATCTGTAATAATTGCTATTTTTATTGGGATTAAATTATATTGAAAACTCTTTTGGGATGATCAAACATCTTATACATCTGCTCTGTGTGGTAAGTCTGGTTTTAGTCCAAGTTCATTTGGACAGTGTGAAGTCTGCTAGATTGAAGGTAAGACTGGAGATGTATGTATTCGGTTTGCTAGAATACTCAACTGTCTGTGTTGGGCCCTGAGATGTAAATGGTGAATTAAGATGATGTACCTGGGATAATGGGGAATAATGGCCGGTGGGATCCAGGAAGTAACTGGCGTACCTTAATAATCAACATGGAGGTTGGAAAATTTCTGATGTAGTGTAGAATATTAATATAAAAAGGGATTATTATGGCCAAACCTTGTTAGCATTAATCCACCTGTTTATAATTATTTACAAATAAAAATACAGCATTAGCCATCCATTTCAGGGTACACTGATGCTCTCCTACATCAACTGGTTTCACAGCAATATTTAGTTATTAGCTTAATTGATGTATGTATTTCAGCACAAGTAAGGTCAGCAATGAGGTCATCAAGACTCACTATTTCTTGAAAGGGCAGTGGGCTGACAACTTTCTCACTGGAAATGAGAGAAAGGACATAAAGCGTTAATGAGAGATGGTGCATGCTGAATAAATAAATAACAAGTTTTCATAACGACGAGAGTATCCAGTACATTGTGAACAACATGTCATTAATGCAAATCACTAAAAGCTACCTAAACATACAAGCCAGGCCCCTCAAACCAAAACCAAAAGTAATGCAACGTAGGACATCTAGTGAGCACACAGTATAATTGTAAAACTTACCTTAATATCACTGAAGAAGGTGTGTTCATGATTTTGCTTTCCAGAATTTTGTTTTAGCTCAATAAAGTGCCGAATGACCAGGTTTTTTTTCGAATAGGTCACGATACCTTTGTCTCTGAAGTATAGAATGGCTGACAGTTGTTTCTCACTAGACATTGAAAAAATGTTTAGGAAGAGTATGTCATCTGAAATGTACACAATATTACATAATATTTAAGGGTAAATGTATGCATTATCACACAACAGTGATAAACAAAAATGAAACAACATGTTTACCTGATGTCTGGGTAATTTTCAACCAAAGCTGGTAAAAGATTTTTTATGTCTTTCTCATTCTCCTGCTCAATGATTTCAGTTAGCTGATCACCTAGTGGGTGAAGCCAATTTAAGGTTGATCCCTGAGTGCAGAAAAAATACTGTTTTTGACTTTGAAACAGTTTGATCTTCCACCTGAATGAATATACAATAGACTGTGTCTTACCATTTCAGAGAACAGTTTTCTGAGTTGATCCCACTGTTCTTTAATCTTAGCAGCAGCAAGATCATTCTTCTTGCCTTTGCATGAGTACTTACTCTTCAGAAGCTCAGAAATGTACTCCTTCACCACATGGTAATGCAGGTCATTGGTGAAGGACTGTAGACATGAAAGTGTTATGAGAGTTTGCAAGAAACTTTTATTCCAAAGTAACTTACACAGTCCAACAGATCAGACTCACTTGCGCAGGTGAAGATTTCATGGATTTGCTGTGACCGGAGTAGGTCTCGATTCTGTTGATTATTTCATTGAAATCATCATCTGTGTTGAGCCACATCTTGGTCATCAAGCTCTCCTTGAAGGGCTGAAACAAATTGTTGTACATTTAATTAGATAACCTAGATCCACTTTTTAAATTGTGCATTACACTGAATGAAAAAGCAAAGAAATCAGTGCATATAATGATAACAATTAAACAGAACAACAATGTACAAACATTTAAATCTATTATCATATTCACTGCAGCCCACCTCAGTTTCAACTCTAAACTGTTCCAGCAGAGCTTGTCTCAGTCGCAGAATCAGCCCGTCTACCTCCGTCACCAGGTGCTCCAGCTGATCTGAACAGCTGCCTCTGTGGTTTTCCAAGTGCTCTCTGTAGATCCACACCAGAAACAGGATTACTGAACCACAACCAACATAACTACGGGACATCTTCATCTTCTAGAAACTGCTCACATTACAAGATTTCATGAAACTCTAAAGACTAAATAGAAAAATTTGTGTGAAATCATGCAGAGACTTACATGAGTGAGCTGAAGCTGTTAATGTATGCAACGTGATATTTAGCCCATAGACAACAGTCCAGTAAGTCTGATTCCAACAAAGAGGAACTCTGCTTTGTAAACTCTTCCTCAAATCTAAGCAGCAGGTGAAAAAGAGAACAGCAAGTGTTTTTTTCACAACTTAAGTAAAATGAATTTGAAATTGGTTGGCTTTATATACAGAGCATAGATATTTAAAGCACAGAGCAACGCAACATGAATCAGTTATAAGGGCATCTTGTAGGGTTTGTTTTACCTTTTGGGGAATCGCTTCAATTCTTCCAGACAGCAGCACAGGACCCTTATTTTCAGAATTTCATCAATCTTCTCAGATTTCTTCACAAGGCTTGCTATCAACTAAACATGAACAAAATGGATTTTGTGTAAATTACCTTCACATTGTACTGGTATGGCTATATTTTCACCAAAAATATATAATAGAATAATTGTGATTATTAGGGATGCACAACTGGACTCAGCCAAGATTGGCAGATTTTCTTCAAAACACCAATCAGCAAATAATGTTGCTTATATTGCAATTTTAGCTGATAAAAAGTGATGAAAATGTGGTAGTATGTTTTAGGGGTTTAATTAACCCAAAAAGTGTGAGCTTTGGTTAGATGAAGTCCAATAAAAATTGGCCAAAATGCAGCCATTGGCCAATATTTTGTAAAGAAATCAGATTCAGAATTGGCCATATAATGTAATAAAAACTCAAGAACAGTGCAACCTTAATTGTTATGTATTAAACTGTAAATACAGCAATTATTGCAAAATCACACAATGCAATCACAGAAAAAACATGTAATATAAAACTATGCAATGATTCCTCAAAGAAATTTGCTTCACGTACTGTAGAAATGTTCATGTGAATATGACTGGTGAGGAATCTTCCATCTTCTGTTCTCTCTGGTGTTCCTTTCTTTTTCCACACTTCCTCCTCTTCTAGTTTAATGACATTTTCCAGTGAGGCCTGAAGTCCCTCCTGATAAAAGAATTGTAAACAAATTGATGAAAGCACGAAATAAAGAAAAGCAACAAAACTAGAAATGAAATGAACTCACTTATAGATCAAGTTCCTATAGCTGTGCCATTTTTCTCACCTGTAGACAGTTACAGTATTTTTTCCTAATCTGATCTAGAAAGTCATCAGGTACTGTAAGAGTCTTCTGCTCATTCATCTCTGGCTGCAAAGAGGGACTACCAAGGATCTTCTCACTGTAACATCAGATTTACAACATTTTGTGTTAATATGGCTGCAAATGCAATCAACTTCAGTTTCATATACTTATATATACTCAGTACAGCTCCTTACCTGTGATAGCTGTTGATGGCGAAATCCAGAATGGCATAATAATCTTTAAGTTCTGTGACTTTTCCCAGAAGCTCTCTGAGATGTTTTTTTACAACTTCATGACATGATGAAACATAGGTGTTAAATACGTGAAAGCTTGGTGGGTATGAGGTAACAAGCTCTGTCTTCACTTTCTCCAGCAGTTCCACCATCACTTTACCCAGAAGCCCCAAGTGCTCTGCCAACCACGAAGCATTGTTTTCACAGCTGTCCAGATGAACCCCCGTGAGTGTGTCTCTCACCCTGTCCTTTACTGCAGCTTTCCAGGCATCCATCCATCCCCTCATCCCTCCTGGATCTCCCTCTTGCTTTTCCTCCTCCTGGATGATGTGGGCAGTGAGCATCAGCAGCTCACTGGAGGTTGAGTCACAGGAACGTCGGACAATATCAGTCAGTTTTGTCCTCAGGGTCATAAAGAGCATACTCAAGTCTTTCTCTTTATTAGGTAACGCCACTGAAGGGGTCTTCTCACTCTGAGCTTTTAGGTCATGCTTAATCTCCAGCCGTAGAGACAGCAGGTTAAGATAGGCCATTTCCAAATCACCTCTCTTTAAAAGTTCATCAATTTCCAAAACTGTAAAAAAGGAAAGACCAAAATGAATTTCTCAGCTTGGCTAATGTTGCACATGTACAATGCTCATGGAATATAACATGATAGAGAGGATCCAGGGAGGGGCCACAGGAGAACAGGGCCCAGTATAAATTGTTTGGCTACTAAAATGCTCATCCTCTCTTGTCACTCCAACCATGTCATGATTAAAATACATGCAAACTTACATGCGTACCTTTCAGTGAAATTTCATTTGAATGTGAATGATGACTATGCCAAGGAGAATTTTAAAAAAGAATCCTCTTTCCTCTTTCACTTGACATCTCATTTTGTCTCAAATTTATTTAGAACACATTGATTTCTGTGGACTGCTGCAACCACACACAAATGATTTTGCAAGAGGCAGTCATCAGGGTCCAAGCATGATAAGCATTGCAAAGCCAGTATAGGCCTTTTAGCAGAAACACAAATGATGGTCAGAGATTTTAGAATATCAAATTTGTACACTGTACATATTAACCTTCTGCACTTGGTACAGTAAGCAATGGATTTTTAACAAGTCAAAATACTTGAAAGGAACCCACTTTGTACTGGTATAGTTGTTGAACTCAACAAGCTCAAATTACTTGCTTCCCTGTATGTTATTCTCATTTCTCATAAAGCACTGCTTTATTTTATGTTAAATCATGTCAACGTAAAAAAAATGTTTTATAATCTCTAAAAAAAACCCATATTAGGATGAAAGTCTGCAGATCCCCCCATATTAGGATGATTTTTGAACTCATTACATTTTTTGTTTTTATAAGTTTGTAAAATCAACTGAAATGTAAAACACAATGAATAATATATGGAATGAGTAGTATGTGTATATATGTAAATGTGTGTGTGTGTGTGTGTGTGTGTGTGTGTGTGTGTGTGTGTGTGTGTGTGTGTGTGTGTGTGTGTGTATTAGGGGTATGCCATTTTGGTTGGCTACTTCAGTATTTACTGGCTGACAACTGACTCAAACAGCAGCGCTGATGCTAACTGCACTGGCAACAAAATGGTTGGTTTAACCACTCTTCTTTTGAAAAAGCTCTTTTCTACTTTGGTAATGCATTCCTCCACACAACTATGACCTTACACTTGTCTTTGGTAGTAACAGTTCACACTTTCCACTCATCTTAAGGGAAACTGGGCAAGTTTTCAGATTTACAAATATGCTGTGGTATATTGAAAAGTTTTTCAGAGCTATCCTCAGCACAGTTCCAGTATAGGGTGGCTCTTCAGTTAGTAGTTAGTTGAAAATACCAAAGACAGAAATTCAACAATTATATGTGAAGTCTATATAAGCCTATATACATCATAATCTGTTTATTTTTAGGGATCCCACCAGAATTTTTGTTTTTAATTTTGAATTTTAATTTTGATTGAGACATTCATGGGATCCAAGAGGTTAATTAGAAATTCTCAGACTGGGGGATCTGGGAACCTCTAATTAACCTCTTGGACCTCATGAATCCCTGTTTTGCATCTTGATTAAGGACATCTCTGATTTTTAATTAATTTATTTGGCACCAGAACAGGAATTGTGGCCATACTATGGCCCCACCTAAAAAAATCCTACAATTGTCACTATGCTATTAAACTTTTACTTTAAAATTACTGAGCAGAATTATACATATCAAAAGAAACTGGTTAAAAGTAAAGACACTTACCTGACAGGGGTTTGAGAGGAATGTTCTGTCTGAAAGGGATCTTAAAGTCCTTACTGTTCCGTCTGTCTGTTACAGGCTTCTCTGTGGACTCCCAGTTGCTTTTTCTCCTGTTTTTTTGTCCATTATTGAAACTTCTTCTTAAAGCTGAGAGGTGCCTAAAGATGCCCTCTTCTTTTCGAGGACCTAAAAAACAAAAAGAGAGACTCGCAAATCAGTCACAGACTAAATAACTATTCTCTCTTACTTCCCAAAATCACTTCTGGATCTGAAATCTAAAATTTAGGTGGCATATAACACATTATTGAAAGTCTGAAACAAATTATAATTAGATGTATATGGGATTACATAATCTTGGTAATTTATCATAATTCGCTAAGCAATTTTATAATTTAGAGCTAGATAAATGTAAACTGCAAAAAAATCTATTCATTTTACACCTTTCAGAGCTATTCATCTTTTTTGTGCTATTGTTACATACATCTTGTACCAGAGACTCCATTTCTTTCCAGCCCCTACATCAAAACATAGCTTTTAAATTGGTATTTAAAAAAGAAAAAATCTTTTACTTGGTGTGTCAGGAGACTCTGTGCTACATGTAGGACTGGTGACCTCTGTCTCACAGACTTCATTATCTCTTTTTTTGTTTTTTCCTCCCCGAATCAACATGGTCCGAGCAATTGTTTTCCAAACCCCAGTCTCATTTTCAGAAGTGGGTGACTTCTGTGAGATGTTTTCTTGGTAGTTGTTTTCTTCATTCTCTGCCATTCTGTCACCAGCTGGTATACTATATCACAGACAAGACACTGCAACTGAAAGGCAGGCAGATAGACAATTAGACAGATAGACAGACAGACAGACAGACAGACAGACAGACAGACACTTTATTGATCCCGAAGGAGATGTATTTTGCATTCTCAGAAAATTGACCTTAAAACCACTATTGTACCTATGAGGGCACATTTACTTTGTATCTTGATGAACGCATGTGTGCAAGCTTATAGACTAAGACTGTTTCACTGCAACAGAGGTGTGCATTGTGCAAGATTCAAGATTCAAGATTTTTATTGTCATATGCACAGCAGATAAAAATTTTCACAATACATGAAATTTCAAAATATTTACTTTTACTGATATCTGATAAGTTGGAACATAACCTTTGTTGGCAATGACAGAGGTCAAACGTTTCCTGCAAGTCTTCACCAGGTTTGCACACACTGTAGCTGGTATTTTGGCCACTCCAGGACCTTGAAATGCTTGTTACGGAGCCACTCCTTCGTTGCCCGAGCGGTGTGTTTGGGATCATTGTCATGCTGGAAGACCCAGCCACGTTCCATCTTCAATGCTCTCACTGATGGAAGGAGGTTTTGACTTAAAATCTCACAATATGTGGCCCCGTTCATTCTTCCCTTAACACGGATCAGTCATCCTGTTCAGTTGCAGAAAAACAGCTCCAAACCATGTTTCCAACCCCATTCTTCACAGTAGGTATGGATGCAACTCAGCATTCTTCTTCCTCCAAACACGATGAGTTGAGTTTTTACCAAAAAGTTCTATTTTGATTTCATCTGACCACATGATATTCTCCCAATCCTCTTCTGGATCATTCATATGCTCTCTGGCAAACTTCAGACAGGCCTGGACATGTACTGGCTTAAGCAGGGGGGACACGCCTGGCACTGCAGGATTTGAGTCTCTCTCGGCGTAGTGTGTTACTGAGGATAGCCTTTGTTACTTTGGTCCCAGTTCTCTGCAGGTCATTCATAAGGTCCCTCCGTGTAGTTCTGGGACTTTTGTTCACTGTTCTCATGATGATTTTGACCCCATGGGATGAGATCTTGCGTGGGGCCCCAGATCAAGGGAGATTATCAGTGGTCTTGTAGGTCTTCCATTTTCTTACAATTGCTCCCACAGTTGATTTATTCACACCAACCTGCTTGCCTACTGTAGATTCACTCTTCCCAGCCTGGTGCAGGTCTGCAATTTTCTTCCTGGTGTCCTTCGACAGCTCTTTGGTCTTGGACATGGTTAAGTTTGGAGTCTGACTGTTTGTGTCTTTTATACAGATAACGAGGTCAAACAGGTGCCATTAATACAGGTAATGAGTGGAGGACAGAAGAGCTTCTTAAAGAAGAAGTTACAGGTCTGTGAGAGCCAGAAATCTTGCTTGTTTGTGGGTGACCAAATAATTATTTTCCACCACAATTTACAAATAAATTCTTTAAAAATCCTGCAATTTGATTTCCTGGATTTTTTTCTCATTTTGTCTCTCATAGTTGAAGTGTACCTATGATGAAAATTACAGACCTCTCTCATCTTTCTAAGTAGGAGAACTTGCACAATCAGTAGCTGACTAAATACTTTTTTGCCCCACTGTGATAGTAATATGATAATACAGTAGTTTGTATTGAACGTTTCGTATACTGTGCTGCACAAAAATAATGAAACAGGACTATTATTCTCTCTTTGTAATGAAATCTGAAGTTGTTCAGGTTTCTTTAAGTACTCACAATATGCTTGTAAAATGTGCTGTGACATATTTTTAAAATATATTATGATAATGTTAAATCTCCCAGCTAGCTTGGAATGTTCCCCTAACTTTGGCTAACATTACCTGCTAATTCTAATAATGTTTAAAGAAAACATTTTAATCTAATGTTCAAACAATGTTTTAATGTTTTTAGAGAACGTACCCAGAAAAACATTCTGAGAACAGAAAAAAACTTCCAGCTGAAAACATTAATAGAGTATGTGTCACAGGAGATTATTATTTATGTTTTGTAGTCATTTGTTTCCAGGGTTCCTGTTTTTTATGCATGTGTGACTGATTTTAATTGATCAACCTTGCAACTAGCCACCTAACGCAGCAGTGATGAGGTGTTTCAATAAGACATACAGTATCTCACAAAAGTGAGTAGACCCCTCATATTTCTACAAATATTTTATTATATCTTTTCATGGGACAGCACTACAGAAATGAAACTTCGATATAACAAAGTAGTCAGTGTACAGCTTGTATAGCAGTAAAAATTTACTGTCCTCCGAAAATAACTGAACACACAGCCATTAATGTCTAAATAGTTGGCTCATTAGAGTTACAAGGTTCCAGGTGTGAACGGGGAGCAGGTCTGTTAAATTTGTTGTTTTGGGTACAATTTGCTCATTCTGGCCACTGTATATTTAACATGGTACATCATGGCAAAGAACTCTCAGAGGATGTGATAAATAGAATTGTTGTTCTCCACAAAGATGGCCTAGGCTATAAGAAGCTTGCTAACACCCTGAAACTGAGCTATAGTACAGTAGCCAAGGTCATACAGAGGTTTTCCAGGACAGGATCCACTTGGAACAGGCTTCGCCAGGGTCAACCAAAGAAGTTGAGTCCATGCGTTCAGCGTCATATCCAGAGGATGGCTTCAAAAAATAGGCAGATGAGTGCTGCCAGCATTGCTGCAGAGGTTGAAGAAGTGGGGGGTCAGCCTGTCAGTGCTCAGACTATATGACACAATGGGACTTTGCGGGACTTCATGTTCAAAAGCTGCACGGCAGCACTTGCGTGGAAGCCTTCGGCTCGCTTACTGTTGTGTTCACGCTGTGCTGCTCAATTAGATATCACTGTTTTGTGAAGTCATTCCTGTCCCAGTTTAGCTCTTTGCTGTTATATGTATGTTATCATTATATGTATTGCTGTTGTCATTGTTAACCATTTGGTATTGGTTGTTGTTACTGTCTCCTCTTTCTCCCCACTGTGTTTGAGCTGGTTTCCTGCTGGGAGAAAGAACTGGGAAGTCTAGAATGTGCGCACACTTACACTGCCACACGCAGGTAGTCTGAGTGTCTAGACTCACTAGTTTAGAGGTGGGTACCACCCCCTGTACTTTTGGTCTGGTTTAGCTTAGAGTAGCAGTCAGCTCTTTTATTTTTGCTAGTTAGACAAGATACAAAAATACATGCTAGTGTAGTTCTTTTATTTTATTTTCTTTGGTGCCATCTGTGTTCTCTCCGAGGCTGGTCCAGTTCTTTAACGTCCTAGTTTGTTGTCTTGGTGTTTTGTAATCATTTGTGTCCATTGTATACTATTGTGTATGAAAGTGGATGTCCTTGAATTAAATCTGTTTTCTGTATACTCCGGTTTCCTCACTGGTTGGCCATCTCCACCCACTCACACCGCACATGTTGCTGTCCCCACACTCTCCCCTGGACTGTAGCCTTTTGTGGGAACATAACATTTGGGGGTTCATCTGGGATGGATTATTGATTAATTCATAGATCATCACATCAAATTAATGAACTGTCTCATGGTGTTTGTGGGTGGCCTAGCACTGGTGTTCTAACTTTATGTATGTGTACAGTATGGCAACCTTTGACTTGCAGTGGTTCATTGCTTCACCTAGCCTGGAGGCAATCGAGAAGTGTCACAAGGATGACTTACTGGAGATAGCAGCATATTATGGAGTTCAAATAGCCAGACAGTCTGTTAAGAAAGATGTTAGAATTAAGGTCATTGACAAGTTGAGGGAATTGGGTGTTTTAGAGTTTGCCCAGCCTTTTACTACTTCTGTGGTGGAGAGTGATGTTGAAAAGGCGGTGACTCCTGTTGATGTAGCTACAGAGCAAGCTAAGCCTGAAGTTGGTCTCAGGGCAACATTGCCTCGATTCGACCCTTTTTCTCCTGGGTCTTCAGGATCACTTCATGAAGCTCGTGCTAAGGTGCACATTACACATCTCCAGTTGGAGGCTCAGGAAAAAGCACATGCACAACAGGCAGAGCTGGACTTAAAGTTGGCCATTCAGAAGATGGAGCTTGATGTTGATCGGGAGGTCTGACTTAGGGAATTGGTGATTCGAGCAATGAAGATTGCTTCTCATCCAGCTGCCCAGCCGGACATTGCACTGCTTCCTCCTTCTTCTCCACGGCCTTCTCTAGCAGCTACTCTGGTGGCATCTGCTCCTGCTCCTTCAGCTGTTCATCCACCTGCGTTTGATGTGAATAAACATATCGCACTCGTGCCACCACTGAACGAGGCTGAGGTAGATACATACTTTGGTGTGTTCAAATGTATTGCTACTGCTTTAAACTGGCCTAGGGAGATCTGGTCTCTCTTGCTGCAATGTAAATTAGTGGGTCCAAGAGGTTTGTTCGTCATTGCCATTGCATGATAGTTTGCAATATGACTTGGTTAAAGCTGCCATACTGTGTGAGTTAGTTCCAGAGGCATACAGACAAAAATTTAATACTATATAAATAAATGGTGCACTGCTTATAAAGTGTCTGACTTTGCTTCACTGCATGAACTAATTTTGTTAGAAGAGTTCAAAAATTGCTTGCCTGAGCATGTAGTCATCTATCTTAATGAATGTAAGGTTTCATCTCTTTCTGAAGCAGCAGTTTTGGCTGACGAGTATATGCTAACGTATAAGCCTGTTTATAAAACAGCTAAGGTAGACTCGTCTGTGTTGCCTGAACAACAGCCTAAAACGTCCCAGTCTGCATGTTTTTCTGATGAGTGTTTCTGCCACAAGCATGGTCATTTAATTGCAGATTGTCCAGTTTTGATTGTCCAGTCATTTGTTTTAGCTGGGTTGTTTTTTTCAGAACAAACATTCTGTCATGTGTTCTGCCATGGCATTGCAATGAAATATGTGAAAGTTCCTTCATGTTTTGTTGTCCAAGTCTAGCCACTGGATTGTACAGAGTTGGAGTTTGTCCTTTGCCTGTTGAAGGTGTAACATTTATTATGGGGAATGACATTGCTGGGGGCAAAGTGCTCCTAGTGTTAGACGTTCTGGATAGTCCTAAGACTTGTAGTTTACCAGATGAATCTTCTAATCATTCTACTGTGTTTCCAGCATGTGTTGTCACCCATGCTAGAGCTCAACTTCTAGAAGATGTAGTTGATTTGTCTGATTCATTCTTAGCTAAGAACACCTCCGTTTGTTTCTTCAAAGGACTGTAGACAAAATAGAGACATTGGGGATATGGAAGCTGGTAAATTGGCCATCAGCTGAGATTAATTTAGTCTTAGAAGGCAGAATCTAATCTAAGTAAACATTTCTCTGGGTTAAGCAGTAAAGACATTCTCAGTGATAAACAAGTTGCATTCTTCCTTGATCAAGGTGTGTTGATGTGAAAATGGTCTCCATGTTAATGCAGAGGCAGAAAGTGTTTATCAGATTGTGATACCTACTCCATTCAGACAACATGTACTACAAATAGTACATGATCATTCAGGAAAGCCCAATCAGGTTATTCCTCCTGCTCCACTTTGTCCTGTTCCTGTCATTGGAGAACCTTTTGAAAGGGTGCCGATTGATTGTGTGGGTCCATTGCCTAAAACCAGATCTGGAAATCAGTACTTGTTAATGGTTATGTGTGCTGCAACTTGTTTCCCTGAAGCTATCCCTTTTGCGAAATATTACAAGCCCAGTTGTAATTAGAGCTCTGATCAAATTCTTTACTACTTTTGGCCTGCCAAAAACTGTACAGACTGATCAGGGTACAAATTTTTTATCCAAGCTGTTCTTGCAGGTTATGGTCACTCTAAACATCACTCATCAAGTCTCAAGTCCATATCATCCTGAGTCACAGGGTGCATTAGAACGATTTCACCAGTATTTAATATCTATGCTTCACAAATATTGCTTAGATCCTGGGAAAAATTGGCATGAGGTAGTGCCCCTTGTGCTCTTTGCTGTGCGTGACGCTGTTCAAGGATCCTTAGGATTCAGCCCTGCTCAGTTTTTGCACATTCAGTGCATGGCCTGTTGAAAGTCCTTAAAGAGACATTTTTAAGTGACAAATGTAAACCGCAGAACATTCTGGATGTTCGTACTTTTCATGAGCATTTACATAATGTTTGTTCTTTAGCTTGTGAGACTTTGAATGTCTCTCAAGAACATATGAAATGGTCTTTTGACAAGTGTGCAGTCGCCAGACAGTTTCAGCCAGGTGATAAAGTAACGGTTTTACTCCCTGTTCCTGGTCCATCACTTTCAGAAAAGTTTACTGGTCCATGTACTGTTGAAGAAAAGCTCAGTGATACGGATTACATCATCCGATCATAAACGTAACAAACGTGTTTGTCATATCAACATGCTGAAGACCTATCACACTCATAAAGCAGAAAATGCATTATCAGATGAGCAACCCGAAGGTAAAGTGTTGCCCTCGATTGGTATAGTGACTACTGGTTCTAGTGACATTGATATGGATGGATTAAACTTACGATCATGTCCACAAGCTTCTTGTACACTTCTGAATTCAAAGATGTTACAGGATCTGTCTAGTCTTTTGAGTGCAAGATGACAACTGCCTTGCTGAAGGTAAAGGTGATGGACTGGCCAAGTATGTCTCCAAACCTAAACCTAAGGTGTCTTACATCCACCAGCTCCATGATATCATCATGGAGGAGTAGAAGTGGATTCCAGTAGCAACCTGTGCAGCTCTGGTGAATTCCGTGAGGCAATAATGGGTAATAATGGTGGCCACACAAAATATTGACACTTTGAGCACAATTTGGAACTCACTTGTGTTGCCAGCTATTTAGACATTAACGCCTGTTATTTTTAGAGGACAGTAAATCTATACTGCCATACAAGCTGTGTATCCTTTACTACAGTTTCTGTTTTTACATGCACAGAAAGCCTGAGTTAACCATAAGTTTTGCAAGTTGTTATTGTTCCAATGGCAAGCATAGCTGTGTTCTCTTTCAAAGTTGCAAAATACTTTTTTTTTTCTCCAGGTAGTACATCTAAAGTCAAGATTACATATGACCATATACTGCATGTTCCGGTTTTAGACAAGTTTTAAAGCCATAATCAGGTGCATGTTAAGCCTTTGTCAAAGAACAGTAAGCATTAAAAAAAATTGGAATGTGATGTTGCCAAGCACTAAAGAAATGGTAGAAAATGTATGAACAGCATATTACTGTCCCTAAGTGTCAGAGGACATCATTATTTATGCTTCTGTACTCATTTGTTTCCATGGTTCTTGTTTTTGCACACGTGTGACTGATTTTAGTTGATTGATCTTGCTAAATACTATGTTTGTCACCTCTGCTCTTGCAGTGTTTCTGCATTTCTGCCTTTGTTTTTTATTGAATCTGTGTTCTCGACCCTGCCCTGTTATTGTTATATGACTTTGGTTTTCATCTTTTGATAACCCTGACTTTGTCAATAAAACTACTTTCCCTTATTCTGTCTCAGTCCTCAGTGGCTATATTTTTAAAAAGCCAGGTACGCACAATGAAAGCTCCATGACCCATGGTACCTTTAATGTCACTGTTGAATGTCAACTCATTCATCTCAACAGAGCACATATTCTTTGTAGTGTATTTAGGAATAATCCTTCATGTTTGAAAAGTTCTAAAGCAAGAATACAAGATTTTACCTAATATAGATATGAAAAATCTCACCTGAGACGTGTTGTCTGGCTGGCAGATCTAATTTGGTTTCACTTTCATTTAAACATAAGTCATTTCCTTATGTAGGTAAAAAAAAATCAAGCAGGTCAGGACAAAGCAAAGGAGGGATATTTTTAATCATTTTTGGATGGAGCAAATATGATAACAGCATATGATATCAGAAAAAAACTTTGTCCTGCCAGATCATGAAAAGCAAAGCGACTAAGCATTAATTCTATGTGTTATTTTATCAGCCTTAGCACTGTTTATACATGAAGGAGGAAACCAAGATTATGACAACAAATATTGAGCAATAGTAACCAGTCAGCTAAGCAAGCAAAAGATGAAGTGTGGGTGTGTATATATATATATATATATATATATATATATATATATATATATATATACTGCTCAAAAAATAAAGGGAACACTCAAAAAACACATCCTAGATCTGAATGAATGAAATATTCTCATTGAATACTTTGTTCTGTACAAAGTTGAATGTGCTGACAACAAAATCACACAAAAATCATCAGTGGAAGTCAAATTTATTAACCAATGGAGGCCTGGATTTGGAGTCACACACAAAATTAAAGTGGAAAAACACACTACAGGCTGATCCAACTTTGACGTAATGTCCTTAAAACAAGTCAAAATGAGGCTCAGTATTGTGTGTGACCTCCACGTGCCTGTATGACCTCCCTACAACACATGGGCATGCTCCTGATGAGGTGGCGGATGGTCTCCTCGGGGATCTCCTCCCAGACCTGGACTACAGCATCCGCCAACTCCTGGAAAGTCTGTGGTGCAACGTGGCGTTGGTGAATGTAGCGACACATGATGTCCCAGATGTGCTCAATTGGATTCATGTCTGGGGAATGGGTGGGCCAGTCCATAGCTTCAATGCCTTCATCTTGCAGGAACTGCTGACACACTCCAGCCACATGAGGTCTAGCATTGTCCTGCATTAGGAGGAACTCAGGATTCCACCAATGAATTTGCCAATACTGGTGTTCTCTGGCAAATGCCAAGCATCCTGCACGGTGTTGGGCTGTGAGCACAACCCCCATCTGTGGACGTCGGGCCCTCATACCATCCTCATGGAGTCGGTTTCTAACCGTTTGTGCAGACACATGCACATTTGTGGCCTGCTGGAAGTCATTTTGCAGGGCTCTGGAAGTGCTCCTCCTGTTCCTCCTTGCACAAAGGCAGAGGTAACGGTCCTGCTGCTGGGTTGTTGCCCTCCTACGGCCTCCTCCACGTCTCCTGGTGTACTGGCCTGTCTCCTGGTAGCGCCTCCAGCCTCTGGACACTACGCTGACAGACACAGCAAACCTTGTTGCCACAGCTCGCATTGATGTGCCATCCTGGGTGAGCTGCACTACCTGAGCCACTTGTGTGGGTTGTAGAGTCCGTCTCATGCTACCACGAGTGTTAAAGCACCACCAACATTCAAAAGTGACCAAAACATCAGCCAGAAAGCAGATAGGTACTGAGAAGTGGTCTGTGGTCCCCACCTGCAGAACCACTCCTTCATTGAGTGTGTCTTGCTAATTGCCAATAATTTCCACCTGTTGTCTATTCCATTTGCACAACAGCTGTGAAATTGATTGTCAATCAGTGTTGCTTCCTAAGTGGACAGTTTGATTTCACAGAAGTTTGATTTACTTGGAGTTATATTGCGTTGTTTAAGTGTTCCCTTTTTTTTGAGCAGTGTATATACACTACTACACCTAATATTTCTTTGGACCAGTATAAGCTTAGCTGAGTTATCACTGTAATAGTAAGCAAAAATAATCATACAGGCTGTTTTTAAAATCAGTCCTCACTTCTAGAACAGTTTTGTCCTTTTACTGCAGCTTCTGTTTTTACATGCACAGAAAGCCTGAGTTAACCACAAGTTTTGCAAGTTTTGTCTTTTTTCCAGTGGCAAGCACAGCTGTGTTCCCTTTAAGAGTTATTAAACCCAAGACATTTTTTTTCTCCATGCAGTGTTTCTACAGTCAAGATTACATATAACAATATACTGTGTGTTCCAGTTTACAAAGTAGGCAGGTCTTAAAGCCACAATCAATATGTTAAGACAAATCTGTGAACACACTAAATATCCTTAAAAACTTTCAGATGCCACACTTTCCTGCTAGAAAAACCAGCATAGACCAGCATACATTGTGTTTTGGATGACCACACTGGGTGGCCAGCTAAACCAACACCAGACTAGCACTATCCTGAAAAGAAAAGTAAAACATTAACCAGCTTTGAACAGCTTGGCATGGATGCTTGCCAATGCTGTATTTTTTCTAACCGTCAAGTCTAAAGGGGGAAAATGGGAAGCTTATTTTCCACTACTGACCACAAAAAGAAAACCATAGGCTATACTGACCATCTCCGATACTCTGATTCAGAACAGCACTCTTGAGATTGGAAGAGAAACTACATGTTTTAATCAGCGTTTTAAATGGCGTGGATTTTAATCTAATGACATAATACATTACTCAGTAATTACTCAGTGCTGCCACAGCGGGAGGTGATTTCCAGGGGTCACGTTAAAAGATAAACCCTCGACGAGCTCACAGGTGCAGGAAAAAGCGAAAGGAACTGAGCAGCTGAAGGTTTCAGGTGACCGGAGTTCTTACCTGGCGGAGAAACAACGACGAAAGCCGGTATTCATGTAAGTGTTCGGCAGTCACATCTCACAGGTTTATCAGACAGCGATTCAAACCAAAATCGTCTCAATAACTTAAATGTAGTCGTTCTAACAGGATTAGCTCGTTGCTATTCTCAGCAGCGGCTGCTATGGTCACCTGTTCAAGGTGACTGTGGCACTCACTGGCGGAGTGTATGTGCGGGTTAAACACGCAGGGCGCGTTGTTCACTGTCAGGTAGAGCGATTTCATTAAAGCCCTCTGCTTGGTAGCTTTCTACAATAACTAACCCACAATTGCCTAATGTGACGTTTCAGGGACTGACTGGTGGTTAACGCGCTGGACTGTTTACTCTTGTAACATGACAGGAACGTAACCTGCAGCTATGCATTCGAGGGCTGTAACTTTACTGCAGGGCTTATAGGATTTTCTATAGGAGTTCTGTAAAGGGCCAATATCCTCCATCTTACTTTTGTTCTATTTCTGCCCATAAACGCCTCTTATTGTGAGTCTGTACGTCACCAAATCAGTCGCAGTTCATGTCTACGTGTATACAAGCTCTGCTCTGACTACTGTGTGTTGTGCCTCGTCGAATCTATAGTAAAATGCTTAGGCAGATGTGTGTTAATGCATTGGTTTTCGTGACGTCACAAAAACCATTAAATGCGGTTTTTGCATGTATTGTTTTGTATTGTACTCGATGCTGAGTAAAAAAAAGGAAACTTAGGTTTTCAGTGATAGAGGTCCCTTTAAACAACACCACCACCAATAATAATAATAATAATAGCAATAACAATAACTTTACTCTAGCCCTATTGATATAGTAAAATAGTACATACTTTTACAAAGTACTACCAAAATAGACAACAATAAAACGGTTATATCAACAAACAACCTCTTTAAAAACCTCATGAGAATAATTTTCAGAAAGGGCAGATTGGAAATTGGTATGTAGTTGCTCATGATGGCAGAGTCTTGAGAAGCTGTCTTACAGCAGCAGTTTAAAGAGAGCCTGAGAAGCATCCTGATTCTGAGGAACTGTGAACAATGTTTAAAGTAGAATCAAAAACCTGTTGGAACAGGATCAAGTGTGTCTGTACAGGACTTTAACTATCTAATAAGATCTAAAAGGATTTTTCAAAAACAATGCATATTCCTCACTTTTGGACAAGGATTCCTTAGTAACTACTGGTAAGGGATTTAAAAGCCAGTCTAAAAATCTGGGGTCACTTTTGTTGTCTGTAATAATCTTTAACCTCAATTGTAATGCTGTTTCTCAGAGCACACTGCCTCGATGTACAGATCTATAGAGTTCTTCAGAATTTCATTCCTTTGTGTTTTTAGTTTCATGTTTGACATGAGGTTTGTTGAATTTTCCAGACTCCATTATACATGAAGTTGTTAAGACACAAACCTGCGTGAGAGCAGCCTCAAAAGCTGGCAAGTTGGGTCATGCACTGTAAGGATTGAGATTGTGCTGGCGATATATGAAAACCCTTACATGCTCAATTTCTCTTTCTCAGACTGCACAAGGGCAGAGATTGCAAAACAGTTGGCCTGGCTCAACCTTACTCTACTACAGTTGAAAATGTTTTTTATCAAAAGACCCAAAAGTGAGCCCACTCTCACTCTCATAATGGCATACATTACACTAATAACCACATCAAGTACAGCAGTTAATATGTCTGTATACAATATTGTGTAAAAATCTTAAAAAGGTATCTGAGAATAAGTAAATAATTGTAATGGTTAAATGTTTATTTGTTTAAAAACACTAAATTTTTATAAATACAATTAATCAATTAAATATTACATGTATGTTAATGTGGTAGATTCCAAACCTCTCCTTGAGGAAACCCAGTATTTACTGTTACCATCCAGTATCTAGTTTATCTAACCAACTCTTCGCTATATTAAACCTTAATTCTGACAGAATTAAACAAATTCATGCAATGGTGTATGTCAGCAAGAAGTCAGTAACTAAGCTTGTGTATTTTTAACTGTGTTCCTACATATTTATCTATTTATATATTTAAAAATATAAATCTTACTAAGTTTTACTGTATTAATCTTTATTTTTATTTGTTATAAACTATTTATCTCAACACACTGTTGAGATAAATAGTTTTGAAATTTGTATGTAGCACCATATATATATATATATATATATATATATATATATATATATATATATATATATAAATCTTTCTACATTGTTTTTCATGTTACATGTAGAAAATGAATAATGGAGCTTAGAAAGTTAAGGGTTAAAAATCAGTTAATGCAATCTTTTAATAGTTGTTGTACCTTCCTGTCTTAGTGAGTAGTGAGGTGACATATTCATGCCCCTCCGCGCAGGTAAAATAGCATGTTGTCAGTAAACAAAAAACACATGATCACAGTGTAGCTGTTGACAAGAACAACTTGCTTCATTCTCACAGCCGGGTCAGATGTTCAACTCGTTTCATACCCAGACTGATCATTTTGGTGCAACTAGTTTATTAGTTTTTTAAAAAAAAACATATTTGATTTATTTTAATCTTTCACATTCCTGTGGGACACAGGCCTACAGGCAGAATGGCAGATAATGGAAGAGGAGAGGCAGATGGAGCCTATGATAACAATGAAATTCCACCATGGGATGAGGAACCACACACGATGGAAACCATGGAAAACAGCAGATCACAGATAAATGTCAAAGAGAAGAAACACGGAGTTATTGTGTCGTTTAGAGGAAGCATGAGACGAGTTGGAGAAAAAAGCCCTCTTTCCCTGAAACGCAAAGGCTCAAAGAACAAAACAGAGACAGGGAACATCTCAGACACTCGGGTGCATCCTCCACCAAGTAAGTGGCAAATTGCAAAAGCATTGTGTTTTTCAGATTTTGTGTTTTCTCAAGGTCAAGAGTAGAATAACCTAGCCAGAAAGACAAAGTGGCGACCTCTGGTGGAGGTGACACTATGTAACACAAAGGGCCCAGTTTTGAATATGCAAAGATGTCATTGACCAAAGCGCTGAAAATCAATTCAGACATGTAACATGATCCAGCACATTTTACATGCAGGTGATCTGCTCCAGAGCCCAAAGAACCAGAAATCTCAGCCCTCACATTCAAGAACTCAGTCAGGTAACTGCAAACAAACATCAGGAGGTATTGAGCAGATTCCTTATGCTCACACCTTACAACATTCAAAAACCTGCCCTTAAAAACACACCAGCTTTTCTTTTTCTGCACTTATATGTTTCTCAATGAGTCGTCATTTTAATGTCATTTGCCTGAATGGTCCTTTTATTTATGCACAGATTCAGTGGTTCATTTAGGAGGTGAACTGCCTAAGAAGCGTGAACCTGGAAGATGGAGTTTCCGTATGGGGAGTAAAAAAGAGAAAACAGCACCCCCAACACCCAAGAAGGAGCAGCTGGAGGTAGTCACAGAGATTTTGATCTCAGGAGAGGTGAGGACACCAGAGGTTACAGCAGGAGCATTGGAGGAGAAATGGGCATACACACTACCAGAAATACCTCTAGCTCCTCTGTCAGGTAATTGAGCTAAATAGGTTCCCCTATCCTTTCTGTTCTTGTAAACAAAAAAGGAAAAAAAAGGTTCTAATGTTCTAATGAGTTGACTTTCAGGTTTTTAAGTTCTAACCAATGAGGCCAATGAGCTCATATTAATAAGCTTATATTAGTGTTTTAAATATGCCATTTGAGAGCCACTGAGCCCTCTCTAGAATAGGAGATGGCTCATATGTGTGTTGCTTATCCCCACCTGTCTAATTGCTCTGTCTTGCTATATCTCTCTTGCTCATCTGTACATGTAGTAATGCAGATTTACAAGCTCATTGAGATGGAAGTTTTGGAAGAAGCCTATCTGAACCTGCTATCCCTACGGTTAGAGTTTCAGCATGATCAGAAAGCTCTAGGTGAGGAGGCCTCGTCAGTGGAACTGTCCCATAAAGAGAAAGACTTGAATCTGCTGTACAGGGCCCTGTGGAACAAACTGACTGATATCGTCCGACAGTCTTGTGCGTTGCCCTCGCGCAACAAAGAGCTGCTTGTGCTCGTCGCCTGTATCATCGAGGAGGAGGAAAAAAGAGAAGGAGATCTGGGGGGGATGGTGGGATGGAGAAAAGCATGGAGGGAGGCAGTACAGGAAGGGTTAAAGGACACACTTAAGGGGGTTCACCTGGACAGCCATGAGCAAAGCACTTCCTGGTTGGCGGTGCACTTGGGACTTCTGGGTAAAGCAATTGTGGAGGACTTGGAGAAAGTGAAGATAGAGCTTGTTAGCTCATACCCACCAAGCTTTAACGTGTTTGAAACCTATGTATCATCTTGCCATGAGGTTGTAGGAGAACACTTGAAGGGGCTTCTGGGGAAAGTGACAGAGACAAAGGACTACCATGCTCTTCTGGATTTCATTATTCACCGCTACCAGAGGTGAGGAACTTGTTTTTTAGTCGTAGAGCTCTTGCTGGAGTAGTTATAGGGATAATGTAAGATGAAATGCAGCAAGAGTGGCCAATATCACCACAGTGGCTCTATTACAGCATCTGGTCATTATTAATCATTTATAGATGTAATATAATGTTTCTAGAGTTTTTCAGAAAATTTAGTATGGTATAAACTATGCACTCGCAGTTAGTGTGAAATGGGTGATGCTAAAGGCTAACATTCCCAATTTAAGACAAGTTCTGTCATTAAAAGAGCACTTTAGCATAGCTATGTTTATCTATGTCATCTGTGTTTACAAAGCAAATTCTCTGTAAATTTCACTCCTAGTCAATGGTGTACTTGGTCTTAAAGCATAAAAAAACAGGATATAATGTCCAGGATTTCCATATACTTCACCCAGAGCTGCTTTGGGTACTGTTTAGTGGGGAAACACGAGGACCTTCAGGACCTTTAGAGAATGCCTAATGATTTCTGTGATATATAAGTATACATACAGTATCTCTAAGTTTTGTAATTAAACTTTATAGTAATTTCATTGTTAAATTTTGGTAGAAAACAAAAGGGTCATACTTGAAATACCTGAACCAATCAATAGAAAACTATTCAATCAGGATTTTTTATCATGCTATCGAGATAGATATAGTCATGCTAGTTTTTCCATTGGTTAGGCCTTTAAAAGCTGAAGTGTTTTATTACACATTTCTACAGTGTTTTATTACACATTTCTATTGTTTTATTACACATTTCTACAACCTAAGGCTGGCTAAACTAGTTTGCACTGAAGTCCATGTAGATACTAATTAATAAGCCTTAGTATGTAATAACTGTGTGATTTTAAGGGGTTAACGAAATTTCAAATTTTTTTCCTTGTTTTTGACTGGGTTTTGACATTTTCAGCCTGAACTGAAGGTCAGAAGGTCATGCTCTAATAGCCACTCTTAGTCTGCTGGATTTGTGTTACATTTTGTGGCATTAAGTCTCTACTGCTGGACAAAGAGTTGTTTGAAGGCTAGGGAGTTACTTGAGAGTGTCCCTGAAGAAATGATGTAGCATAGCATTGTGGTATTTGTAGTATTTTAAGTCATGCTCTACAAAGTGTTGTTTGGGCATGGTCTTGCCTTGTTCATTTTGACTGATTCAGAAAGTCAGAATTTAAGAATTGATTCACATATATCAAATAAGTGGTGTAGTTCTTCTTCACGGCATCATGTACAAAAAGATAAGACAGCTATTTGTTTTGCTCAAGAATGATTGCAGGTTAGCCAAAGTACAGATTATTTTATAGTGAGGAACACATGCGTTCATGAAGAGCATACTTTAACACTTCAAGTAAAGTACTGTTTCATGAAATTTCAGAGCAAAGATGATTGCAGACATCACAAAATAGGATCTGGTGGTTCATCCTATAAACACTTCATGCTTGGAGTAGGTGGTGTGCTGTAGAAATTGTTCCATCTTATCTTCTTGTTTGTTTAAGGTTTGTCTATGTGTTTCATTGGAACTATGAAATGGGTGGATGAAGTTTGTAAATACACTATATGGACAAAATATTGGAACACACCTCCTAATGATTGAGTTCAGGTGTTTCAGCCACACCAATTGCTAACAGGTGGATAAAATTAAGGACATAGCCTTGCAGTCTTGATATACAAACACTGGCAGTAGAATGGGTCTAATGGAACTTATGAGCTTAGTGACTTTACATGTAGCACTGTCATAATATGCTGCCTTTGCATCCTATGACAGTGCCACATGTAAAGTCACATGTAAAGTTCAGGAAATTTATGTCTTGCTAAATCTGCCGGTGTCAACTGTAAGTGCTATTATTGTGAAATAGAAAAACAACAGCTTAGCCATGAAGCAGTAGACCATGCAAAAACGCCAAGTGCTGAAGTGCACAGTGCCTATCCTCCGTTGAATTGCTCACTAAAGCATTCCAGATTGCCTCTGGAAGCAATATAAGCAAAATAACTGTGCAGCAGGAGCTTCACGAAAATAGGTTTCCATGGATGATCAGCTACATGCAAGTCTAAAATCAAAATGCACAATGCCAAATGGGGGAGAGTGGTGTAAAGCACACCACCACTGGACTATGGAGCAGTGGAAGCACGTTCAGTGGAGTGATGGATCATACTTCTGTATCTCACAGTCTGATGGACGAGTCTAGGTTTGGTGAATGCCCAGAGAATGTTATCTGTCTGACTGCATTGTGCCAACTGTGCCATTGTGCAAGCCAACTGTTTGGTGGAGGAGGGATACTGCTATGGGATTGTTTTTCAGGGGTTGGCCTAGGCCCTTTAGTTGCAGTGAAGGGAAATCTTAATGCTTCAGCACACCAATACATTTTGGACAATTCTATATATCCAAATTTGTGGGAACAGTTTGGGGATGACCCTTTTCTGTTCCAGCATGACTGAGCCCTAGTTTACACAGCAAGGCCCATAAAGGGACCTTTGATGTGGAAGAACTTGAATGGCCTGCTCAGAGTTCTGATGGCAACCCCATCAAAGACCTTTGAAAGAACTAGAATTGAGATTATGAGCCAGGCCTTTGTCAGACATCAGTTCCTGACCTCTCCTGGATGAATGGGCAAATATTCCCTTTTTTTCTTGTAGAAAGCTTCCCAGAAGAGCTTCCCTGGAAGCTGTTTTAACTACAAAGAAGGGAACAATTCCTTATTAATTCCTATGGATTTAGAATGGGCTGTCATTAAAGCTCCTGTGTGTCCCAGTACTTTTGTCAATATAGTGTATGCCAGTGTCATTTCAATAAATAAATAAATGAAAGTTTGTTACAATGATTTTGCTCTACTTAAATCAGACATCACAGCAGAGATAATGATGACTAATCTGACAGTGTTGTACTTTCTGCAGTGAGAAGGTTATGGGGAGCATTTCTTTGCAACCAGAACTGAAAGAAGAGCAGAGAACTCTGACACTGGATGGGGATTTCCTAGACCAGATCAAGACTGGATACTGCAGTCGAATGCAGGTGAGATACACGGCAGACCAGTTGTGCTTTGTACAACTGAAACACACCCACAGTCATGAAATTCCACATGTAAGTCTCTCTGGTGATAACAGGCAGATGTGAGGTCATCCCTGGATAAGGTTATTGAACTGGAACATGAGGAGATGTGGAAAGACAGCAGAAAACCAGATATTGATGAAGACCTCTACAACTCTCACATCCACATGGACATCTGGACGGTGAGGCCAGATCATCTGCTCACTTCTATAAACATGATTTAACTTTCACTTAGTAGGCAGTGTGGGAACCCCCTGGTTTCCCTTCTCCTATGCAAACCACATGCAATGCATCAGTTTCTCTGTTGGGGGCACTAAAGGTCTGCAGTGGGTACACAACAGTAAGGGCCTACTGTTTGCTTTTATAACTTAATAGTGTTATATTTTTTTCCTCCAGAATATAAAGGGGAAATTTCAGGCAGCGAGAGGGCTTGATGTGAACCTGGAGCAGAAAGTCATGTGCACTTGTCTTGACGAGCTGAACAAGTTTCCAAGACGGTAATCACTTTCTCCCCAACTAAATATAAATTCTTCTGAATGTCCCCTTTACTTTCATTTTCATTTGCCTTTTCTCTGCTGACATCAGATTGAAATGGGATTTTCATGGATTGTTTCCCTCTGTAACTAATAATAAAAACATCAGACTGTGAGCTCAGGGATAGTTTTTACAAAATCAGACCAGCAAGCATTTAACAAAATATCTTAAGAAGTCTGTAGTACATGCCATTGTATGCCACTTTTCACAGTACAGATCAGATTACATTACAGAAATATGGGATTTCCACCTATCAGCTTTTGAAATATTTTCATGTTGTCCTCCTTTTTCTCTCTTTCCCTCCCCAAAGGTTTGAGTCAGCCTTTGTTGAGTGGAGCAGTGCTGTTTTGGATTCCCCCCTGTGGGCTATTTATCACGTCACTTACATCAACAGCTTCAGCGCACTGAAGTAGGTGCCTTATCACACACTGAAAATCCCCAACAGTGAATAATTTCAAAACAGTTCTCTATGCTGCAATGTTCAGATCTAGTGCATATGTACAGTATAGTGTGTAAATATTTGGACACTTTTTAAACTCTATCCTATAATGTCATTGCATTGTTAAGTCATGCATAACACAGGTGTCTGAAGGTGGTGGTTTTCAGTTGGGGGTCCTTGCTGTTCTCTTTCAACATTAGGCCCAAGAAAGTGTCAACATTCTTATAAAATAAAAGTGCTAAAAGAACATTTAGAGCAATGTGATATGGGGGTTCCCAATCCCAGTCCTGGAGACTCCATGATTCGCACATTTTGTGTTTCCCCTCATCTGTCACGCTTGATTCAACTTGGTAACTGTTTAACAAGCGCCTTATGCCCTGGGTTGGGTTTTGAGAGTAGTTAGAATTAGCAGAGCATGAGATGTCCATGATGAACTTTTGGAACCACTGCTATAGAAAGTCCCAAAATAGTATTTTAATGGATTCATTGAAATATTTAGAAATAGCAAACAACAGGCAGAGTTTGGCAAATGAAAGTAGCAAAAGATAAAAACTGAATAGATTACTTGCAAGAATGTAGGAATAAGTGTGACAAGACCATATAGTTGTGTCAAGGACTACCATTCAAAAAAGATCAGCATAACTTTAGATGATTTATCACAAGACGTAAACTGGTAGGCCTCAAGAACAAAAAAAAAGTATTGACAGATGTGATGTAGATTAACCTGCACCAAGTTGATGGAAAGAGGAAAGTGTAGAAAATAAACTGCTGATGAAAGCAACACAACCCACCCCATTTGGGAATGTATGTGTCCCAGTGGAAATGGCTCACTGTCATATTGATTATATGACTGCAGATGTCATACAGAAGAATCTTAACTGCTCAGAGTGCCTCAAAATCCAATCGTATTTCACCTTGTAGGGGAACAATGACCCAAACTGCACTTCTAAAAAGTGTAATGTTCTTGAGTGGTCAAGCCAAAGACTAAAGATAAAAACAAACTGGTACTAAACTGAGTTGCAGTGTACATCTGAGGGTGCTTTAAACAACATTTCTAAGAAATCTTATAACACACTAAACATTTTACTTTATAAAATTCTAATTCAGTTCATTGTGAAATGCAATTCAGCAATTTTAAGACAGCTAGTTACCTCATCATTCCCTAATGGTGGAGTCAGCAATTCTGGAGAAAGATTTTTGATATTTGAAACTCCAGACGAAACTCCACCTTTCACTTCAGCGCTACTTCAGAAGTTCACCAGTTGGAATTAGCTATCACAAACATTAGCAAACAGGATAAAACAGGTCTATTGGTGCTGTTAAATAGCAAAAATAAGTTAACGTTACCTACCAGACAAGCAGACAGAAACAAGCAGCAATAAAAGCTGAACCATTTTGCTTGTTTCCCGTTTACAGAGCCAATATTGTATATAAACATTAGATTTTTTCCAGTTAGCACACACATCAGCTAGTGAGGACTATGAGGACATATTTGCTGAATTTGACAAAAAGTCTAGTAGAAGTAGTTAACATTCCTGCACCTTTACTTAGCTAATTTTCCTTATTTATGTTATTACTTAATTACTGTTATGACTTAATGTAATTATTATTTAAATGTGCAAATTCAATGAACTATGACTTATTGGTTAATCACTTTTAACAGGTACTTTTAAGATGTTCAGTACAGTCAGTACAACAAACAAAGTTTTGGGTTGAAAGACTTATTTTAATAATATTGTTTTAATGCACAATAAATACTAAATTGCACAATAACTACTGAATTTGACTTTTTGGGGGAAAAAATGAAAAAAAAATATGGCCTGTGTAAAGGTTATGGGCAAGTTTTCTTTTTTCCCCCAATATGTTAGCAAATAAATAGACAATGTGCACTTACATATGCAGAAAAAAATGCATGTTTCTGTTTGTTCCCTGTAGAAGATGTGTACTTATATTCATTTATTAAAACAACAATTCTGCAATTTAACCAGGGATGTTAAAATATTTGTCAATGACTGTATGTTTGTAGTTTGGAACAATCTTATCCAAGTAAGACTACAGGATTTTGTGGTTTTTCAGTATTAAAAATATTTGCATTTGAGCAACTGGGTTTTTTAGGAAAAGTAGGTATTGTATTTTTAGTCATATTTTACATCTGGGACGTATTAAATGATTTATTATGGCTAAGATGTATAAGATGTATGGTTTTATTTGCATAATTAAGCAATGATCACAGAGAATTCAACAATGATAAGATGGACTGACCAGATGTGTGAACATAAAGCGAATACTACAGTCAGCAGAAAAAAAATAAAAAGGCATGAGCTCAGATTTCAGCAAGCAACATATCACTGGCAAAAGCAACTGTACTTCAGGAAAAACAGATTTGGTACAAAAAGTCTAGACAGAGCTTGTCTTTATAAAAATATAAATAAAACGCAAATCAATTTAGAACGTAATGATTTATTAAGGCTACATATATGGCCTAATGATTTGGACACACTCATAGCATGGCAAAAAAGAAGAAATTCAGAAAATAGGGTAATTAGTACTCAGATGTTAATTACAGTTCTTATATTTGTAGTTACATTTATTAGCTGGTACAGAATGCAGAATGACATGAAAATGTTGAGAAAGAAGATGCCACTGCGCTACTCAGGTACAGCGCTTACACTAAGGCTGTTAAAAGCTTCACTTTCATTTTATAACATCGCTTTCATAAGATGTTAAATCATGTGACTTAATAGAAACAACACTAAGCCAAAATTGTCGTCTTGCTGCAAGTAGGGAAGGACCCTAAAGGTAAAGTTGTTTAAATGCATATCAAAACAGAGCACAGCAACCATGCTAGTGTGCAAACCAGTTTGGCGTGCTTTGATGATTGTTAGTTCACTGTTGTGTTAGCAATTGACACATTCATTTTACATATGAGAGAAAATCATTTGGAGAAGTTCACCAGTTCACTAAGTTTAATAAAAATAAGAATATGAAAAAATGCATAGTTACAATGGATGCATGTATAACAGTATCTATATCAATGTTTTGACCACATATAATGTTCATACCTTTAGTCATATTATCATTTATTTTTATGTCAAAATCGGTGTCCCACAAGACAGAAAGACTGAATTAGATATGATAGATTAAATGATAAAAACTTTTTTGGGGCCATGTTGTTTGATCAATTTAAAATATTTCTTCAGATTTGTGCTTAGGAAAGGTGGCTCAGAGAATACAACCCCAATTCCAATGAAGTTGGGATGTTGTGTAAAACACAAATAAAAACAAAATACAATGAATTGCAAATACTTTTCAACGTATTTTCAACTGAATAGACTACAAAGGCAAGATATTTAATGTTCAAACGGATAAACTTTATTGTTTTTTGCAAATATTCACTCATTTTGAATTTGATGAAGTTGGGACAGGGGCATGTTTACCACTGTATTACATCACCTTTCCTTTTAACAACACTCAATAAGCATTTGGGAACTGAGGACACTAATTGTTGGAGCTTTGAATCTTTTGATGATATTATGGACTGTAGATGATGAAATGTACATTGAGAAACGTTGCTCTTAAACTGTTGGACTATTTGCTCACGCAGTTGTTCACAAAGTGGTGAAACTCACCCCATCCTTGCTTGTGAACGACTGAGCCTTTCAGGGATGCTCCTTTTATACCCAATCATGACACTCACCTGTTTCCAATTAACCTGTTCAACTGTGGAATGTTCCAAACAGGTGTTTTTTGAGTATTCCTCAACTTTCCCAGTCTTTTGTTGCCCCTGTCCCAACTTATTCGGAACATGTTGCAGGCACCAAATTCAAAATGAGTGAATATTTGCAAAAAACAATAAAGTTTATCAGTTTGAACATTAAATATCTTGTCTTTGTAGTGTATTCGATTGAATATAGGTTGAAAAGGATTTGCAAATCATTGTATTCTGTTTTTATGTATTATTATTATTATGTATTATTGTTTTTATGTATTATGTTTTACACAACGTCCCAACTTCATTGGAATTGGGGTTGTATATGGAAATTTTATATTTCACATATGGACATTCATGGGTTAAGGGAGCACCACAAAACAAAGCAACTGTTCCCTTCTCTGCTGTCAGAATTTAAATGCAAGCATTTTTGATAAATAAAAAGGATATGCTTGTGATCAGGCTGTACAAATACAGAATAGTTGAACAGTGTGCTTGTAGTCTACACTTGTCCCACCCATCATAAGTTCCAGGTGAAGGCTGGGTTTTGTTATGCTGTAGAATGCAGCAGAGCCAGCCTGATTGGTAGCTCTATCATGTAGTAGTTTAATCGGTTAGGAGACCATCACATCATTGTATTGTACGGATTTCACTCTTGTGTTTTTTCTGCTAGACTGAGATAAAATGTCAGTGACTTCTTACTGCGTGAGATGCAATAGAAACAACACTATAGACAGCAATAACTTCTTCTTCTTCTTTCGGCTGCTCCCTTTAGGGGTCGCCACAGCGGATCATCTGCCTCCATCTTGCCCTATCCACTGCCTCCTCTACTTTTACACCAACCATCTCCATGTCCACCTTCACTACATCCATAAACCTTCTCTGAGGTCTATTTCTTCTCCTTCTACCCGGCAGCTCCATCTCCAACATTCTTTGACCAATATATCCACTTTTCCTCCTCACCACATGTCCAAACCATCTCAACCTGGCCTCTCTGGCTTTATATCCAAACTGCTCCACCTTCACTGTCCCTCTGATCTGCTCATTTCTAATCTTGTCCATCCTTGTCACTCCCAATGAAAATCTCAGCCTCTTCATCTCCGCCACCTCCAGCCCAGCCTCCTGTCTTTTAGACAGAGCCACAGTCTCCAAACCATCACATTCATTTGAATTTCTTATTTGTATAAGCTTTTTAATGAAGTGACTTTTTGATGTGTGTCTCTTTACCTAGAGAGCACATGGAGGGCTACAGTGAGAGCTGTCCACAGCAAGTGGAACAGCTGGGCAAAGAAGTAGATGGATTGATCCACCGCCTGAGCCAGGCTTTGGTGGAACATTTCAAAACTGACGTTAAAGTGAGTGAAAGTACAAGTATCCTCCAGCAGTTAAGGATGGCATAGATCATAAATGGTTTCCTTACTTTTTTCATAATGTCTTTTTGATCCAACAAGATTGGTGTTATTGTTATTGTGAGCTTGACTGTGCTGTATAGATACTCATATAATGTGAAATTATATATGTTAGGTAATCAAAACTTGTTGCAAGGTATTTATAAGGCTTAAACTCAGCCACCTAATACCACATAGGTTTTCTTCATAAATATCACAAGGCTTAATGCAAACTAATACTGTGATTAAAAATCTCTTGAAGTCACAATATCTTCATACTGCTACATTTATGCACAGCTTGCTCTCATCTTGAGTCTTAGCACATTATATCATCTAGTACCATTTTGGCTCAGATGTGTAGGCCATATTCCCACTGTGTCAGTAGGATGTTTACTAGTTGAGTCAAGGTGACCATGCTTATAAACAGCTTCTGTTTTTTTAAGTAATCAAGTGGGTAGTCAAGTTTATTAACCTATTTATGCCTAAAGATTTGCCTCAAACTATCTTCTATGTATGTAAATTTGATGTCAGGCTACTTTGTGCACTGTCTAACCAGTCAATATTAGAATTTTAAATTAACTTTTATGAGTCATATCTCTAATGTTAATCTTGATTTCTCAGTATTTCTAGAATGAAACATAAGCAAACAAAAGTAGCCTTTTCTTTTTTCTCCAATAAAATATGTTAATGTATTATGAGTTATTATGAGATACGCACAAATTATTGTCTTTGATACTGTGATGGTAAAAGTAGTAGCTATAGGCCACATCCACAAATAGAGCCAGTCTTAGAGATTAGTATGAATCACATTCTAAGCATATAATTAGATGAGCTGAAGGAATTTAGCCTCTAATTCTCTTTTTTACAGCCCTTTCTGAGGAGGATGATGACAAGGAAGTGGCTATCATCTGATGAAGACTTCCAACAACTAGCTAAGAGGGTTGAAACTCTGTCTCAACAGTGCAAACACATGAGTCCTCAACATGCACAGGTCTGAAGGTTTATGCCCCCCTCTCTCTCTCTCTCTCTCTCTCTCTCACTCTTTCACTCTCTCTCTCACACACACACACACACACACACACAAAACCATTAATGGAGGGATTGACGTTTTCACCTTTAATGTGCCAGGCAAAACATTGCACATCACTATTATCTGGCAGCAAGGAATGTCACCAATAATACTCTGACAGTTTTTTTTATCTAGTCAGTTTCAATGGCAGAACATGTGACAAAAAGGAAGTTTAAGAATATTTTTCCAAATCATCAGTTATTTGGAGATGAATGTGAAAGTTTGTGGTTCTCTATTTTGTTGCTTTAAATGGATTGCTTAAAGTCATGAGATTGAGTTTCAGTAATATATCATAATAACACATTTTGTAATACCTACAAAAGTATCATACAATATAAATTCATCATTATTTACATCGCTTTTATTTTCCATTGACCTCTTTACGTCTTTTATGTGTTGATCTACAGGAGCTTGTGAGTGAGGTGCATTACTTTGTGGTGAAGGAGTACATCTCGCAGCTGATGAAGAACAACTACTCATGCAAAAACAGGAAGAATGAAAGAGCAGCCTCTAAAATGAGCGAGCAGTGGGGTGAACTCCGAGAGCTCTTCCAGGAAATGGTAGGCCCACCATTGTTTTCTTTTTGCTTCTCATGGTCTACAATCTAGGGGTTAATTCAACCTACACATACTAGGTAATTCTGTCACAGCAAGTTCAGATTCAGGTCAAGTCCAGATAAAATAATACTGGGATAATACTTGCAACAATAACATTAACCACAGCACCCCTTCACAGTGGTCTCTTTTTGCTGAATCATTCACTCTTATCAAAAAGACAGTGTATTATTCTTCACTTTTGGTTTGAACCACAGGCTACTCAGTGATGGAGTCCAAAAATTACATTTTAAAGCATGTGCTAGTGCCATATTCCATTGCCATATTTTTCTGACATTTTCTGTGTAGATTTTACCACAGCAACAATATGGTTTTAGGGTTTATTGACAATTATGGCAGCACAGTGGTTATGCTGTGGCAGAAGTTTCATGTGACCTAAGAGCACTTTTTCACCAATGTGGTATGGCCCAATATAGTTACAAATTAGTGATCACAGTTTGTCACTTCCACAAGTAACCCGTACTGTACCTATAGAGCACTCATAAGTGAATTTGGTTAGCCTACTTGCCAGGATACCAAGCAAACTGAACAGGGACATATGAGTGGAGCTAGACCATTGATTTGTTAAATTGCAATCAAGTCATCAGAACTCCTTAGAACCCCAGCTACATTCACAGGTAAGCCTAAGCAATAGGACAAGAGTACAGTAGGTTCTAGATTCAGAATAGTAAAAGTGCCATGCTACATCATACTGTGCATTTTAAAAAGTATTATTGAAGTCTAGATAAAAAACATGTACAGAAACTGATAACATTGGCCTTTTTTATTTTGTTCAATTTCTGTGGTACCTCAGTGTCACTGACAGGGCTGAAATCCAAGAAGTCCAAGGCCTGAATCTTAAACCACTGTCCTACTGCCAGCCTCTCTTTCTGTAGTTCATGCTAACTGAATCAAAGAGATTTCACCTGTAAAAAACACCACATTTTTGGCATGCCTTGAGAACATATGGTTATATGGTTATGCTCAAAGTTAACATTGTAGATTTACTCCGGTTCCTGACAGGCATTCAGAATGTTCAGTAAACAGCCTTTTGGAACAAGTTTGCCACTATACCTTATTCGATCAGCTGACATGGTTATATAAGAGTCCTAGCTGTAGTATGATCTTATTAAACCTTAAGCAAGAAAGACATACTTCTCTAGTTCAGATGTTTTGCAAGTCACTTTTTGTTGCATGATTGTTTCTTTACAGGCCTAAAGGTTTATTATACACTTCTACCACCTAAGAATGGCTCAAACAGTTTGCATTTGAGTCCCTGTAGTTACTGAATAATAAGCATTGGTATCTCACTCTAGTTCAGTGTTGCGGCCAAACATCCCCCAGAATGTGATTGTCACATTTTTTTAATTTAAAAATATGAAAGGCAGAACTGCAAAGGGTGATTTTTTCTAATAATATTTTGACTGAAATATCTCTACAAGTGCTTTCTGTGTACAGTGATAATATGCATACTGCATTATCTTACAGTTGTTTCAATAATTCTCCATAGAATTCTGAAGAGAACTGGCTCTACCCAGTGGGAGACCACCTGAGCAAGATCGTCGGACAGAAAACTAAGAGTGAAATAAAGAATAATCTGAAGCCACTGATTGATGACTATCCAGACATCGGGTGAGGTCCCTATTTTAATCCATACATCATAGCCTGTGGTTATCACTGCTATATAATATACACCAAAAGCCATTGTAATCAGGTAATCAGAACCCTCGAGTTAAAAGCTGTTGGATAATTTACCACAGCATATGTATGAAAGACACTTATTAATAATTTTCATATGCAGAAATGTGATATACCCCAAAAACTAAAAAGAGAACACCACATAATGAATTTCTGAAAAAGAATGCATTATAAAATGTTATAAGAATGAGTGATTTCAGAATTACAGGAGCACATAATTTAAAGAAATACAAAAAATAATCTTAACAGGTTAACACATTCGCACAAACACACAAACTGTAAACTGTAAAGGCTTAACTAGACATGAAGACAAAAAAGTAGCAGGCTAAAACTTAAGAATAAAGATAAACAGAACAGTAAAAAAAAAAAACACCTGGAGATGAGACGGGGAGGGTGGAGTCAACACAACTCAGAAAATATAATTTCTATGGATTATGATATATGTTCCCTTGAGGGTACTACTCCAGTGTTAAGAGGGGTACTGCCCCAGTGACAGTTTCATACCTTTTTTTCAGAGTGTATTTAAATCTATGTTGGGCATTCCAAATTGTTTGCTGACCTTCACTGACCAGATGAATAACAGTTTGTTGAATAACTCTTTATGGTTAGTTCTGGATGACTTGTCTGACTTAATTGCTTTTCTGTGCCAGCAGTAAATTCTGTTCCCACTGCTGTGCACCGCTTTTGCAACAGTTTGTCAGTGTAGGACTTAATAAATTACTGATTTTGGAGAAATCCCACATATTTGATCTTTTTTGTGGTTTTCACTCCTTTCATTCATTCATTTTTCAAAGTAAAATCAAAACAATCTATTTGACAGTCAGTAATGAGTGATTCATCCCTAGAGTAAACGGTAGGAGATCACCTTCCATTGCCCTGTTAATTACAGGAAATGCTCTGAGAGAGGATTTGGAAGGGAAAGGGAGGGCAGTGATGGAGCCTGGACTTTCCAGTCACATTCCCAGAAATGACCGCTTATGCTGTTTTGAATTCATCAGACCAACAGTGTATCCAGTCCAATATTCCTCATGTATTTTTGTGTTGTTTGTCCATTATCAGTAAGAAGCACCTCTCAGCTGTGCTGTACTTCCGTGGAATGATCCGGGGCAGAGAGAGGCAAGTGATCCTGCAGAAGCTTACCGAGCTGAAAAGGCTCCACAGCAATGCTGGGAACATGCAGCATGCTTTCTTCACTGAGATACAGCCTGCAGTGAACACAGACTGTCTTGCCAACATGCCTTTCTCCTGCTTCTCTGTCCTAATCCCAGAGAGCTAATCATAGAAACTGCTGGGAATAATGAGTTGTTCTGTATGCTCCACACTCTGTCTCATGGGCTCTTAACTAGACACATGATGGTATTACTTTTGTGTAAGTTAAATTTTACAGATGTTCAAATCTTAAGTCTGATTATTTATGAAAAACAGTGTAATTTGATTATGTTACTAATAAGCTATAAGAATTATTGAGCTATTATTAATAAGCCTTAGGAGGAAATTCTGGAGCAAGGACATTGTGACTGGTATCAGACTGATTTTTGTTGAAGTTTCCAGTGGAGAGCACCTACTGTAAGTGTGTTTCACAGGCAACTGCAACAAGAGTATCAGAGCTAGAATCTCACCTGCAGTGATTTTAGGGCACCAAAGTGGCCCCATTTTCAAGAGGAAGGAAGAGGTTAGATGTAAAGTGTGCTTCCTTCCTGTCAGTGTGAGAACCAACACTGAAGCAAACAGAATTCTTATAAGCTTAAACCACTATTTTATGAGGATTTTAACCAAGAAACCCCTTTGCTAGGGCCACTCCAGAATAGTTTAACATGTTGTTTGATTCTAGCTGAAATTAGTTGATTATTAAAAGCTTTATTTATGCAGACATTTAGTACTTGTGTATAAAATAATGTAAATAAATGTAAAAGGACATTTAGAGTTCTTAAATTAAGTCATTGCTTGTTGACCCTTTCATTCAAAGAGCATGTCTGTAACTTCTGAGTGTTTTAGAAAATTCTGTGGTTGCTTTGCTGCTTTAAAATCCTTGACTGTAGCTTCATCTACACAAATAACATTACTGAAAGTTAAGGTAAACTGTAAGAAGAATTTGATGATAATGATGATAATCATTATTTAGCTCCTGTGTCTGTTAAAAAATGTGATATATTTCAGATGTATCTGCCTTTAAAGTCACCTGACAACCACAATTAAGGAAAAAGAGAACAACAAAAGAGCCATATCACAGCATTATGCCACACAAAGAGAAACACAGGAAGGAAAGGGACAAGGACAAAAGGAAAGGGAGAGACGAGTTAAGGGAGGGCCTGCATGAAAACAGCGGTTGCCAGTTTTACAGGTAGTATATCTGTCTGGATTTAAAGGCAGCGCAGACGGGAATCAACGGACATCCTGAGGTTTAGATGCAGCACTTTGATAATGACAACCACCAATGTTGATCTCCACTCCTGCTGTACTTGATTACAGTAAGAGAAGACGGTGGACACAGACATATTTTAGCATCCATAGGCTTCCAGTATTCTGTATCCATACAGGATTTTCTGCAGTATCTTCTGTGAAGTTTATATATTTATATTATAAACCAATTGCTGATGTAGCTGTACAAATTATAGCTGTATATTTTCATTGCTGTAGCCATAGAGTGAAGTAGCTATGAAGTGGTTAGAACACAAGACTTTGTTTTAAAATGTATTTCATTAAATATTGAGTATGTTTTTTCATGTCTTCATATATACAAGTCATGGAATATATTTAGTGGCAACAGCCCTCTCGTATATCATACAGAGTAAAACGTGTGGTGGGGGTCAGAGCACCTGGAGGTGTGTTCCACATCTAACACAAACTTGATTAAAGCAGTTATAGATTTACACAATTACATGTAAATTAGACAATCTACATATACGTTCAACGTTTATTCGTCATTAAAAATCAAAGCTATTATGATGCACATTAATTGGTTCAGAAACATAAATGAACAGTGTCATTGGTGAGATTTAGTCAGCTTTAGTCACTTGTGTGCATTCTAAAGATCAGCAAGAGTCACTCTTTCCAAATGGTATCCAAATATATTCTAAAACAAAGCCATGTGGAGTAACCACTACATAACTTTTTCAGTCTATGCCTATGATGATGACATAACAGCTCTAAACTAATTTGTACAGCTATATCAGCAGGTATATAGCAGCAAGATATATCAGTTACAGCAGGAGTGGAGATCTACATTGGTTGTGAGTCATTTTCAAAGTGCTGCATCCAAACCTCAGGATGTTCACATTTGTAGACAGATATGCTACCTGTAAATCTGGTGACCGTTGTTTCCATGCAGGCCCTCCCTTAACTTGTCTTTCCTTTGCATATAACATTTTTCAACAGACAAGGAATGATGAAACCTGAGGTCAGCCACCCAAGATTAGCACAAAGAAATAAACAGTAATTATCCCATTTCCGCAGAATATGCTGTTATAGTACAAACAAAGTTGAAATGATAAAATAAGATTTCCTTTTTGTCTCCCTTTTCTGATTATTCCTGTCTGTGTTTACGTCTCCATGTATTACTCAAATCATGTCTTTATCTCCAAATTAGACCAAGTCTTTAACTCTGATGTTTTACAGCAATCTATACACTTTCTTTATAATCCCTCCTCATATTACAATTGCAGATGGTGTGCCACTCCATTGACCTTGATGCCAAGTTAAGGATTGCAGGTTTTCATTTTGTTCATGTCAGTAAAGAGGCTTTTTACCCCTTAAATGGCAGCTTTATTATACACTTCTATAAGCTAAGAGTAGATCAGCCAGTTTGTACTGAAGTCCTTGTAGTTACTGAATAATAAAGCCTAATACATAATAAACCTGGAATTTTAAGGGGTGAAAATCAATCCATGTCTTGTCTTTCCTTCCTTACAATCCTCAGTTGATTACACTTACTGATTTGCCACCATATAAGATCACACTAAAGCAGCAACAGAGCCCTGCGCTGAGCACGACAGTCCAGAGAGGAACGAACACCATCATAGGTTTCCATTAAATGTTTTTTCTTTTAATCTACAATTTTGTGGTCTTAGCTCTAAAATTCAGGAAGAGTAACATGTTTCAACACTGTCAGGAAAAGGGCACTTTACAGGCACCTTTCAGTCCCTCAAGGTACAAACAATTTGTCCCCCTAAAATAACAAAATTATATGTACGGCCCAATTGTGTACCATAAAGGTGCTCTACATTTACTATCCCAGTGGAAAGGTACATATGTAATGAAAAAGGGATAAAGGAAGAATAGAGGTGTGAAAAGAGCTTTGCTTTGTACAATAGAAGAGGTCTGTTATTTAAACTGTACAGACACATTCTCTAATTTGGTAGCTTCAATCAATAACTAAAGACTGGAATAGTATAAACGATCCAGGGTGCATTTTGACCCCTTTCTTTAATTATATTCATATTCTATACATTCAGAATATATCTGGTGGGAACAGCCGTTTCACATGTCCACACAAACTGACGAACCATAAATAGTAATCACACCATTCGGACAATATACATAGTGAAAAGTGAAAATTTAATTGAATATTTCCTCTTTTTAATGTCTTCCTATATTCAAGTCATTCTCATATTGCACAAGCTCTTTTTTATCTGCTACAGACTTAGGCTGTCTGTGGAATCCCCCCCATTATGAAATGTGTGTTTGTGTGTGTGTGTGATATGAGTCTCCAGCTCTCTTCATTGTCCCTGAAGTATTGAAATATCAGCGAATGTTAGACTTGATGATGCTGTACTGTGTGGATTTGTAGTGTGTGTTTTCAGTTACTTTCAAAGACGTCTTAAACACATTAATATTTTTTAAAAGGGACCGTGTCTTATAGCTTATTGTCAGATCTGTTTCCTTTCAATAAAAGTTTCAGAGGACAGGAATGACTTGTCGCAATAAAACAAATTCAGCACTCCAAACTGCATGACTGCTATAAGTAATGCAATTTTATATTTTCAGGAAATATTGCATCTACACTACACTAAAGTCTACATTAATCTTTATTGTTAATGCAGTTTTGTGCACCTACAGCTGGACTCTGCAGTGTTTAGAAAAATGAGTTACAAAGATGAATTTTGTTGGCATCAGTGAGGCTTTTTTCTTCTTCTTCTATGAAGACAAAAGCGTTACGTACACAAAGGGGCCTGGGCCAACACAGGTGTAACCACAGCATAAACCTCCATCACATGACTTTCTATAAACTGTGAAACAGTTACACCAAGCGTCTTTCTCAAGAGGGGGCTCCTGTGCTGTAATATGGCATCTCGCTTACCTTTCCTAAGGCTTTTAACCTATTTTGGTTCAACGCATCATGATGATGAGGAGGAAGAGCAGGGTAAGAGCTTGTGTTAATCTGATATAGGCTTATATTTAGCAAATATAACAGCCTGGATTAGACTGTGTTAAAGACATGACGTTGTTCCGGATGCTATAAACCACGTTTAAAACTCTTGCATGTTCAGCCTCGACTATAGAGCCACTAAGCACATGTAGGCCATTTTTCTGTTAAAATACATAGCCTAACACCGAATGAGAAGCACAGATGTATCCTAATTGCATTGTCTGGAAAGATGCTCGTTGATGTATAACAGTACCACCTGTTTTCCGACAAGCCCCGCCCTCCTGCGCAACCATTGGCTCGGAGTTCATGTCATCAACTGGCCGTTCAAATCAAAGCGTTTTGAAACTGTAAACTGCCTGTGAGTAATAACTACTGGCCAATCCCAGCACAGGGGGGCGTGTCGGAATACGGGTGAGAAAAAAAAAACGCTTCCCTGGAACAGCTTTCCAGACAGCAGAATGAAGTAATGGCAAAACAGGTCACAGGGAAGTGCTTGCAAGAGCGCCAGTCACCCCCCCTCTCAATAAACGTCATTAGCGTAGGGGGGGATGCAGTTTGCATAAAAGAGGAGAGGAGAAACAGCAGGGAGATTAAGCAGAGCTGGTAAGTGCCATAATACTCCTTTTCTCAGTGTCAGCAGCCTTTATTTCAGCTGATAATGATAATATAGAGGACTACACGACATGTTTCACTTGTTTGTATATGTTTAGCTGTATAACACATTGGTCATTTTTACAAATATTTTATACAAAACCAAAAAACCAGTCTTCACAACCCTACAACTAACTCCTTTATTTTTTAAATAGCTGTGAGTTTTGAATTACAAATCTCAGACACAATGTGGATTGTTACTGTTTTTTGTTTGTTCTCTAACTTAAAATATATATAATAGAATATTGCTGTTATTTATAGCACCAAATTACTGCCATTTAAGCACTACTCCCACCTGTGGGTGTTTGTGTGACTTTGTTAATGTTCTCATTTAATTGTTTCTGTGTTCCAGCGAAAATGACTGTCGAACCTCCATCCACCTTAGAGAGAGTCATCTCACCATCTAAACCTAAATTTCCAAAATTTCGGAAAGTGAACTTACCATTTTTCAAGAAGAATTTACAAGTGAAGGATACTGGCAACCAGACGTCAGGTAAGAAAACTTTAAGATTAATTAAGATTCCAATAGTTTGGTAAAACATCCTTAAAGAATTAAAGGTTTTATGATGTTTACACTGATGTTGTACACATTTTGTATATAACGTGTTATTTTACTGCTGTAAGTGTTCTGTGCACACTGTGTGAATGAACATTCAGGTTGTCCTGGTGTCCAAATGAATTCTTCAAATGAAAGTCATTTCCACTGATGTTGTACATGTCTTGTTTACAATTTTATTTTATTTCAGTGCTGTGTGAAAGTGTGAAAGTGCGGGTTGTACAAATTAATTCTCTTTATTTTTGTACTTTTCAGAGATTCCTTTGACTTTCAAACAGAACCTAAAAGAGCAGCACTTTGCAGTGGCAGGGAAGCAGCTGATAAACCGTGAGGAGCGTCTGTTTTCAGTGAAACAAGATGGGGTGGGATCCAGCAAGAGTCTGGTGGAGGAAGAGGAGGATTATGAGGAAAGTCTGAGGAAAGACTTTGAAGAGCTTTTGGAGGAGGTATGGTTGACAGTGGAGAATTCCTTCGAGGTCCAAACAGAGAATGAGAAAGAGGCGCTAAAACAAGCAGTCCTGGTCATACAACAAGAGGAGGAACAGGACAGGAGATGGGAAGGGGTGGCAGAAAAAGAGTGCCCTCCATGGAGGCCTCGGTGCTGCAGGCAGACGCACGACTCTCTGCTTCAGAATATGGTTCAGCGGCGAATGGAGGAGGCAAAGTTAGACTCAAACACTGACATTAAATCTTCAGTTCAAAAGGAAATCACAGGCAAAGGTAAACAACTTAAGCAGGACCTGCTACACATTGCAGAACATGTGAGGAGCTGCTACCCAGGAGAGAATGTGTGCCAACTGTATGCCAAATTATACCATCAGGAATTTTGTGCCAAACTCAGGGAAATCACTGAGTATGGACTCAGTGATGCCGACTGCTCACATGTGCTGCAGTGGGTGAACATACATTATCCCAGGTAAGACAGGAGAACTCATGTTGTGGCATTTTATGCCTCTAACACATGAACTGTATATTCAGTTACTGAGCCATGCTCTGCTCTTTTGTAGCATCCTGAGGCGTAAAGAGCTTAATGGGGTTATTGAATATGAACAACTTGAAGCACTCCTGCCTTCAAACACGCTTGAACCACTGGAGGAGCAGTGTTTGACCCAAATAGAGGTATATTATCATTTAAAATCTCTTAAACAGTTCTCATACTTAATTACTCAGCTGCTGAGATATTTTGGTGTATATGTGTTTTGATCTGTGTTTTTTTCTCCATGTTTCTAGAATGAGGTGCAGACATGGTGCCTAAATATTCTAAAAGAGGAGAAAGCTGAGCCTGAATTGAGGGATGGATGCTACTTCAGCCCCCTGGCCATTGATGCGATCGAGGTACTATTGAATGTAGGGTTAGAGTTAAATGCAATAGGAAAAAAGCAGTGCTGTGTACAGTGATTGTGTGATATTCTGATTGAAAAAGACTTTCTATCTTTCTCTGGTAGTGTTTCCATGGTGCTATAAAGTTAGCACAGGAAATGCTGGGCTCTTGTTCAAAGCCTCAGAGGATCACACACCAGATTAAAGAATTCCTTAATAGGTGAGTCATTATTTCTTGCATCACATTCATACTTCACATTTTAAAGTCACAATCAAACTTGCTTTAGTCATGTTTCTGATCAATTTTGATGTTTTCAGTTACCAGGATTACCTTAAGAATGTGACTAAGAGTAATCAGGGGAACAGTAATGCTGTACTGAAGGCCAACCTTCTGTGTATCAGACAACTCAGGTGAGCATCCAGAAATATTTTGCCATATAAAATCATATCTTTGAGATGATTCCTGTGTAACACTTGCTTTTTTTTTTTTTAGGGAACACATAAGAAAGAATCAAGAACTCTTTCCTGCACATATCAGGACTGACTGCATGGATTTGCTCACTAACATAAGAGAACTTTGCCATGGCTATTTCACCACATCTATACATAAAGATCTGAAAGTAAGTCAGACCTAATAAATGTATTTATTTTATTACCTGATATACTGATTAATGCCCTCTACTCTCTTGCTGCAACAACTTCGCTCTACACATCTTATTTCGACATCAGTTGACACGAGTTCAGTTTCAGTTCTCTTATTCAGCTGAAGACATGTCAAGGACACAGTTTTAACCTGTTTGTGTGCTTCCACAGGGGAAGTATTCGAAACTGGGTACTAGGGAGTGGCTCAAACACAGTGAACGTGTGTGTGGTGAGCTGCTTGATGGAGTGGAGACACACATTCAGAAACTTACTGACTTGGACAAAACATGCCTTCAGGTACAGAACATGTAGATTTATTAGCAAATACATGAAAATACTAGTTTCTGCATTAGGATATAGACTTGGGACAGACTTGTGGAGTCTGATGATTGATTGACTGGCTGTCTGATTGATTGACAGGAGCTGATCAGCCATCTTCACAAAGAAGTGCTAGCAGAGTATGTGAGGAAAACGATGAAGAAGAAGATCAAACTTGAAGATGAGAGGGAACAACAACAGGCAGCTAAAGCATTACATGACAACAACCAGAAAATACATACTCTGTTTACTGCGGCTGTAAGTATATACATATATGTATATGTATTTTTCACACACATTTAAAACCTAAAAGCATAAAAAAAAATGTTTTTTGTCGTCTCATTTATTTTTATTTGATTTCATGGTCAGGGGTCAAACTTGTATGACCTGAAAGACGTCTTGCCCAGACTTGCTGAAGTGCTGATAATAAAGGATCCACAGTTTATTGAATTAGAGCTTGTGAATCTGTCCAAAAGCTACCCTGACTTCAGGTACAGCTCTTTTCAAATGTTTTAGTTTTTTGAGCACCTTTATGTTAAATATAACCTTTGCACTTTGATAACAAGCTGACCTGATCTTTTGTCTTTACAGTGAAGCTCATGTCCGCGCCTGGCTGCATCTCAAAGCAACCCTCTCTACCCCAGAGCGCAGAATGATCAAGAAGACTTTCTCAGAGTTACGGGAGCCAAACACACCAAAAGAAACTGAGAATCAGGAGCAGGATCCGCTCTACTCAAGCAGAGATTTCTTCTCTAAAGTGCTTGTGAAATAGGCCTTTATTATGCTGCACATGGTCCCTCATCCACAGGCTGAGTTGTATGTAAAGTGTTTTGTAAAATCTACTGTGAGTCTGCTTAATGTTATTTCATTGTGTACAGATTAAAACTTTTTTTCAACCAGTTTTTATATTTTTTGTAAAAAAAAATAAACTGTAAATATTTATTTGTTTTTTGTGTGTCATACTTGTCTCGTTTTCATTGTAAAATTCATTTTACATTTAAATTAGTATTGAAACAGATTAAAAATTCCAGTTATGCTTTATAAATATTTACATCATGCTTTATTGTGTCGAGTTCGAATATCGATGTGTTGGATAATAAATTAACCAGACATTAACACGTATCCTGTCTTTTTCAGTGTATGGCTGTGAGCCAGTGGAAAAAGGCCCATACCTAAAATAGGTGACTGGATATCAGTAATTAGTGTGCATGGGAGTTTCCTTTATGACTGTAAGGGGCTCAGTTCAAGATGTTATGATCAAGACAATAATATCCAAATTCCACTTACCTGTGGAATGTTTAGTCAGTACTGCAGCATCCAAAAGCCTGCAACAATCACAGGAAACACACTATTGCTTTCCCAGTCAAATCCTGTTTCTAACTTGCAACACTACTTCCAGCACAGACAAAAATATTCTCCCATAAACGACTTACACATCCAGTACAGGAAGAAATGGATTTCGCAGCGGTGCTTAGACATGGATTCCCAAAATATTTTCAGCTTGAAGTGAAGCATATCCATGTGTGGGAAATTTCACAAAGCAGGATTTTTCTGTCTGATAACTTCTGCCAAACTAATCAAATAGCAGGAGAGGTTAGGGACATTATGAATGCTCCTACGTTTGGCCTTCTTTTATGGAGTCCCCTTAGAAATCATAATTTGTGAAATACCCTTTAATATGCTATACTGAATGTTATGTACTGAGAGTTACCTCTGAAGAGATGTAATGAACATGTTTCATTGGACTTCTTTGCCTCTGAATATTTTTTTCATAGCGTTCATATACCTCACAGGATACAGTTGTAATTTCACACTATAAAAATTCAGAACACAACTACTGAAGAAATATAGAACAATGTAATTGTTTGTGTGTATGTATATTTAAACGTAAGAAATCAATATTAAAACGAATGTATAATATTAAGCGTCCTTGGGTTTGTGAAAGGCGCTATATAAATTGAACTTATTATAATGTACTGTTTATAGTTAAAACTTATTGTCTTCTACAGCAGTTGTCAGGGTCTAGCGAGCAGTATTTAGACAGCAGAGTGAGACAGAATGTTATATATCTGAAACCAGCTGTTACACAAATAATTTCAGTGAATAGAGATTCTGGGCATCCATTCCCTGGATTTTATGCAATCAAAAGATGACAAGAATTTGTCCTCTAGTATTGTTGTAATTACTACACTATAATGTCAAAAGTATTCAGTCACACATGCAAATCATTGAATTCAGGTGTTCCAATCACTTATATGGACACAGGTATATAAAACCAAGCACCTGCTTCTGCAAACATTAGTGAAAGAATGGGTCGCTCTCATGAGCTCAGTGAATTCCAGCATGATACCGTGATAGGATGCCACCTGTGCAACAAGCCCAGTTGTGAAATTCAGATTAACTTAAGAACAGTGCGTAGAGAGCTTCATGGAATTGGTTTCCATGGCTGAGTAGCTGCATCTAAGCCTTACATCACCAAGCGCAATGCAAAGCTTCAAATGCAGTGGTGTAAAGCGCTGCCACTGAACTCTAGAGCGGTGGAGACGTATTCCCTGGAGTAACGAATCATGCTTCTCCGTCTGGCAATCCAATAGACGGGTCTGGGTTTGGCGGTTGCCAGGAGAACAGTACTTGTCTGACTGCATTGTGCTAAGTGTAAAGTTTGAAAAAGTGTAAAGGTGAGAGCAGAGAGAAGCATAGAGAGCATAGAGAAACCAGACAGAGAAACATGCTGAGAATTGCATGGGGTTATGACTGACAGTACTTCACTAAATGAAGGTGTAGAGACGTTTCTCAAACGGCATGTAATGCGGCTGGAAGGGCCAACTGTTGGGGTTGATCAGGAGTTACCATAGAAACAGATAAATATTCTGGTGACTGGGACTTTTTGTTTGGTTTGGGAATGATTGCCAGTGTTGGAACTGTCAGGAATAAACATGAGGGGCCCCTGGTGTCCAGTCTTGGAACTGCTGGGAGAAGATATGAGACATTCTATAAGGTAAATCACCTTCCACTCATTTTCACATTTTCATCCTTGTGGTACACAAGGAGGTACAAAACATTACTTTGTCACACTACACTAACTGACCACATACATGTATATTATTATTTCTAATATAGAAAAACCTGTCCTGTTCATTTAGGGATTTTTTTCTGGTGTTAATATGGTCTTCAGCTTATCATCTAATTAAGACTTCCATGAGTAGAACTGAGTAGGTTAGTTGTATTTTCCAATGATTGTTCTCATAATATGTACAAAATAAGCGATGGTTAATTTTACATTGTTGACACAGTCTACAGCTTTGCTGTAGTCAGTGAAAAAGATGTTGATTCCCCTCTTAAATAATTTTTTTAAATTATCCAGCATACATCAGTTAAGATGTCTCTCATTTCATTCCTGGAATCCTGCGTACACATCTAGCAGTTCTCTTTCAGTGTAAAGCACTATGTTGAATGATCTTGATAACAATTTTAGTGGTATGTGATTTAAGGGAAATAGTATATTTAATCATGCAGTGTCCTAATCAGGTCTGAATTGTTTAGCTGCTTAAATAGTGGCTGAACTGAGTATAAATACATAGTAATAATGAATGTTATTTCAGTTAAAATTAACAGCCTGTACTAGGATTTACTATTTTATGCCAGATCAGGAAATGCTTCGTCTTTGAAATGTACTTTTTACCAAATTTTTCTAATTATTTTTTCCAAATCTTTGGTTTATGTAGTATTCCTGCATGTCTAGCAACGCTGAGTCCTGTAGTTGTGAAATGTGACACATTTACATTTCCAGCATTTAGCAGATGCTCTTATCCAGAGCGACTTACAAGAAGTGCTCTGTCTTTCTAGAGAAAGTATCTTTGCTGGTTACCAATAGGTTAGAGAAAAAGACAGTCCCGAGCTCAGGTACTGCTAGAAACAAAAGTCACTGTAGATACCCAGAAAAAAGGAACAGAGTTGAACACAGAACTCTGGGCCATACAATGCAATACAATACAATACAGTAAATGACAATACTCAGTGCATTCAACAATAAAGTAAACTACAATACATAGTGCAATGCAATAGTTGACGCCACATCTGTAGAGTTATCTAAAAAGACTGAGAGTAGAGAACACTGGCAGCACACAGAGGGGTATGTACCCATTTATATTTACTCTCATTATTTTTCCCTTTAATCATACTTTCTGGAGTAGAATTAAGTCACTGTACTTTTACTCTTACTTGAGTTTATTTTTAATGGAATATATTTACTTTGCAACTTTATCTTAACAGACATCTTCATTCACTTACAAATAAGCTAAAGAAAATGGCTAGAGGGAGGAGCCGACAAGCTAGCTATTCCTAGCTAAACACAGAATGTGTTTAGTGTTTTCTTCTTTTCTTTTGTCTCTGTTTATTAAACCTAAGAAGTGTTGAGTGTATTTTATTTCAAGTCAGCTAACTACCTTAGTTAACAAGTGTTGCTCATAGCCTATGGTTTACCTGTTTAACAGTTGAGTTTCGTCATTGTCTGGGAGATAAACAACTGTATATGGTTGCGATTTGAGAAATCTAGTCTAAAATCAGTTCCCTATAAACACTGAACAGTGATTCTACTGAGCTTTTGTGTTTTAAGTGTACTGGGCTAATCTGATCTGATCAGACTCGGGTATGACGTTTTTTTCTGTGTACATGCTGTGTACATTCTAAAGAGAGCTCACTCCACATCAGTAAAGAGCCATCAAAGACATCAGGACATCACTCAAACAGAGTTTAAACAGTGCTGTGCTATAATATAATATTCATATATATATATATATATATATATATATATATATATATATATATATATATATATATATATACATATATATATATATATATACATCTTCTAGCACCTCTGGAGAGAACAAAATTAATCTTTGTGGGAAAGGCTGCCTGGAGCAGTGCAAAAACAAAAAAAAAAGGTAATGTACAAAAAGCTGAAAGTCCACATGTTGAGAAGGCAACTGCAGATTGCACTATGACTGTAAATGTTAAAATGTTAAAAGATTGTTTTGTTATCTAATGAACGTCTAAGTTCATTAGCTGACAACCACTTCTAAACTGATACTTTATTCAGTGATTAAACTACAAAACATGAAAACAAGTAATTCTGCTTCCTTTTCTTTGCTTCTATAAACTGAATGCTTCTTGAAAAGCAGTACAACAACCATCTAAATTGTATTTCAAACACGTTTCGATAAGTGCCAAGTCAGTATAGGTGAGCCTTAAGTGAAGTCCTAAACAAATCAGTCTGCATTCTTCAGCTAATGTAAGGCCATAACACTGAATAATGGTTACAGAACTATAGCCTTCTGGTTCAGTGATGCAGTTATGTCATACCCAGTTTTCCACTATTATTTAGGAAAGTCAACTTTAAATGCAAAATGTGAAAAAAGTTAGTTCATGATTATAATGTAAGAAAAAGTGATAACCTCCATTTCATTATTTGTGCATAATTGTCATAGGTTAATATTAGCAGAGGTCACTGGAGAAAACTTGATAACATTTGTTTCATCCTGCTTTTGCGTAATTTGTATTTTTGGTGCTTTAGAATGGATTTGCCTTCTGTTCTCTCAATAAGCACAGCATTAAATAATGTTTATCCTTCTAACTGCACTACAGGAAGCAATTCTCAAATAAATATACTTTAAAGGCTTTCTAAAAGCCTAAAATAACTTGCCCTAATTGAAGTCTGAGATCTTAAACTTGATATATAATTACCATTTGTGATGAAGCTTATCTGTGTCTCAGTGCTCAGTGATGTTAATACACTTCAAAAGTAAGTTCAGTTTTGTATGTGAAATACAAAAACAACATACATCATGATTTCCACCCCCTGCAATCAACAATGTAAACAGGTTACCTGCTACTGCCAGCTGTAGTATCATGTGCCGTGTGGTGCACAAGTATAAACCAAAACGTTTCCACTGCAGAAGAGTGTGCTCTGCAATGAATTATAGAGTTGAAACAGAAAACTCCCAGTACATAACACTCAATATGGTCACACACAAGGGGGGAAAGATAAACTTCTGAGTGAATTGAATAAAGAAAGTCCAAAGTGAAGACTTTCCAATAAGAATGTCCATTACCTTTCCTGCTATTTGACCTAAGTTAGACCTCTGTTAATGAATATTATTACCAAAAATGTAAAAAAGCATTTAAAAACAAAGCATTGTAATGCATTAACAATGACATGAAATTAAATAGATTTACAGCGCATTTCATAAAACATTTTAAATACAACTCAGCCTGTGGATGAGGGACAGTTGTGCAGCATAACAAAGGCCTATTACACAAGCACTTTAGAGAAGAAATCTCTGCTTGAGTAGAGCGGATCCTGCTCCTGATAATCGGTTTCTTTTGATGCGCTTAGCTCCCGTAACTCTGAGAAAGACTTCCTGATCATTCTGAGCTCTGAGGTAGGGAGGTTTGCCATAAGATGCAGCCAGGCGCAGACATGAGCTTCACTGTAAAAACAAAAGATCAGGTCAGCTTGTTACCAAAGTGCAAAGGTTATGTTTAACCTAAATGTGCTCAAAGAACTATAATGTTTGGTAATCTGTACCTGAAGTCAGGGTAGCTTTTGAATAGATTCATAAGCTCAAATTCAATAAAGTGTACAGCTTTCAGTGTCAGTACTTCAGCCAGTCTTGGCAGGACGTCTTTCAGGTCATCCATTTTTGACCCCTGTTTATGAAATTAAATAAAAGAGAATACCAATCAATCAATGAATGAGTTAATCATTCAATACATACACACTAGCATTCAAAAGTGGTCAATTGCTTTCCTAATTTGATATGTCATATAAAATAACAGCTTGTACATTTTGTCAAGTAGATCTTCATACAGTTGTTAAACAGGGGAGGGATACAGGGAAGGTCAAAGGAGGTGGAAGTGAAACAAACAGCTATTGCTTTAATTGCACTGTGTTGTTAAATATGGTCAGTTTAGAATCATCTACAGCTCTGTTCATCTTTCTGAACACTTTTGAAATTACTTCTTTTTTCACATCTTCTTAAATTATTATTATTATGTCATTATGTGTGATTAGTGTTATAAATTAGTGTTGGAGGCTTATATAATGGAAATGGAATAAACAAGGATAGTCTGATTTTTGCATAGTGCTCTGAAATACGTATATTCCTGTGTTTTATGCAAAGATCAGAAACCACCTCTTTATTCAGGTCCCAGTCAAAACAGCCAATTCACAAAGTTTTACCCAAAAGCCTGTAATACTAAGTATATCTTTGCTGTTGAGCACCCTACATCTATTTTGACTCTTCCATCCTTCCGATCTTCCAAACTAAGTTCCCCCTTCAAAGAGACCCTATCATTAACACAAGGAACTACCAAACACACATTAGCTGTAGCTGCATTACAATTTTCTTTCTCATATAGCATCTAAAATGTCTAAATGATATATTTCTGAGAAAAATAGATATAATTCACTAGCGAAAATGAAGAAAAAAATTAAAAAGGGAAAAAATAAAAAAGGAAATGGTTTTAAAATTAGGGCTCAAGAAATTATTAAACGAAGCAGAGAAAATGGGACATTTAACAGCCATGTAGGTCCTGGAAGACCACCAAAAACTGTCAAAATCATAGAACTTAAAGCTTTGAAAGTGTTTAATAGAAGCATAGAAATACGGCCCCTCTTTGAAAAAGTGAAATCAAGTCTAGTGAAAAGAAAATAAAAAGAAAAGCAGCTGTAATAAGACAAAAACTCCGAAAGCTGAAAAATGGCTATTCTGTTTAGTATTTGAGGCCGTTGTGTAATTTTTGGTTAAGTATATGTTTTGTGTTTTTCCCTGATAATGAACAAATTGTAACTCAATGGTTGTTTTGACTGTAAATAAAAAATTAACAGAAACAGTATGTGTATGTGTTTGTATATGTGTGTGTGTGTGTGTGTGTGTGTGTGAGAGAGAGAGAGAGAGAGAGAGAGAGAGAGAGAGAGAATGACAGATACTTACAGCTTCAATAAAAAGGGTGTGTATTCTCTGGTTGTTGTCACATAACGCCTCAACTGCCTGTTGTTGAATCTTCTCATCTCCAAGTTTAATCAGGAAAGAGTTCTTGATTCGTTGTTATATATTCCCTGAGGATAAAACAACAAGTCTTACACAGGAATCATCTCACAGATATAATTTAAAACTGAAAATCTCTACTGTCCACATCTGGATGCTCACCTGAGTTGTCTGATACAGAGAAGGTTGGCCTTCAGTACAGCATCAATGTTCCCCTGATAACTCTCAGTCATGCTCTTGAGGTGATCCTGGTAACTGAAAAGAGGAAAAAATATCAGAATTTTGATTAAAGCATAAAAGCAAAAGTTTGACTGTGACTTTAAAAACCTAAAGTTTTGTGTATGAAACTGTAACACAAGAAGTATTTGAAATCAGGTCCCATAAAGTAGCAACTTACCTAATGAGGAATCCTTTAATCTGGTGTGCGATCCTTTGAGACTTTGAGCAAGAGCCCAGCACTTTCTGTGCTAACTTTATAGTACCATGGAAACACTACCAGAGAAAGACAAAGTTTTTTTCAATCAGAATATCACACAATCACTGTACACAGCATTTGCTTTTTCCTATTGCACTGCAATTCACTGTACATTCAGAAGTACCTCGATCGCATCAGTGGCCAGGGGGGTGAAGTAGCATCCATCCCTCAATTCAGGCTCAGCTTTCTCCTCTTTTAACATACTTTAGGCACCATGTCTGAAGTGTATCCTTGGAACATGAATATGAAAGAAAAAAACAAAGATCAAAACAATAAACAAAAACAAAATTCAAAATATCTCAGCAGCTGAGTAATTAATTATGAGAACTGTTTAGGAGATTTTAAATGATAATATACCTCTATTTGGGTCAAACACTGCTCCTCCAGTGGTTCAAGCGTGTTTGAAGGCAGGAGTGCTTCAAGTTGTTCATATTCAATAACCCCTTTAAGCTCTTTACACCTCAGGATGCTACAAAAAAGCAGAGCATGGCTCAGTAACTGAATACACAGTTCATGTGTTAGAGGCATAAAATGCCACAACATGAGTTCTCCTGTCTTACCTGGGATAATGTATGTTCACCCACTGCAGCACATGTGAGCAGTTGGCATCACTGAGTCCATAGTCAGCAATTTCTCTGAGTGTAGCACAAAATTCCTGATGGTATAATTTGGCATACAGTTGGCACACGTTCTCTCCTGGGTAGCAGCTCCTCACATGTTCTGCAATGTGTAGCAGGTCCTCCTTAAATTGTTTACCTTTGCCTGTGATTTCCTTTTGAATTGAAGATTTAATGTCAGTGTTTGAGTCTAACTTTGCCTCCTCCATTCGCCGCTGAACCAAATTCTGAAGCAGAGAGTCATGCGTCTGCCTGCAGCACCGAGGCCTCCATGGAGGGCACTCTTTTTCTGCCACCCCTTCCCATCTCCTGTCCTGCTCCTCCTCTTGTTGTATGACCAGGACTGCTTGTTTAAAGCCTCTTTCTTATTCTCTGTTAGGACCTCGAACGAATTCTTCACTGTCAACCATACCTCTTTCAAAAGGTCTTCAAAGTCTTTCCTCAGACTTTCCCTGTTATCCTCCTCTTCCTCCACCAGGCTCTTGCTGGAACCCACCCCATCTTGTTTCACTGAAAACAGACGCTCCTCACTGTTTATCAGCTGCTTCCCTGCCACTGCAAAGTGCTGGTCTTTTAGGTTCTGTTTGAAAGTCAAAGGAATCACTGAAAAGTACAGAAATAAAGACAATTAATTCGGACACCAAGACAAATTGAAGTTTCATACGGCATGCACGGAACACTTACAGCAGTAAATTAACCCAAAATTATATACAGGATGTGTACAACATCAGTGTAAAAACACAATCTATTTTATTATTCACAGGTGCTTCGAATCCTAATGTGGTGGGAAATCAAGTTTTCTTACCTGCAAGCTGGATTTCATTATTCTGCACTTCTTCACACTCACACACGCATTTTCTGTGCTGCTCATCCTGCACTTCTTCAGTATTCTGCAAATTCTTCTTAAAAAATGGTAAGTTCACTTTTCGAAATTTTGAAAATTTGGATTTAGATGATGAGATTGCTCTCTCTATGGTGGGCCATGGTTTACTAGTCATCTTCATGTTCTCTGTAAGACAAGAAAAAGTAAAGGAGAACATTAGCAAACTCACACAAACACACAGGTTGGAATAGTGCTTAAGTGAAAACAGCATGGTACAATGAGCAATACTGCAAAGTGACTATGTTATTTTAGTGTCAAGTCTTGGTGCAGATCACAGAGACAGAAATTAAAACACTTGTATACCTCAGACTTTAAATAAAGGCTGATAATGAGAAAAAGAGCAGTATAGTTCTTACCGTCTCTGCTAAGTCTGAGTTATCTACTTGTTTTGTCCTCTTTTATACACTCTGCCTCACCCGCTACACCAATGTTGTTTGATGGGAGGGAGGGGGAATTGGCGCTCTGGCCAATACTTTCTCTGGAGCACTGTTTAAGATTTCCGTGAACTTCATTAGCCCCTATCTCGGCCCCTTCCATGGCTTACTGCACTGGGACTGGCCAGTAGATCTTCCTCTTAGGCCAATGGCTGTTCTACAGTGCCTGGGTTTGAATAGAGGTCTCCAATCGTAACAGAGAAGGCTGGGTCTTGTTGGAAAAACTGATGCGTCTCACGTCACATATATCCCGGGAATACAACCAAGTTCCTGTGGATTCAGATACATCTGGTTCTCATTAGATTTTAGGCCATTCCTTTTAGAGGCATCCTTTGGAATTTATTGTGTTTAACTGTTAGATTGGGCAGACCCTGGACAGGTTATACACAGGGAGAACATGCAAACTCCACATAGAAACCCTGGTCACCTACCTGGGAATTGGACCCAGGCCCTACCCATTGTGCCATCATGCTGCCCTCCTCTTGTCACAGTACTTAATCAATTTAATTATTAATTAATGAATAATAAAATATCATACATTATTTAATTTCTAATAAAGTACTTTTACTACACTGATTCAAGTTTTAATAACATTACATAGTAACAATAAATGTGCATATCAGTACATAAACCAACTGGAAGAAAACAGTTCAATTTAAAAAATTATGTTTTGAAAGCCATTCAAAAACAGAGCAGCTCCTATATATACTTAATTCCTGATGAGTTCAGAGATGGCAAGCTTAATGGAGAAAGAAAGAAAGAAAGAAAGAAAGAAAGAAAGAAAGAAAGAAAGAAAGAAAGAAAGAAAGAAAGAAAGAAAGAAAGAAAGAAAGAAAGAAAGAAAGAAAGAAAGAAATTAATTAATTAATTACAGGTGAATTTTCCAAACACGTGGAACTCAACACGACCATGATGTTACCACTGAAAAAGAAGTATCCACTAAAGATTTCCAAGCAGTTTCTCAGGACTGACTGTTTCCTCTTGAACTGAAAGTTTACATATAGTTCACACATGCATGTAAGTCATATTTGGTCTTGGAATGTCTTATGGCTCTTTACAAGGACACTGTTATGTGAGTGACTTTAAACAGAGGCCTGATTATGTTCTTCAACCTACTTAAGTTTGAAATAACTATCATATAATCTGTTATATAGACAGAGGATTCCATTGTCTGCCTGTATAACTCCCTGTTATACTATAATAGATTACACGATAGTTACATACTGACTAATCCCATTTAATTTTCTGCAAATCCACAATAATGGCGCTCCTGGAAGTTTCAGTTTAATCTTTGCCAGGAGCTTTAAGAAGGCTGCCAGCTGAACTTATTACCCAGCATGCATTTGAGCTTGCTGTAAAAAGGGCACGTTATATTTTTGGTTTGTGTCCTTGATTTCTTTAAACCCTGCTTTCAGACTTTTAACCTTTCTTTGACACTGTAGCCTCATTCTCTCACAGCCGTGTTCGACTATTTTGTTGACATTGATGTCTCGTTAGCTGAAAATCCATTCCTAAGTGTAAGTTCCATATCACTTATTTTTTCTATTTTTTCTATTTTATATAACACACCATTCAGCATCACTTATATAATTTCAGGCATCAAAAAAAATTCCCTCAGTTTTTTTCTACCACTGATGTGCACCATAAGGTTAACATTAGAAAAAAAAACATAACTGGCTGACATTAAGCATGTTACACCAGTTATGATTACCAAGGGGTGGCAGATTTTTTTCTCTTGCCATTCAGTCACCAGGTGAATTTTTTTTGGTCTGAGCAGCTGAATGCTACAAATTACTGTACCAGCTTTGACCACAACTGAGCAGTTGAACTGCAGCTGTAGAGATGACAACAGAAGTACGTTAGCCATCGTACAGCCACAGGTGAAACAAATTGTTCAGTGGTTCTTTCTTATAAATCATTAGTCTTCTCCCTGGGAGAAACTGTTAGTTTTGTAAGAGACACTCCAAGATTAGGTATGATAGTTCCACTATATTAACAAAAGTATTGGAACACACCTCTTAATCACTGAATTCAGGTTATTCATTTAAACCCATTTCATAGGTGTATAAAATCAAGCACCTAGCCATGCAATCTGCCCTTACAAATACTTGGGCAAAAAGTCCCACAGACACTCTCCACAATCTTGCAGAAAGCTTCCCAGAAGAGTGGAAGCTGTTATAGCTACATATTAATGCCTATGGATTTAGAATGGGATATCATAAAGACTCGTGTAGGTGCCCCAATACTTTTGCCCATACAGTGCAAATGCTAGCTAAGCTCGTTTTGTTAGATAAGGTTTCTTTTGATCATAGCAGACTGTAATGGCTCACAAATCTTTAGCAAATCTATTATTCTGATTTTTGTCTTGGAAGTTAGCTAGCAAGCTCAATTTAGCTAAGGCTGTGTAAGGAGACCAGCTTGTTCTGTCAAGTACAGATAATGTTTTTTTTATGTGGCACTCACTTTTGGCACAGTGCTGAAGATGCCACAAATGTTGCATGGCGGATGAATTCCTTGTTCGCAAACAGAAGTTGTTTTGTTCATGCAACATTGCTTAAATGCAGGGCCAGTTCATGTTAAGCATAAGCTGATCACTTACTCAAACAGATACACACGCATACTATTTTATCTGGTTTAATGTGAGTGCTTTTTTAAATAACTTGTAGTCTCAATTTCTACATTTGCTTATTGAGAAATGTTCTTATGAGACACATGAAACTCATCTGTTAGTAAGTTTTTTAAAAAGGCCTTTTTTTCAGCTGTTGTAAATGCATGGACCAGTTACCTGTAACCATAAACTGCATTGTTTGCATAACAAATACCACAATCTCTATCATCCCTCTCTAAACCTACATTACATCAGCAGTCACTTTTCATAAGCTGCCTATGAAGTACACTTACACCACACTTCTCTCACAAGAGAGGGCTTAGTGCTGTAGTACGGCAGCTTGCTTTCCTTGCATGGAGCTTGCTGCGTGATTTCAATCCCAGTGTTGGTAAAAGGCTAAAGACAAGGCTAGACTGAGTTAAAACAGTAATGCTTATTTTTTTCATGTGGAAAAAAATGTTTTTACATGAGGCTATCATAGCCACATGTAAACATGACAATGTTCACAGTTCAGTGTAATCTATATAATCATAGAAAACAGAATGAACATATGCTTTTACTTTCAACAGCAATAACAGTTAAACACAATAAATTCCTCTGCCTCTGAAAGGAATGGCATAGCATCTAATGAGAACCAGATGTATCCCAATTCCCAGGAACTCGGTTATTCCCGAGATATATATGACGTAAGACACATCAGTTTCACTATCCTTTTTCCAACAAGACACACCCTGCTCTGCTATGATTGGAGACCTCTATGCAAACCCAGGCATTGCAAAACAGCCACTGGCCTGCGAGGAAGACCTACTGTCCAGTCCCAGTGCAGGAGGGCGTGAAAAACATATGAAAGGGCTGAGACAGGGACTGAAGAATTTTAGGGGAATCTTAAACAGTGCTCCAGAGAAAGTGCCGACCGGAGCAATAATTCCCCCCCCGTCCCATCAAACGTCATTGGTGTAGGGGGCGAGGCAGGGTGTATAAAAGAGGACAGAACAAGTAGACAACTTAGACTTAGCAGAGGTGGTAAGTACTATACTGCTTTTTTTCTCATTATTATCAGCCTTTATTTAAAGTCTGAGGTATACAAGTGTTTTAATTTCTCTCTCTGTGTTTTGCACCAAGACTTGACACTAAAATAACGTAAAGCATTACAGGACATGTTCTTTTGTTCACTATTTCTTTCTTCATGCTGGAAAATATTTTCAGTTTTTAAATCTTAGATGTAATATGAATTGTTACTTTTGTTGTTTGTCTTTTGACTTACAAGCTATGAACTGAGCAAATAACATCATTCTCACTTTACAATATTGCTCATTGTACCATGCTGTTTTCATTTAAGCACTGCTCCAACCTGTGTGTTTGTGTGACTTTGCTAATGTTCTCATTTACTTCTTCTTGTCTTACAGAGAAGATGAAGATGACTATTAAGCCACTATCTACCATAGAGAGAGCAATCTCATCATCTAAATCCAAATTTTCAACATTTCAAAAAGTGAACTTACCATTTTTTAAGAAAAAATTGCAGAAAACTGAAGAAGTGCAGGATGAGCAGCACAGAAAATGTCTGTGTGAGTGTGAAGAAGTGCAAAATGACATCCAGCCTGCAGGTAAGAAAACTTTACCACTCATCTAATTTCCTAACACATTAGGATGCCATTAGACACATTACAAAAGATAACACATTAGAAAATTAATTGTCTTTGTTTCTGTACTTTTCAGAGATTCCTTTGACTTTCAAACAGAACCTAAAAGAGCAGCACTTTGCATTGGCAGGGAAGCAGCTGCTAGACTGTGAGGAGCGTCTGTTTTCAGTGAAACAAGATGGGGTGGGTTCCAGCAAGAGCCTGATGGAGGAAGAGGAGGATTATGAGGAAAGACTGAAGAAAGACTTTGAAGAGCTTTTGGAGGAGGTATGGTTGACAGTGAAGAATTCCTTCGAGGTCCAAACAGAGAATGAGAAAGTGGCGCTAAAACAAGCAGTCCTGGTCATACAACAAGAGGAGGAGCAGGACAGGAGATGGGAAGGGGTGGCAGAAAAAGAGTGCCCTCCATGGAGGCCTCGGTGCTGCAGGCAGACGCACGACTCTCTGCTTCAGAATATGGTTCAGCGGCGAATGGAGGAGGCAAAGTTAGACTCAAACACTGACATTAAATCTTCAATTCAAAAGGAAATCACAGGCAAAGGTAAACAACTTAAGCAGGACCTGCTACACATTGCAGAACATGTGAGGAGCTGCTACCCAGGAGAGAATGTGTGCCAACTGTATGCCAAATTATACCATCAGGAATTTTGTGCTACACTCAGAGAAATTGCTGACTATGGACTCAGTGATGCCGACTGCTCACATGTGCTGCAGTGGGTGAACATACATTATCCCAGGTAAGACAGGAGAACTCATGTTGTGGCATTTTATACCTCTAACACATGAACTGTGTATTCAGTTACTGAGCCATGCTCTGCTTTTTTGTAGCATCCTGAGGCGTAAAGAGCTTAAAGGGTTTATTGAATATGAACAACTTGAAGCACTCCTGCCTGCAAACATGCTTGAACCACTGGAGGAGCAGTGTTTGACCCAAATAGAGGTATATTATCATTTAAAATCTCCTAAACAGTTCTCATAATTAATTACTCAGCTGCTGAGATCTTCTGACTTGTATGTGTTTTGAACTTTGTTTTTTCTTTTTATTTATGTTCCAAGGACACACTCCAGACATGGTGCCTAAATATTTTAAAAGAGGAGAAAGCTGAGCCTGAATTGAGGGATGGATGCTACTTCAGCCCCCTGGCCATTGATGCGATAAAGGTATGATGGAATGTACAGTCAATTGCAGCGCAATAGGAAAAAGCAGTGCTGTGTACAGTGATTGTGTGACTGAAAAAACTTTCTGTCTTTCTCTGGCAGTGTGTCCATGATGCTATAACGTCAGCACAGAAAGTGCTGGGCTCTTGTTCAAAGTCTCAAAGGATCACACACCAGATTAAAGAATTCCTCATTAGGTGAGTTGCTAATTTCTGGGACCTGGTTTTAAATATTTCTTGTGTTACAGTTTCATACATCATACTTTACATTTTAAAGACAAAATGAAATTTGCTTTAATCATAATTCTGATATTTTTTCCTCTTTTCAGTTACCAGGATTACCTTAAGAGCATGACTGAGAGTTATCAGGGGAACACTGATGCTTTAGTGAAGGCCAACCTTCTCTGTATCAGACAACTCAGGTGAGCATCCAGATGTGGACAGTAGAGATTTTCAGTTTTAAATCATATCTGTGAGATGATTCCTGTGTAAGACTTGTTGTTTTATCCTCAGGGAATATATAACAACGAATCAAGAACTCTTTCCTGCACATCTCAAGTCTGACTGTATGAGTTTGCTGGTCAGCATAAAAGAACTTTGCCATGGCTATTTGACCAAGTCTGTCCATAAAGATCTGAAAGTAAGTCAGATCTAATAAATGTATTTATTTTATTAACAGATTATTAGTTATTCCTAGGTTCTCTCAGCTTAATGCAATTTACATGTTTTATTGGTTAAATAAAATAAAGGTTTAATTGGTTCCCATTATTTGTCAGTACTCATTCTGCAGGGGCTATTAGATCATCTAGTTTTTGATGTTAATTCACTTGTTGTGACCTGTAGAAGACAAAATGGTAACCTGTTCATGTGTTTGTTTACTTCCACAGGGAACGTATGCCAAACTAGGTACTAGTGAGTGGCTCAAACACAGTGAACATGTGTGTGGTGAGCTGCTTGAAGGAGTGGACACGCACATTCAGAAACTTACTGACTTGGACAAAACATGCCTTCAGGTACAGAGCGTGCAGCTTTATTAACAAATACATGAAAATACTAGATTCTGCATATAGTATGTGGGATGGACTGATGGAAGCATATTGATTGATTGATTGATTGATTCATTCATTCATTCATTCATTCATTCATTCATTCACTGATTGATTCATTGATTGACAGGACATGCTCAGTCATCTTCACAAAGAAGTGCTAGCAGAGTATGTAAGGACACTTATGGAGAAGAAGATTAAACTTGGAGATGAGAAGATTCAACAACAGGCAGTTGAGGCGTTATGTGACAACAACCAGAGAATACACACCCTTTTTATTGAAGCTGTAAGTATCTGTCATTCTCTCTCTCTCTCTCTCTCTCTCTCTCTCGCACACAAACACACATGCACAAACATACACACAAAAAAGCTATGAAAAACTGTACAATATATGAAGTGAGAGGCAAAAGTCTTTTTTTTATTATTTATTATTATTTATTTATTACAATTTGTTCAATGTCAGGAAAAAGCATGGCTTCAAAAACCAAACATAATACCAAACTTTCAGAATTTTTGTCTTGATTACAGCTGTTTTCTTTTCATTTTCTTTTTATTAGACTTGATTTCACTTTTTCAATATTTCTTTTAAACACAAAGCTTTAATCTGATTTTGATTAACAGCCATGCTCCTACATGGCTGTTAAACGTCCCATTTTCTCTGTATAGTTTAATACTTTTTTGAGCCCTAATTTTAAAAACTTCTGCTTTTTTCCCTTTGATTTTTCTCATCATTTTTGCAAGTGAATTATCATATATCTATTTTTCTCTGAAATATCTCATTTAGATATTATAGATGCTATGAAAAAGCATCTACAGCTACAGCTAAGGTGTGTTCGGTAGTTGCTTGTGTTAATGATAGGGTCTCTTTGAAGGGGGGCTCAGCTGTAACTTAGTTTGGAAGATTGGAAGGATGGAAGAGCCAAAGTAGATGTAGGGTGCACAATAGCAAAGATATACTTAGTGTTGGAAGCTTTTGGGTAATTCCTTGTGAATTGGCTGTTTTGACTGGAAGCTGATTGAATAAAAGGGTGGTTTTTGATCTTTGCAAATTATTTTGATGTACATTTCAAAGTACTATGCAAAAATCAGACTATCCTTCTCTTTATTCATATTCAAATATACGGTGTAAGCTTCCAACACTAATTTATAACACATCACAAAATAAACTACAATAATTAAAGAGAAGATGTGAAAGATCAGAAAGATGAACAGAGCTGTAGATGATTCTAAACTGACCATATTTAACATTACAACACAGTGCAATTAAAGCAAAAGCTGTTTGTTTCGCTTCCACCTCCTTTGACCTTCCCTGTATCCGTCCCCTGTTTAACAACTGTATGAAGATGTACTTGACAAAATGTACAAGCTGTTATTTTATATATCAAAAATTATGAAAAGTGAGTGAAAGATTTTGAATGCTACTGTGAATTGATTGATTGATTGTTATTCCGTTTTATTTGATTTTATTAACAGGGGTCTAACATGTATGACCTGAAAGATGTCCTGCCACGACTTGCTGAACTGCTGACAATAAAGGATCCACAGTTTATTGAATTAGAGCTTGTGAATCTGTCCAAAAGCTACCCTGACTTTAGGTACAGATTACCAAACATTCTAGTTCTTTGAGCAGGTTAAACATATTTAGGTTAAACATAACCTTTGCACTTTGGTAACAAGCTGACCTGATCTTTTGTCTTTACAGTGAAGCTCATGTCTGTGCCTGGCTGCATCTAAGGGCAACCCTCTCTACCTCAGAGCTCAAAATGATCAAGAAAACTTTCTCAGAGTTATGGGAGCCAAACACACCAAAAGCAACTGAGAATCAGGAGCAGGATCCGCTCTACTCAAGCACAGATTTCTTCTCTAAAGTGCTTGTGAAATAGGCCTTTGTTATGCTCCACAAAGGTCCCTCTTGCACATGTTGAGTTGTATTTAAAATGTTTTATGAAATGCACTGTAAATCTCCATCCATCCATCCATCCATCATCTTCCGCTTCTCCGGGGTTCGGGTCGCGGGGGCAGCATCCTGAGCAATGAAGCCCAGACCTCCCTTTCCCCAGCCACTTCCACTAGCTCCCTGGGAGGGATTCCGAGGCGCTCCCAGGCCAGCTGGGCGATATAGTCACGCCAGCGTGTCCTGGGTCTTCCCCGGGGTCTCCTCCCCGGTGGACTTGCCTGTGACACCTCCCAAGGGAGGCGTCCAGGAGGCATCCTAACAAGATGCCCGAACCACCTCAACTGGCTCCTCTCGACGTGAAGAAGCAGCGGCTCTACTCCGAGTCCCTCCCGGATGACCGAACTTCTCACCCTATCTCTAAGGGAGAGTCCAGCCACCCTGCGGAGGAAACTCATTTCAGCCGCTTGTATTCGCGATCTCGTTCTTTCGGTCATTACCCAAAGCTCATGACCATAGGTGAGGGTGGGAACATAGATCGACCAGTAAATCGAGAGCCTTGCCTTATGGCTCAGCTCTTTCTTTACCACAACAGACCGGTAAAGAGCCCGCATCACTGCTGACCCAGCACCAATCCGCCTGTCAATCTCCCGCTCCCTCTCACTGTAAATCTATTTAATTAAATTATTTTTTCATTATTTTTACATTTTCTGCTAATGATGTTTATTAATAGATATTTTACATTATATTTTCTATGTGCTACACTTGTATTTGTCTTTTTGTGGGGTCATTTTAATATTCACATTAAAACAGTAAAATCTGTATAGCCTGGAATTACTTTTCCATAATTTCCATAAATTCCATAATGCACTGTGTCAATAAGCTGATGAGAAAGCTCCAAATCTCAAACAGGTGGAAAATTGGAAATTAATTACATGGGAAGTTTCCTTTATGACTATGTCAGGCTCAATTCAGCTTTCATTTAACTGTGGAATGCAATGGTGCAAAGAACTTGCAGTATAAAATCACAGGAAAGACATTACTGCTGTTAAAAACAAGGGCTGTTTTCTTATTTGCACTGGTAGTTTCAGCACAGCTAATAATTCCCTAAATGCTTTATACATCCAGTACAGAAAGAGATTAGAGTAGGTTTTTAAATAAAAAACAAGATGCTTTCTACAGAATGCAAAACAACTTGAAATGGACATTGTACCATAGAGAATTTCACAAAGTGGGATTTTCAGTTCCGTAGATAAGGCAGGGTCTATCTTATCAAACAGTTGGAAAAGTAAAGGAGTGGACAGTCCTCATTTTGGGCTTACCTTATGCAGTTTACTAAACTGTGCTTTGTCCCCTTGTGTGCAACCATATTGAGTGTTATGTGCTGAGAGTTATTTGTTTCAACTCTATAATCTATTACATGTCAGATGTAAGAAGAATTTGTATGACAACATTTAAAACTTATTTGCTAAACATTTTTAGACTGGATCAGGTAATTGTTGGTTATTTAGTGCTTGTAAGACTTGGATGGCTTAAAGATTTATTACGTTCCCAATGCCACTGAAGTTGGGACGTTGTGTAAAACATAAATAAAAACAGAATACCATGATTTGCAAATCCTTTTCAACCTATATTCAATTGAATACTTACAAAGACAAGATATTTAATGTTCAAACGGATGATCTTTATTGTTTTTTGCAAATATTCACTCATTTTGAATTTGATACCTGCAAAATGTTTCCAAAAAAGTTGGGACAGGGGCAACAAAAGACTGGGAAAGTTGAGGAATTCTCATAAAACATCTGTTTGGAACATTCCATAGGTGAACAGATTAATTGGAAACACATGAGTGTCATGATTGGGTATAAAGGGAGCATCCCTGAAAGGCTCAGTCTTTCACAAGCAAGGATGGGGCGAGGTTCACCACTTTGTGAACAACTGTGTGAGCAAATAGTTGTTTGAAGAGGTGAGGAGAGCACTGACATGGGTTTCTACTTGGAAAGCAGCAGGCCCTGATGGCATTCCAGGGTGGGTCCTGAAAACGTGTGCCAATCAGCTGGCTGCCACCTTCATGGACATTTTCAACATCTCTCTGGCACAGTCTGTTGTTCCTGCCTGCTTCAAAGCCACAACCATCATCCCCATCCCAAAGCAAACCACCATCTCAAGAATGAATGACTACCGCCCCATTGCTCTCACACAAAGGTGCTCAAAACGTGTGCCCACCAGCTCGCCTCCTCTTCACCAAGATCTTCAATCTCTCCCTGGCCCAAGCCATCATCCCGCCATGCATGAAGTCAGCCACAGTCATACCAGTGCCGAAAAAGTCTACCATCACCAACCTTAATGATTATCGCCCTGTGGCCCTCACACCGGTAATCATGAAGTGCTTCGAGAGACTGGTACTTCAGCACATCAAAGACTCTCTGCCCCCAGACTTCGACCCCCACCATTTCGCATACCATGCAATCAGGTCAACAGAGGACGCCATAGCAGCAGCTCTCCACTTTGCACTGAGCCACCTGGAGCAGCAGCACAGCTATGTCCGGATACAGCTCTGCTTTCAACACAATCATCCCGGACATTCTTATCACCAAACTGGGCACCCTCGGACTCCCTCCCCCTCACATGTGCCTGGATCAAGAACTTTCTCACTGACCGGCCCCAAACTGTGAGACTTGGCCCCCACCTCTCCTCCACTCGTATGCTTAGCACCGGCTCACCACAAGGCTGTGTGCTGAGCCCCCTCCTGTACTGCCTCTACACCCATGACTGCAGTCTGGCCTACGACAGCAACCTCATTGTCAAGTTTGCTGACGATACCACAGTGGTCGGACTCATCTCAGAAGGAGACGAGACAGCCTACAGGAAGGAGGTCCTGAAGTTGGCAGCTTGGTGTTCAGAGAATAACCTGGCTCTGAACACCAAGAAAACAAAAGAGATCATCGATGACTTCTGGAAGCACAGCACTGACCCAGACCCCCTGTCCATCAACGGCGAGTGTGTGGAGAGGGTCCGCACCTTCCGGTTCCTCGGAGTCCAAATCTCAACCGACATCACCTGGACAGACAACATCACAGCTGTCATCAAGAAGGCTCAGCAGCGACTACACTTCCTGAGAGTCCTCAGGAAGCACAACCCGGATTCCAACCTGCTGCTGACCTTCTACCGCTATTCCATCGAGAGCCTGCTGATGTACTGTATCACAGTGTGGTACGGCAGCTGCACCATGGCAGACAGGGAGAGGCTTCAGAGGGTAGTAAAGACAGCACAGAAGATTATTGGCTGCCCTCTCCCATCCCTGATGGACATCTACACCTCCCGCTGCGTCAGCAGAGCGAAACGCATCACATTGGACAGCTCGCACCCCGGATCTGTACTGTTTGACCTGTTGCCCTAAGGAAGGCGGTACAGATGCATCAGATCAAGGATAAACAGACTTAAGTACAGTTTTTTCCCAAAAGCAATAACACTTCTCAACTCACAGATGCACTGATAGTCTATCCCCAGACTTCCATTACCCACCTACATACCAGTCTATTCACAGACTCCATTACCAGCTACTGTGCAATACTCTGCATACGGAAATGTGCGATCATACTGTACATGTGCAATTATACTGGAATATGTGCAATATTTAGCCATGTGCAATATTTAGTGACATACAATACAGCTGTAAATATCTCCATATTTATATCTTGTAAATACATAGTTTTTTATTTTGTTTCTATATTTATTTTATATACATATATACACATATACAAAACGCATAGAACTGTGCACAACCCCTCCCCATTCTATTCTGTGTCATTTGTTTACATTGTGTGTTTGCACTGAGATGGAGTTGCTTTTAATCTCATTGTACTGTGTATAGTGACAATAAAGGCATTCTATTCATTCTATCCTATTCTATAATTTGAGTCACATCATCTACACACTTCTTGATAAATCCAGTGACAGATGTTGCATATTCATTTACATCAACCAGAGACTCTGTGGTTGCTGCAGTTCTGAACATGTCCCAGTCAGTACTGTCTGGCCTGGAAAAGGGTTTTTTTCTGGCTTGTGTTTTTTTTTCTCTCTCTCTCTTTCTCGCTTGCTTGCTTCTGTATGTCTCCTCCCTTTTTTGCTCCGTATCTCCACTACAGGTTGGTTGCAGTGTCAGTCATCATTAGAGGACGCATACCACACAGCCACCAATCACAAACCAGAGTTCTAGCCCTGGAGGAGGGACTTGGACTTTAAAGGAAGACCGGCAAAGCTCGTGAGGAGGCTGGCATTACCCCTGTGCTCCAAACTGTTTTCATGTGGTCCTAGTTGCTGTAACAGACACACGAGTTGGGTGTTGTTTTTCTTTGGTGTGTGTCTAGTTAGTCAAGTGGCCCAGTTTAGGACAGCTGAAGTTTAAGTGCCTTGCACTGTTAGTCCTGCTGGTTTTCTTGCGTTATGGCTGTCTATACTGTTTTTTTCTCTCTCCCTCTCTCGTTCTTATGCTGCTGTTTTCTTGGGGTTCTGGACAGGGTAGACGGGCGCACTCATACATATTACATCACGTAGCAGCCCAATGTATAGACACCTTAGGTAAAGATTCATATGCTGGCTATAAATTTGATTGCTGTAGTTTAGTTTCACAAAAAAACAAACCACTCACTGTATTAAAGAGAAATCTGTAGCGATCTAGTTTTCATTGGTTTGTGGAACTTTGACATATTTTATGCTCCTCCATATTCAGCTTTGGCCACCATATCCTACAGAGTTGGTAACAAGTCACTTAGTTGCAAGTAACAGGCAAATCTCAAGTCTTGACAATCAAGTCCAGAGTCAAGATAGTCAAGTCTGGATTCAAGTCCCGAGTCAGGCAAGTCTCAAGTTGAGTACCCAGTCAAAGTGCTAACTCACTGCTGCACCATTTATGGTGGAACATAAAAATTCCAAGACGAAGCTGGTGAACCAGAAGTCAGTTTCAGCCTCGTGGTGAATGCTGCACCTGTTTTACCAGCAGAAGCTGTTCAAATCAATCAAATAGCAAGCTGTGTTTCTCTTGTTCTTTTGTCCTGCTATCATGAGGAAAATGATCAGCTCACCTGGTGCGTTTCTCCAGTAAGACTACAGGTAAAGCCTAAGTTGAGTTCTAAACACTTTGCTTGTCTTCTGGGCATGAACACAGTGACAGACAATTGAATACGTTGCTGTGTATTTATGGCAGGAAACAAATCCATTCACATGAAAAGTAACCGACTGAGTAGCAGCCTGCAGTCAGATGCATCTCCATCTTTCTTCTACTTTTTCTAGTCTTTCCGAGACTTAAGGTTGAAGTCCAAGTTGTTGGTGCTCAAGTCAAAATCAAGTTGCAAGTGAGTGGACTTATGACTTGAGTGTGGACTTATGACTTGAGTCCACACCTCTGATATCCTACATGTAAGGAAGTGAAGACTATGATAATGATTTATAAAAGATTAATCGTCATGCCTCTCCGACAAAAACATCACTTACCATTCAACGCTTACAAGTTCAGAAACAGCCAGTGAACTCACTACTGTGGTCATCATTAGAATCCTAGAAATCATATAAGGTAATCAAAACACCTAATTCTACTGTTCAGCTTAACTGAATTTCACTTGACATCGAATTTCATGCATACCAGTTGCCCCTTACATAAAGATCACCTATCAGACCATAACACAGCCTGATCAACAAAAAAAAAATTTTTTAAACGTAGAACTAAGAAATATATGAAAACCAACTGTAGAGGAAAGTAACAGAAGCACTATTTACCAATGAGATATGCAGCCTGGATATTAGGTTAACTTGCTAGCTATTGTGTTCACGTGAGCACAGATGGTGTTGGTCAGATAGCCTCCTCTATTGTTCTACCTAGCTGATAAGCCTTAAGCAGGTTAGTTGAATTCAATGATAGAACTAAATAAATTTAAAAAATACAAACAATAAACTTTTTTACAACTTTAGTAGTAAATTAAACCAACTGCGGGGCAGCACGGTGGTGCGGTGGGTAACATTGCAAGGAGGGCCTGGGTTTGATTCCCTGGCCAGGTGACCAAAGACATGTAGTCAGGCCAATTGGGCATGCTACATTGCCCCTAGGTGTGAATCTGTGTGTGATTGTGTATGTCTGTCTGTCTGTCTGTAAGGTCACCAGACAGTGGACATGTGGTGCCATGCAGCGTCCAGCGTTTTGTGATAAGTGATCCTTAAAGTTTTACTTCATTAAATTTGTTTGAGTAGAGTGTAAAATGAACTTCAACCTGGTGTTTATCTATGAAGCCCTGCTGATGACATCATGTATACATAAAAATAAGGCATGGCCACACTATATTAATGCGTGGGAAGAAGATCATGATGTGTGTACACGACTTAGTAAGACGTGGGTGTAAATGATGATGGAAAAGGGGCATTTTCTTATTTTTCAATCGTTCATTTGTTTCTCAGTTCTCTTTGAGTGTACACATAAGAATACGATGGCTTACTTTAAATACACAGACTTTTATTTTGTGAGTGCTATTGTGTATAGTCTCATGATGCTGCGTGGAGGAAAAGGACAGTTAAGGGAGATGGACTCACTGAAAGTTTCTCACTGAAAAAGTCTGAACACTTAGCACCTGGCGGGAAGGTGAACAAGGTCATTTGATAACTCGAACTAGAGTTGAATTTTAGTACTTCATAAAGCTTGTAGAGAACTGGCAAAGTGAGTCTGTGGTCATTTATACTGTACTTATGCCATCAATGTAAAGTAAGCCTTATCTCCTGCCAATTTTCATCTTCACTGGTCTATTATCTTAATTTTAAATATTCAAGGGTCAAGCTTTTACTGCTTTCTGTCTCTTTATTTAATCTGTGAATTATTAGACATATTGGGTTTCATGGCTTTAAGCAGGGATGGGGGAGGTGCTAAGTAGCGAGCTACTTTTTGTAACTAGTTAGCTACAATTTTTTGTACCTAGTAGCTGTAGCCTCTATAGTTTTATGAATGTAGCTAGGAGCTGTAGTGCTTACAAATCTTTGTGTAGCTATAGTGATAATTTTCACTACAATTTCGCTACAGGCTTCAGGCAACCTGTGAAAAATCTGAACCAAAGAGAGCAGTCATTCACTGGGCTGGTAGTGACCGTGTAATCCTAACTGAGCCGCGGACAGTTCGAGCAAAATGGGCAAACGCTGACCGCCCCTTTGTTCAGGTTGGCAACCTAAATGTTAAGAAGAGCCATTTTGTCCTTTCAACAAAAATGAAACCACCTTGGGAGCCACAACATTTTATATCTGATTTACTATCGTGATTGTAAGTATGTCTCAGTATCTGCTGATGTTCTAGTTCAGGCTAAAAATATAATAAAAACAAAAACGCAGATTTACTTAGCTCTGCATTAAGCTTTAGCTCAGCTTTAGCTGTTTTCTCGCACCTTAGTCAAGTAACTTTTTCTTGAGATTCTTGTAAAAGCAGGAGATTGAGAAGCGACTTAATGTTCATGAGTTAAACATATCAGAAAACCTGCTGAGAACTTAGAGATGCAAATAAGTCTGTCCATCTCCAAATGATAATTTGTCTTAAATCTCTCTGCTGTTTCAAGCCACAGCAGCTCTGCAGCAGTGGAGAGATTATTCAGGGATGATTCTCACCCTAAAGTGTTGCTGAAGTTTAACAAAGACTCTCAATGTCATGTCTGTCTGTGTCTTGCTGAAATGTTTAAATTGAAGCAGTTTTATTTTAACAGTTTACAGTGTTTTGCAGAAAATTGTTTGAATTGTTTGTATTCAGTTATTTTTGTTGATTTTTGTTAGGAAAAACCTGCAATATTGACTTTGCCAGTCTTTATGTAATGGGGAGCGAGGAGGCGGACACATGTGCGGAGGTAAGCGACTTTTATTAAGGGCAAATCCAGGGTCATGGACAAATGGTCCAGGGTCAAATAGCCAATACGGACAGATCGGGGGACAGACATGACAAACCAGAATCAAACAACAGAGACCAAGACATCAAACAAAGACCAATACATCGAACAAAGACCGGCGAACACAAGGGGCAAACACAGGGCTTAAATACACAGGGAAAATGAGGGTCAGGTGAAAACAATCAGGGCGGAGTTACAAAACCAAACCAAACTGCACATGGAGTGGGAGGAGCCAATCGTGACAGTCAAAATTTTGTTGGAAATCACACCTTTGGTACTGTACGTTTGATTGTTGGTCATTTAAACTAATTTTTTGGTGATCTGTTTGTATAGTAACCAGTAACCCTGGCTTTAAGTAGCGCTGGGTGCTATTAAATGTATTGCATTTAAGAGACTGGGAACTCTTTCTAATAACATTTTAACATTGGACCGTCTATCTGGTGTGTTGTGAACTCTTCAAGAGGGAGACATGCTTGATCAAATATCACATGTAGTTTGATGATTATAAACCCCCCTGTTTTATTTGTCGTTTTAATCTAGCTCTAATAGGGAATTCAGGAAACCTGAGACAATAAACCTTCATGAATCATCATTTCTCGAGTTGACCATCATTCAGCGGAGGATGATACAGTGGGAATGAAATAATTCAGTCATGGCCACAACTTAGTAAGACATGGGAAGGAGATCATACCTTATTAAGTTGTGGTCAAGGCTTAATTATCTCTTTCTCACAAGTTAGTATGTCATTACCATGCATTAGTATCTCTGTCCCATGACTTACTAAGTCATGGCCACATCTTAATTATCTTGTTTCCTTACCTTAGTAAATCATATCCATGCATTCTCACCAGGTAATCACAGTTCTTTCAATGCACAGGTGTGTTCTTTATTTAGGAGTCAGGTCAGAAAGGATGAAATAACCTGGGAAAAGAGTGAAATAAAAAGACTGAAGAACAGGATATGCCCTTTTGATGGAGCTGGGAGACGGTTAGTGGTCTTCCTTGTGCAAGAACTGGTGTCCTCAGGCCCTTTGGTCAGCTTCTTGCTGCCAGAGGTTCCGGTCTTTTATAGGAGGTGTGATGGGGCAGGTATGCAGATCTCTGAGGTGGGATGGTCCAGTTCCCGGTTCATGTAGCAGATTCAGCAGCACTCTGATGCACATGAATTTGCACATGAATTTGCTGATGTGCAAATCTCATCTCATGAGGTGGGACAGTCCCGGCTCATGTAAAACCATGTGCAGCAGATCCAGCAGCACTCAGCTCTTCTTCTCCTTCTACAAATGAAAGAACAAATGTTAAAACTACAGTAAAACTAAAATAAAGACTCTGTGTTGTTTCTGCATGTGTTCTACAATGTCTAAGTTGTACATACCTGTACTGTAGAGATCTTTTCCTGCACAGGTGTGTCTTCAGTACAACTTCAGTGGAAAAGGAAGTTAAACAGCAGGTAAAGCTGAACTGAGTAAACAAAACAAAAAAGTATCACAAAAAGACTAAAGAACAGAAGATGTGCATTTGATGGAGTTGGGAGGTGGTCATAGTCATGCTCTTTGGTCAGCTTCCCGCTGCCAGAGGATTCTTTCCTGGTAGGAAGCGTGGTTGTGCTGGTGTGGGATGGTCCAGGTCTTGGTTTGTGCAGGTCAGGAGTGATGGCTGGGTTCATTCCTTTGTTCCAGCTCTGTTCTCTTCTGCTGCTGAAAGGGGGCAAAAGTGTCCTGTTCAGGTTATCCACAGAGGTTCCCGGTGAATCCAACAAACTGGCCCTTCTGTGGAGGTCATCGTGGTTAGACAGTCCGGCAAACGGGTGCAAGTCAGCTGCAAAAGTTACTTTCCTGCGTCTCTCTGTTCCATTCTCGACAGAGCTTATGGATGCCTCCTTCTGGCAATTAGTGGAAGTCTGGGAATGTGGAGAGGAACTGGACCCAGTTGAAACTTCAGTTTGCACACCTGTGTCATCATTTGGGCCAGTAACGTCCTTTCATTCGTGATAAGTTTGAAGTTCCTCACATGCAGCAAACCTAACGGTGACAACTGAGCATTGTGAGTCGAGCAAGTAAAACTTCGAAGACGTCTTGATGAGTACCAGTTTTTGATCAACATGGCTGAATACAGTAAAAGAGATTTAGAAAAGAATTGGATAATACAGTTGGAGTGGGGAATTGGCAATGGAAAACATTGGAGAGACAGATAATCATTTTGGCTAAAGCGGTTGATGACTTAGAGATAGACCCAAAAAAGTGGAAAAAAGTGAAGGCAGAAACGGAGAAACTGTTGAGAAAATGGATGTTGGGGAAAGAACTGTCTCCCCATGACCAGATTTCTTTGGGACAGGCGTTAAATGATTTTACAGCTAGAGCAATAAAGGAATTAGACGAAGCTAAGGCAGAACATGAAAAGGCAGGAATGTTTAAGAAGGGAAAAGCCAGGAAGAGGTTATCAGATGCAGAACAGGAAATAGCTAAGGTCAGAAGGTTGAAGTGCACATATAATGGCAACCTGGATAGAATGGTAAGTATCCCCAAGTATCCCCACCCTCCTATGATAACCTAACGCCAGGCATTTTGGCATGGACACCTGAGCTAGAGCAGGCATTCATTGAACTAAAGCAGGAACTAGTGCATGCGGCTGACCTTGCTAGACCAGACTACACCATGAAAGGAGACAGGTTATCTCACCAGTGCAGGCAAACCCGTAAAACACAAGGAAGAGTTCTTAGCACTAGAGAAAGCGATACAACTACCAAAACAGGTTGCCATCATAAAGTGCAAGGGACATCAGAAAGGGGACTCATTGGTGGAAAGAGGTAATGAGGCAGCAGATAAGGCAGCAAAGGAAGCAGCAGGTTATAAAGAACCAAGTTTGCAGATGGTATTGAAGGAATGTGAACCATGGGAACCAATTCTAACAGGAGAAAAGCTCAGGCAAGTGCAGGACCAGGCTAGCCCAGAAGAAAAGACTATGTGGCTGCATAAAGGTGGTAGAAAGAGTGAATTAGTCTGGGAAGGTCCCACTGGACTTTGGTAAAAGCAGGGCTGGGAGAAGCTCATGGGTTGGCACAAGTAGGAAAGGTACAGATGAGGGAAAACTTGAAAGGATGGTGGCATCCATTTCTAACCGTTATGATAGCCACACATGTAAAAGAATATGAAGTATGTAATGTAAATAATGTGGCAAAAAACTTGCAAACCAGGGGTAGGAAAATTCCCTAAGCCCAATCGCCCAGGGGAACACATTCAGATAGATTATACAGATATGATTCAGACAGTCAGGAAGTACAGGTATCTGTTAATGTTCGTGGACGTATTTTTGGATTGGGTGGAAGCGTTCCCCACTGTGAGGAAAGATAGCAAATCAGTCTGTAAAATGTTGATCAATCACTGGATTCCCCAACACTTGTTTCCCAAAAGAATTCACTCAGATAATGGTACTCACTTAATAAGTAACGCCTTGGCATGGGTAGAACAATTATTAGGCCTATAGCTTCTTAAATGGTAAGATATCTGTAGATTAGTCACTGTGTGAAAATTGGCTTTGAGAAATAGTCGGATTTGGCTTGATAAAATTTGGGGAACACCCCGGGCCCAGGGAATTTGGTAGATAAAGTTAATAAAGAAAAGTGAATGGTGGCAAAAGCATGCTATAGTAATGTATGAATGAGTCGACTTTAAGGAAAATGCTGAGCTCGTTCTGTGTGTGTTGTATAGTTTTTCGTTCTTAGAGAAAAAAAGAAGAGAAAGGGGGATTGGTCTCTCTCTCTTTTTCTCTCTCCCTCTCTGTGCGTTGTGTGTGTGTGTGTGTGTGTACACGAAGCTGGACTTCGTCTGTGTGTCAGCCCCTCCTTTTCTGAGTAAGAAATGTGTGTGCGCAAGATATGGGTCTGTGTGTGTCTCTGAGCGCCACCCCTCCCTCTTCTCTTTCTGGGGGTGAAGCGTTTATGTTCTCTGACCTGCTGTGTGTCTATAGAGTAACTTTATGAGAGTTGAGGATTGATAAGGAATGATATTTGCTTTATATAGTTAAAACTTAAGGAGCCTTTGTAGGGGACTTTGCTGAAAAATTAAAATAAATAAATAAATAGATTTATGAGTCTCTTATATGGAGGACAATTAAACTTAGAATCACTAGTTAAAGTGAGTAATGTTTATAAAATTTGAATATTATTAATGCGAGGAGGAAAAGTCATATGGATAAGGAGTCCTATGTTTTGTTTTACCTTTATATGGTTATAAACAACAATGAGTCTTCTTTGGGAGACAAAAGAGGACTTTTGATTATATCGTGGACATCTAAGAGTTAAGTAAAATCTATGAACCTCTTTTCAGAGACATCGATAAAATATATATATAAATGAGATGAGCTCCCAAGAAAGGACAGAATAGTTGAGGAAGTAAATAACCACTGTGCTGACAGATAAGTGTATAAATGTGTGCATTGTTAAAAGAATGGATTGGGATTAACTCTTTGTTGTGTCATATTCACTTTTGTTTGAATGAGCAGGAGAGAGCCAGATGACTGTGGGCGGAGAACCAGTGCATTACCTAACCTGAGCTCCATTGAAGACATCTGTGGGTGACTAAGAGGCTACTGTTTTATCCACAAACTCTTTCACAAACTTAGAAATTAGTATTTAGATGTAAGTGCATTTAATTCTAGCTAGCACTGTTTATAAATCTTCAGTGTGTGTTAATTTATTGATGAATAAAGAAATTTGTAATTAACAATAAGGGTTAATAAGGGAACTGTTAAAAAGACAAAAAAGCAAACTAAGGTGTCAAATGTAATTACTCCGGTTGATGTTGTGCGGAAGAGTTTATGGTGGGAACACAGCCTGCCATAGGAGGTATCAGGAGACTTTTAGCTAATCTCCTAGGGGTTCCAGCTATGGACGAGATTCTACAGAAAGCTGGACTAAATTGATATGTGGGGACTGCTGTGAATGATCCAGAGCTGTTTTCTGCAGTTTGAGGTCGAATGTAGAGAGCATTGAGTGATACATTTCCGACAAATGCACATCCTGATAAAATTCTGATTGAGCCACTCGGACTGAAAGAAAACCCGAGAGCTTATTTTTCAAGAGCCCTTCAAGTGTGGAGAAATGTTACAGGAAATGATCCGGATTTGAATCAAATGGAACAGTCCATTTTGCGAGCCAAAATACAGAAGAGGTTGCCCCTACCAGTGACGAGCAAACTGGCAGAGGTGGTTGGCCTTGGAAGTATGGCAAAAGGTGTGAATACAGATCATATAGCCAACCAGGTGGGGATGACAAGAAGAAGGAGAAGAAGCAGGCTTTGGTCAAATAGAGTCAGTCTCTGCTAAATCAGCTATCATCACAACAATAGCTGAGTCAGGTTCAGCTCTAACTATCTCAGCTATCATTGATACCTCCAGCTGTTGCATGTTCTGATGAAGCACATGAGTTAGCTTATGTTGCAAAAGGGAAAGTTAGAAGTAAAATCACAAAGGGGTATGGGTTTTGGGCACCATACTTACTTGAGTAGATTGATTATGTCATAGGCAGGTGCACAATCTGTTGGAGAAATAATGTTCAGAAGGGTATGATAGTTCCTCCTGGTCACATTCCGACTCCAAGGGGTCCTATGCATGAGTTGTTGTGGATTTTTGTTGGCATCATAAAACCAGTTGAAGGGAAAAGATATTTATTAGTGGTAGTAGCTTTATCAGTATCTAAATTGTGTGTAAAGAAGTCATAGGTAGATAGGGACTTCCAGATCTCCTCAGATAATGAGAAAGAGTTTGTGGATAAGACAGTAAGAATGATTTTGCAAAATTGGGGATTAGACAACATCTTGGAGCAGTTTACCACCCATAAAGTCAAGGGAATTGTGAAAAAATGAATGCTAGTTTGAAAAATCGCATTGCCAAAATCTGTCAGCAGACAGGTTTAAATTGGGTAGCAGCACTCCCATTAACATTAATGATGAAGACGAGGATGAGGTGGAAGAAGGTGAACTGGTGGAAGAATATTCTTTTTGAATATTTAATCATTTTATATTCATTCTTAGTGGATCTGGCATTATCTTATGGAGTTGTGATTCGCATATGATGTGTCTGTTGTTTTTCCCAAGGACTCGCTGTTGTTTTCTTTCCCTTTTAGAAAGAAAGGGGGGAGGTTTAGTGTTTGGAGATCGGGATGCGTTGAAGGGGTGCACACCTTCACGGATGGACGATAAAAATGGACTGAGAGACTCTGAATAAGAAGGTCTACACCCAACATCATCAACACCACTTGCGGAGTCGACCTGTGGAAGAGTTTCAGTCTGATACATTGATGTGTTTATATGTCTTTGCTTGAATACGTTGGGACCTCAGATGTGTTTTCTTTTCTTTTCACGAGTTAGGGAAATGGGTTCTAGGTTTGTTATCGGGTCCGATAGGTCGACTAGCCCGCTAACGAACATTATTTTAATTTGTTTATTTTTGGGGTTCCATATGTATTAGCTTAAGTCAACTTCATACATATTGAATTTTTCTTTTAACGTTGGACTGGAGTTCCATAAAGGAGGTTGCTTGTGGCAGGAGAACCGTGAGAGAATTTTTCCTGTCCAAATTGTTTGATGGATATTTCAGGAAAGTTGGCTGCCTGACAGGTTTTTTCGCTCTCACACTCCAGACAATGTGCAGTTGTTAAGCAAATGTAATGTGTTATATATGTAATCGCACTCATGTTCATCTTTTGTTTTTTGAGGCCCTGTATAGCCACAAAGGGGGGGATATGAGGTGTATAGACGATCAACTACGAACAAAGACCATTGTATTAGTAGATATGGGGGAATACAATTAGACTACACCCTAGGCAGCTCCACAGCATGGATATTTGATTTGTCATTCACTGCGCAGGTCAGAACTCAACATATAGAGGTTACGATGTTATGTCTGAATGTTGACCTTTCGGGTGAAAGGTCAAAAGGGGGAATTGTGGAATTATTAGCCTTAGTATTGTTCATATTACTCTTTTAAGATGTATTATGTCTAGCATTGAAAGCTTAATGGTTATATTGTACAATTCTAAGAGCTAAGAGTCAGCACATAAGGCTGTGTGCTGACTAATGGTGGAATACACAAGGACGTCAGATAACAGGAAATACCTCGAAGCTGATAGTAGTAGACACTGGGATTAGCACACCACACATGTGGTTCATCTGGTCAGATAAGCAGAGCCATTGTTTGGAAAACGGGGGGAGTTGGTAAACACAGGGAATACCTTAAGCTGACCTTGCAGACGCACTCACGTCTCGAGCGCATCCTTAAACTTTTATGATGTGGATTGGTGAGATGGCCTAACGCACACATTGGAGGCTGGGGTAAGGAAGGAGCGGTCATGCGACTATAAAAAGGGAGTCAGATGAGAAGGGGTCAGAGCTTACTTGGGAGATACATGATGCATGTTCTCTGTTTGTAACCTCTCCAGAATTCTGTAATAAAACCGTTTGTTTCACTTCAGTCTGATCTACTCGTCTCATTTATTTTGCATCAACGAACACGCAGGACTGGTTTCGTCCACACTTTCTCATTGCACACTTGGGTTTGCACATGTGTGTCATCATTTGCGCCAGGAATATCCTTTCCTTTCTCACTGCTCACCTGGGTTTGCACACCTGTGTCATCATTTTGGCCGGTAAGATCCTTTACTTCCTCCTTCCGTCCATTTTTTACAGCTCCTGATTTGTGAAACACTCCAAGGGCTCTCCTGAAGAATGATTTCTTTGGTTCCTTCTTGATTTTCAGTGTTCGTGTTCGATTACGGTCATGCAGGGTTTTATCGCAGTCTTCCTCATGTTCAGAAGCACCACCTCTGCAGCAGCCCAGGAGGAGAACCATGCGCAGCAGGCTGACCACTGCTTGACCCTTCTTCCTCTGTTCAGTCATTGTTCTTGATCAGTTGATTCAAACAAAGCTTGTGAAGTCCAGCACACAGCTCAAGCGTCAAACTTGAAATCAAAAGTGGTTCTCCCTATTAATATACGGGACTCAGACACACTCTCAGTCTTTAAATCCAGACTCAAAACATTTCTTTTTGAACAAGCTTTTAGATAAATTTATCATAGCGGTTCTCTCTAGCTGTAGCCTGCAGCTATTCTACTATTGTCCAGTGCACACAAACTTAGTCTGTACTGTTGGTCTCCCTTTAACGATTTCTCTTACAGCTCACACACCAAACACAAACCCTGTTCTAATCATTATCTTTCTCTTTTTCCCCTCATGTCCTGAGCTGCTGTCTGGAGGTGTCCATCCAGGGTCCCTGTGCTTTTTCACAGGCGTGCCCCGCTCTTCAGCATAGTATAAAACCATTCTAACCTCTTTTTCTTCCCTCCCACTCTGTTCTCTCTCTCTGTCTCTCTCGCATGCGTCGAGATGTTCGGTTGGCCTGTCTGGAGGTGCCGATTCGTGTTTGCAGCACTCTGGAATCGGCCCTGTCCCGCTCAACAGGGATTAACACAACCCTTCTAACCTATCTTTCTTCCCTCCCACTCCGTTCTCTCTCTCTATCTCTCTCACATGTGTCGAGATGCCCCGTTGGCCTGTCTGGAGGTGCCCCATTCGTGGTTCCAGCGTTCCAGCCATCTTTTTGCACTCTCTTTGTACTGTTGTTCTTGTTTCTGTTCTGTTTCTTCTGTGCGGGTCGACCCACGGGGGTTGGGTTCCTCGGACTGAGCCTTGGTCCCTTCTAAGGTTTCTTCCTCTTAAAGGGAGTTTTTCCTTACCACTGTAGTCACCACAAAATTGGCTTCACTGTGGTGATGCTCATAAGAGGCGTGGACCTGTTTTTTCTGTAAAGCTGCTTTGTGACAACCTTGTTGTAAAAAGCGCTATATAAATAAACTTGAATTGAATTGAATTGAGTTCATCACTTTAATTTAGGGGGCACAAACATTATAAATTCATCATGAAGAATCAGTAATCATTGCTTTCTTTATAGTGAATTGAAAATTGACACTGCAGTTTTGTATTTTTCTCACTCTGACGTTCCTCAACCGCACAACAGGAGCTTGTAAATTAGCTATTGAGTTCAATCAGGTGTACTAGATGTGGGAAAGCACAAAATTGTTCATACAATTAAGTCTTATAACCCCAGGAGAAAGGCACTGCACTTTCCCTATAAATAATTAACTCATTTCTGAGTTCAGTAGTAACACGAGAGCATGGACCTACAGAAAAATAAAGTGATACCAAAGTGATGTAAAGTGATACCAAGATTTGAAGTAGTATGTTTTGGGAAGATGGGATGGGGTCCTGCTGCCTGGAAAGACTTCTGAAGAATCCCCCCACCACCCAGCAGCTTTTCTTCAGCCAGTCAGACATATTAGCCTATATGTTAAATTTATTGACAGAACTGAGATCTGCAGCGTTTTCCTGAGATATTTGAGTTTAACCTGGTTTTAAATAATGCCAGGTTCTATAAGGTGATTTTTGAACACTTACCATTACATTAGTGACAGCTCAGCCTTTACTGGTCCATAGAAATGTTAGTTAAAGTAGTAGAGTATACTGTTCTTATTGGAACTCCTCGTCAGTGGTACCTTAACTGGCAGTTACTTTTTTAGTAGACTTTTTCTGTCAGTCTTGATGACCTCCGGTTCTGTCATGAATGAACAGTGCTAAAGACAAATAAAATGATTAACAAAATGCACAGAATTTCGTTTTGCTCTTGATGCAGTTTTGCATGTCCTGTATGGCGATATTTTAACACATGCTTGATTTATTCTAACTGTATAGATTCCAGAATATCACACCTTTGCCTTGTCTTGACGTCGTTGTTTATCTTATAGAAGGAAATGTTTTCTGAAGCGAATGAAAGTGAAAGTAACTCACATGTCTCTGAACGCGTCTCAGGTAAGGTTTTATGGTTCTATATTTGTATGTAATCTGGTGTAATCTGGTTTTCTTGCTTTAGGGCTTTTTAAAAATGAAAGGCTGGTCCTTACTGAGACAGAGTAAGGGTACAGGGTTTATTGGCCTGGGCGATTCGGTGGTGTAATCGGATATTATCCATGATGGAGCCATGTGCGATGTGTAAAAGGTAACAATGGAAAAGAGCTGAGAGAGAATCAAAAGGATGTATGCACCTCCGACAGCTTGCAAATGTGTTGGGAAGTTGGAGTTAACGTTTAGGAAGTGTGCGGGAGACCCAACAGACTTTTTTCTTTATATATAAAGAAATATGTATGTAGCTGCTGATGGAGCAAAACCTTGTATCTCAAATTTTGTTGTTTTTTCAGTTGTTAAAAAATTCTGAAAATGCCTGTTGTCCTTTATATTGTGTGTAAAGTTCATGATGAATGGACAAAAAGAAACAGCCTAAAATGACTTTAAAAGTAATGTAATTTTTTCTTCTCCTGTAAACAATTATTCTTCTCCTAGAAAACAATTATTTCCATGTACAGGCTTTTCAATACCATTTATACATCTCCATAAAAACTGGTAACATGTGCCACAAAAGGCTGTACATTTCAGAAAAACTCGTATAGAATCTGATTTGACAGGCTGAGGTGGGAAAATAACATTTTAGATGATTGAGCACTTATTTTAATAAAAACATTATCAAAAAGTGCCTTAAGTGTCCTGGTGGTATGTTGAGTTAAGAAAACATCCCTGTAATGATGAAAAACGCCTTGTTTTTATTTGTAAAGTATGTGAACGTGGCTTTGGGAACTGCTTGTAGTATCCCAAGCTGATGAATGCACGTGTTTACAGTAAGGTCTATTAAAACATCGGGTGACTTAGTTCACAAGATGTTGGGCTACTAAATATTTTGTTATTACTCAAAACAGTAGAACAAAGACAGAAATGCAAGAACAATACAAACGCAGTGGTTACTGACGTGGTATAACAAGAGCAATCAACTAAAATCAGTGACATATGCATGTAAAACATGGAAACAAAGAAATCTCTTGTGACAATTAGGGAAGTTGCAGGCGTAAGTGTGACAGCAATATGCAGTTTACAGATTTTCTAACATACTTCAGACTCATTTTCAAAACTGTTTGAAAATATTGTGTCAAGTGACATGGAGTTGCTACACAACACACTCTTCCACTGCAGTGAAAAGGCGTTGGTTTGCAGATGGCATGAATCCTGATGTACATTGTATATTTAATAAACAAGACACAGAGAAGCTTCATCACTGATACACAAACGGACGGACGGACGGACGGACGGACAGACAGACAGATAGATAGATAGATAGAATGGTGAAATTTCATTTGAAGTGTCTTGTCTGTGATGTTGTTTGTGACAGGATGGCAGAGAGTGAAGATAGCAAGTGCCAAGATACTGGCTTGCAGAAGTCACCCACTTCTGAAAACAGGAGTATAAAAATGTCAGTTCCGACCTTCTCGATTCTACTTGGCAAAAAAAAAAGAAGAGAAAACGAAGATTGTAAGACCGATGGCACCAGACCAGCATCCAACTTGGAGCCTCCTAACACACCAAGTAAAACCATTTTACTTTGTTAAACACCAAATTAAAAGCTAAATGTTAATGTAGGGGCCAAACATAACATTACATGAGAAAAGAATTCTTGGACTGATTGCAATATGTTCTGCACTATTACACATTTGTCTGTGCAGACTGTGCACTCTCAGAAACAAAGGTATGACACCGTCACTGGGCCAGTACCCCGCTTATCACTGGAGTAGTGCTCTCAAGGGTACGTCTCAGTACCTTTAGTCAGGGAGCATAATTGTACCATAATCCATAGAAATTAGATAGAATATTTTTATTCTATTAAAATAGAATATATATATATGTACTTTTCATCTCGGAAAATTTATTTAAGGTACACAATTGGACTTTAAAACTGCTGTTGTACCTTTGAGGGAACATTTGTACCTTGATGAGTGAAAATATACTTGCAGAGTTCTAACAGTGTGTGTGTGTGTGTGTGTGTGTGTATACATATATATATATATATATATATATATATATGAGAGAGAGAGAGAGAGAGAGAGAGAGAGAGAGAAATTCTGTGTAGACTGAGAGAGGGAAACCTCAGATTGTCTGCCTTCTGCTTCCTGTTAGCATCTCCAAAAGTAGCAGATGTTACAAACTTCCGTGTTCACATGTACATGTGAAAGCTCTCATAATGTTCCAGCTGCTCAATGAGGTAGTGAGAAACTTTGTGCTCGCTTAATTTTTCCAAAATGCTCACCCAATGTCAGCATTAGCCATTTTGTGAGAAGTATATCTTTATATAGAGATGTGAGAAGGATATCTTTGATTCCACAAAAATGTGTCACAGTTTTCGTGCTGTTAACTATTGAAAAACATTAAGTAAAAAAATCTGAATGCAACAGAATTGCTGTTCAGAGTTTATGAGGAACCTGTATTTCACTAAATTGTCAGGCCAAAAGTGGAAGATTTTATGATGAGTTCCATAATTACTGAAAAACAATTCTATTAGAGTTTTAGTTTGAAGAAGAAGAGGATGAAAACTGTTTTTACTAAACTGTCTTTATGAAACAAAGGAGAAAACAGAAAGACGCAGGTGGTGCTTGAGACCTTTAAAGAGATCAAGGTTTTAAGATGGTCAGTTTAGAATGATGGTGACGCAATGTCTCATGAGGATACTTTCATTCCTGGTCTAAAAGATGCTTTTTAAAGCTGTCCATCTTTGTTTCATGGCATGTTTTTTTAGTCATATGCTCTATCACATAGTCTTTTTATTCGTAGAATTCGCCCAGCTGCCAAAGCAAGCAAAGCTGCTGCTTGATGCCTGTGATTGTTGCACAGAAATGCAATTACATCATATTGTTTGTTGAAGCCAGAGAAACATGGTTTCTCTGAGAAGTTTGCTGAGGGTTTTAGCCTATAGATAGTCTGCACTACACCAAACATTGTGACATATCATTCTTCCTCAGAAAACTTCTTACCACCATGCAGCATCCGAGTGATGAGTGAATTGGCGGTCATCCAGCATTTATGGAGCCACAGTTATATTCTTAACTAACATTGTTTCATGCCTCCTGACTGCCAGAGGGCAACTTAGTCTACATATGACTACTGATAGAACTGAAGCAATCAAGTCTGTAGTTGAGGCCACATGGATCCTATAAAATCTTGTGAAATTGCACAAAGATGACAAGGATGCAGATGTACAAATGTCAGGACCCCTCAAAGAGCAACCCATGATGCTGAGAAGCCCCTGGAGTGGCATTCCACATTATTTGGGGGTGTAGAAGCTGTTTTATAAGCCTCTTCAACTCATTTGACTTGAGCTACCTCATATGGTGAGAGTGGAACACTTGCTTGTTGTGTATGGGGCACCAGCTGTGTTTGTGTAACAGATTGACTCTGTCATTGCCACGTAATGCTTGAGTGCTCAAATAGGGCATAAAAATGAGTGTCGGTCATCAGAAATCCATGTAAGCTGACAAATCAATAGATTTTGGGTGACAAAGAATGGTGACATAACTTTCAACAGAAAGGATGGATTAGACCACAAGCTGACATCGAAACAGCCTGGTTTCCACCACAAAGAGGTAGGGTTAACAGAAAGTTAGTTCCATTCACCAAGCTGCAGATATTATTGCTAGTATGAAAGCTGTCTTAAGTGGGACCTGTTAAGTCCACCTGAAGTAGTGTTTCAAAAGAGGATGTGCACAATGAATGTAATACCCTGTGTAGGTCGCACTGGGGGCTATATATTGTCCTGTATGGCTGGAGGTGTCTTTAGATAGATAGATGGATGGATGGATGGATGGATGGATGGATGGATGGATGGATGGATAGATAGATAGATAGATAGATAGATAGATAGATAGATAGATAGATAGATAGATAGATAGATAGATAGATAGATAGATAGATGCATACATACATACATGCTTTATTGATCCCGAAGGACATTTAGCAGCCAGCAGCAGTCACACAACACAGGACAGTAATAGTAATGAGGATGTAAACAATATAACAGGAAGAATAATTAAATATAAATAGGCATATATACAAATTTACAGACATATATACAAATACAAAAATAGAACAATCATCAATAATGACTGTACAAGGAGGCACATAACAACAATACTGGATAAATATGTGCAGATATTGGTACCAAAATAAAATGTCCAGCTTGGAGTGTCCAGATGTGCAAGATGCATAATCAGGTGTGCAGAAAGTGCAATATGTACAGTAAGGTGTCCATATGTGCAGATGGATAAAAGAAACATAAGATTTAGCATGAGATATAAGACCTATGATTTGTGATTTAACATGAGATTCAGATTCTTGCACCTTTGAGAAAACTACAGACCAGTCTGTGGACCGAGCTGTCCACTTCTGCATGCCTAGTAGATATGGCAACTACCTACAATAACTATGGAAGGTGATCTGCCTTCATCTAGAAGCTGTTGGAGAAATATCACTATAAGAGCTCAGTGCGCTGCATGCAGTGGTCTTGTTTATAGAGTCCTCACATTCTCAATAGGAGTTTACACTGCAGGGTCACAGTCTTCAAAGGGAGTCACTGGGCCCAGAAGCCACACCCATAATTGGAGGCATTGCAGGTGAGGGTGCCTTACCCTCCCCCATTTGAGACAGGGAATCTGCCCTCTTCAGCAAGGGCCTAGGACTAGTGTGTTGAAGTGAGTGGAGTAGTACAAACCAAGGTCCACCTGGCCATTGTGGGGCTACCAAGAGAAGCTGATGGCTGTGTTGGTGAGTAAACACATTCAACAGAAGAGGAATTGGAGGTAATGCAATCGTAGGCAATTTGGCTAATCATACACCAGTGCATCCAGGCCCATTGCTTTCTCCTTGTCTGTGGACAGTGTGTGGTATCCTTGATGGCAAAAAGGTCCACAGATGCTTCAGCATAGTGGCTCAAATCTGACACACCATGCTTGGATTCAGGCTCCTTGACAAGGAGTCAGCTACTGGGTTTAGAACTCCTGGTAGATGATCTGCCTTTAGGGAGGCTAATCTGAGGAATGTCCATTTCAGTATATGATGTGTCAAGTGTAGAACCAATAGATAATGGGTACTACCCTGGTGGTTGATACTGAATACTGCCATTTTGTTGTCGGGACAAATTAGGACATGATGACTCTGTAACCTTGATATGAAATGAGGTAGAGCAGGCTGTAGTGAACACAGTGTCTCAGGTGAATTTGCGCCACCAGCTTCAAAATGTCCTCTGTGTGCCATGGCAACAATGTTGCAGTCATGGATTGAGAATCCAAAACCAAACCTATAAACTAAGTGGTTTGGCTTGAGATTAGTAGCATTTCTACTAATCAATGACCTAATAAGGAGTTGTAATGCACTGATGTCTGCCAAAGTATATTCATGACTAGGGGAGCATACCTGCCAATCATCCTAGTAGGGCAAACTTTTCATACCTGCATCCTTTAAAGGGGACAGAGTTACCTGCATGCAACTGGAAAAAACTCTTGGAGCTTAGAACAGGCCAAAGCTGAGGACCTTCAACTGGAAGAGATGGTCCTGGAAAGCAAACTTAAAAGTAAGCATTATGTAAAGTGTCATAAACCACTTTTTTGGGTTCTTTCACAACATCTACTGTGTGTAACATCTTGAATGGGAGATTTTTGAGATAATGATTTAGCTCCCATAGGTGTAGAACTGGATGAAATCCACTGTTCTTCATGGGCGCGAGAGAAAAAAATTAACCCTACCTCCTTTATGCCACCTTGTGCCAAAAGGGAGTCTATTTTGGCCTGCAAGCCAGCAGCCTGCACTGAACTTCTCACAGTTGTTTGACTGAAGCAGCCGTGGGGACGGGGCTATCTGAACTGGAGTCAGTAGTCTTTTGACAGAGTTGCAAGAACCCATTAAGTTGAGTAGTCGAGGCACATGCTGCAAATTGGGACTCTAAATACAGTCCAACTGATGGCCTATGACCATCAGCAAGAGGTGCGTCCAGGTTTTGATCTAAAGGGGGCCAATGCGTTTAGGCTTGCTGCCGATGAATAGTGCCAGGGTCTTTCAGGGGGTAGCTGTGTACCCTCTGCATGGGTGAGGCCATGCCCTGTAAAGACAGTCATTCCCACTATTGCATTTGTCGCTGGGGAGGGCAGAATTGTGCAGTTTGAGGAACACCCATTTGTTGGTGTGCAACATTCCAGAGCATCTTTAGCAGCTGACCCAAACAGATAACTTGGCACAAAAGTAAGCTTTCATAATGTAGTTCTACATACATATCAGGTACGATGTCATTAGACACCCCTGTTTAAAGTGTTGTATAAACATTATCACAACCTGTGGATGTTAATGTGACTATTTAAATGTTTTCATTTAACTCTTTCTGTCTTGAAGGGAAGATGACTGTTGAACCACCATCTGCTGAAGACAGACCCATCTCATCATCTAAATCCAAATTTAAAAAAAAAATTCCAAAACTAAATTTACCTTTTAAAAAGAACTCGCAACAACAGCGTAAAAACATCCAACCTGAAGGTGTAAAAACTTTACCACTCATCTAATTCATGACAACAATAAGATGTCAATAGTTTAGCCAAGTATCTGTTAATATATAAAGGTTTTATGTTGTTTACACTGATATTTTACACATATATCATGTATAGTTTTGTGTTATTTAACTGCTGTTAAGTGTTAGGTGCACACTGTGAATGTTCAAGTTGTCCTGGTGTCCAAATTAATTGTCTTTATTTTTGTACATTTCAGAGATTCCTTTGACTTTCAAACAGAACCTAAAAGAGCAGCACTTTGCAGTGGCAGGGAAGCAACTGATAAACCGCGAGGAGCGTCTGTTTTCAGTGAAACAAGATGGGGTGGGATCCAGCAAGAGTCTGGTGGAGGAAGAGGAGGATAACAAAGAAAATCTAAGGAAAGACTTTGAAGAGCTTTTGGAGGAGGTATGGTTGACATTGGGGAATTCCCTAGAAGTCCAAACAGAGAATGAGAAAGAGGTGCTAAAACAAGCAGTCCTGGTCATACAACAAGAGGAGGAGCAGGACAGGAGATGGGAAGGGGTGGCAGAAAAAGAGTGCCCTCCATGGAGGCCTCGGTGCTGCAGGCAGACGCACGACTCTCTGCTTCAGAATATGGTTCAGCGGCGAATGGAGGAGGCAAAGTTAGACTCCAATACTGACATTAAATCTTCAGTTCAAAAAGAAATCACAGGCAAAGGTAAACAAATTAAGGAGGACCTGCTACACATTGCAGAACATGTGAGGAGCTGCTACCCAGGAGAGAATGTGTGCCAACTGTATGCCAAATTATACCATCAGGAATTTTGTGCTACACTCAGAGAAATTGCTGACTATGGACTCAGTGATGCCGACTGCTCACATGTGCTGCAGTGGGTGAACATACATTATCCCAGGTAAGACAGGAGAACTCATGTTGTGGCATTTTATACCTCTAACTCATGAACTGTGTATTCAGTTACTGAGCCATGCTCTGCTTTTTTGTAGTATCTTGAGGTGTAAAGAGCTTAAAGGGGTTATTGAATATGAGCAACTTGAAGCACTCCTGCCTGCAAACATGTTTGAACCACTGGAGGAGCAGTGTTTGACCCAAATAGAGGTATATTATCATTTAAAATCTCTTAAACAGTTCTCATACTTAATTACTCAGCTCCTGAGATCTTCTGACTTGTATGTGTTTTGATCTTTGTTTTTTCTTTTTATTTATGTTCCAAGGACACACTCCAGACATGGTGCCTAAATATTTTAAAAAAGGAGAAAGCTGAGCCTGAATTGAGGGATGGATGCTACTTCAGCTGCCTGGCCATTGATGTGATAAAGGTATGATGGAATGTACAGTGAATTGCAGCGCAATAGGAAAAAGCAGTGCTGTGTACAGTGATTGTGTGACTCAAAAAACTTTCTGTCTTTCTCTGGCAGTGTGTCCATGATGCTATAACGTCAGCACAGAAAGTGCTGGGCTCTTGTTCAAAGTCTCAAAGGATCACACACCAGATTAAAGAATTCCTCATTAGGTGAGTTGCTAATTTCTGGGGCCTGGTTTTAAATATTTCTTGTGTTACAGTTTCATACATCATACTTTACATTTTTAAAGTCAGTCAAACTTGCTTTAGACATGTTTCTGATATTTTTTCTTCTTTTCAGTTACCAAGATTACCTTAAGAATGTGACAGAGGATAATCAGGGGAACACTGACACTGTACTGAAGGCCAACCTTCTGTGTATCAGACAACTCAGGTGAGCATCCAGAAATAGATCTTGAAGATTTTTAGCATTTAATCATTTTTTACATGGTCCTTGTGTAAAATTCGATCCTCAGGGAATACATAACAGTGAATCAAGAACTCTTTTCTGAGATTTTCAGTTTTAAATCATATCTGTGAGATGATTCCTGTGTAAGACTTGTTGTTTTATCCTCAGGGAATATATAACAACAAATCAAGAACTCTTTCCTGCACATCTCAAGTCTGACTGTAGGAGTTTGCTGGTCAGCATAAGAGAACTTTGCCATGGCTATTTCACCAAGTCTGTCCATAAAGATTTGAAGGTAAGTCAGACCTAATTAATGCTTTTTTTATATTTAACTGATTTATTAGTTACCCCTGGTGATTTGCATCTAACTGCAGTTTACATTGTTTTACCTCTTTTATTGGTTATTTCCTTTATTTATCAGTACTCATTCTGTAGCGGGCATCGTTTCTTGTTTTTGATGTTAATTCACTTGTTGTGACCTGTAGAAGACAAAATGGTAACCTGTTCATGTGTTTGTTTACTTCCACAGGGAACGTATGCCAAACTAGGTACTAGTGAGTGGCTCAAACACAGTGAACATGTATGTGGTGAGCTGCTTGAAGGAGTGGACACGCACATTCAGAAACTTACTGACTTGGACAAAACATGCCTTCAGGTACAGAGCGTGCAGCTTTATTAACAAATACATGAAAATACTTTTGCATGTATGTGGGATGGACTGATGGAGGCATATTGATTAATTGATTGATTGATTGATTGATTGATTGATTGATTGATTGATTGATTGATTGATTGACAGGATTTGCTCAGTCATCTTCACAAAGAAGTGCTAGCAGAGTATGTAAGGACACTGATGAAGAAGAAGATCAAACTTGGAAAAGCGAATATACAACAGGCAGCTGAAGCATTACGTGACAACAACCAGAGAATACACACCCTTTTTATTGAAGCTGTAAGTATCTCTCTCTTTTTCTCTCTCTCTTTAATTTGCAGTGTCAGGAAAAATGTACAAATCATACAATGCCAGGCCACCTCATTAAGTAAAGCTACATTGTTTCTACACTTGTTCTCCATTGTATATTCAGCTTCACTCTCCATATAGTAGGTGCACTTTGTAGTTCTAAAAACTGTAGATCCCTCTGTTTCTCTGCATACTTTTTAGCCACCCTATACACTCTTTCTTTAATGGTCATGACACCCACAGGAGCACACAGGTATTATTTGGGTGGTGGATCATTCTCACTGCTGCAGTGACACTAACGTGGTGCTGGTGTGTTAGCGTGTGTTGCACTGGTACATGTGGATCAGACTTATTTCAGCCTTAACCTAACACAGCAAAGTAAATTACACAGAATCATTACATGTCACTGGGCCTCAATTTGTAAGATATTTGTAATTAACAGCACATCAGCTTGAACTTAAACTCACTCTGAGAAGTATCCATGGCATTTTTTAATTATTAGGCGACATGAAACTGAATGATATTGAGCAGATGGAATGACTTGACGTGACTATTATAAATAGCTTCTCTGAAAAACACATTTAGAAAAAGCCCTTATTAATGATGCAGTGATTAAGAATTCCTATAGGTGAGTGTGGTACCACATTATGCATTTAAATAGGCAAATATAGCATTAAGTGAGAATAAGCCAGAAAAACATTATAACAGAATGTATATTGGCCTATAAGTACGGAATATTAAAATAAACAAGCTGAAAATATGCTCCAATTACCGTTATCTTGTCATAAACCTCAGTAAAACCATGTTTGGTTTCAGATAAACCTCAGTTAAACTTAATATGCAGCACCATCTAGATGTAGATGTGTGATTGTTAAAAGACACAGGAATTGGATGTATAATATATAGTATACTGTATATGGGTTGATTGATGGATTGATTGATTCATTCCATTTTATTTGATTTCATGAACAGGGGTCAAGAATGGATGATCTGAAAGACATCCTGGAAAGTCTTGCTGATCTGTTGACACTGAAAGAGCTACACACTATTGAATTAGAGCTTGCGAATCTATCCAAAAGCTACCCTGACTTCTGGTACAAATTCCCCAAAATTTTATCACATTTAGGTTAAATATAACCTTTGCACTTTGGAAACAAAAGTTGATCTGATCTTTGGCCTTTACAGCGAAGCTCATGTCTGCGCCTGGCTGCATCACAGGCCGACCCTCTCTACCGCAGAGCTCAGAATGATCAAGGAGACTTTCTCAGAGTTACGGGAGCCAAACACACCAGTAGAAACTGATCATCAGGAGCAGGATCCACTCTACTCAAGCAGAGATTTCTTCTCTAAAGTGTTTGTTAGATGCACTGCACAACAGTCCCTTGGCCACATGCTGAGTTGTATTTAAAGTTTCAATGCTTTTTGTATTTTTTTATTTGTGTATAAGTATTTGTGTATATTTGTGTATAAGTATTTGTGATATTCTGATATTCATTTGGACTGAAACAGTTGTAAAATCTGTACTGTCTGGAATTACTTTCCCATCATCCTAAACTAATAAAAAAACAGAAGAATCATCCCAGTCAGCTTTTATGAATACTCTTAGTCTGCTTTAGTGTGGTGATTAATGCTATGAATTATTATGACATATTATATAAATTGTGGTCCTATGCATTGAATTATGAATTTACCAGGCATTGGCCCATGGACTAATATCTTTCTTATCTGTTTTGGAGTGTGCCAATAGGCTGGTGGGAAAAAAAACCAAACTTCAAACAGGTAACTGGAAATCGGAAATTAGATTACACGGGAGTTTCCTTTATAACTACATCAGGCTCAGTTCCAGCTCTTATGAGCTAGGCAACAACATCCCAAACAGCTTACGTTTAACTGTGGAATGCTTAGTCAGTGGTGAAAAAACCTGCAGTATACAATCACAGGAAAGACACTGCTACTGTTACAAACAAGGGCTGTTTTCTGACTTGCAACACTACTTCCAGCATAGCTTCCCTGAACGATTTACACATCCAGTACAGGAAGAGATGGATTTTGTAGAATAGGTGATTAGTGGTAGATTACAAGGTACTTTCTGCAGAATGAAAAACAGCTGGAGCATATCAATTTGTAGGGAATTCCACATAGCAGGATTATCAGTCACCTAGAAAAGCCAGAGTTTTAGCTTGTCAAACAGCAGGACAGGTAAGGGATATTCCTATTGGACAGGCCTCATTATGGGCTCACTTCATTCAGTTCAGTGAGATAATGTGCTTTGCCCCCTTGATGTGCTACTATATTGAGTATTATGTACTGACAGTTATAAGTTTCATTTTTATAATACATTCAAGGTATGAATTACAGGGGGTCCTGGGGGGTCTGGTACCCCTTAATTAACCTCTTGGATCCCCTGAATATCTAAAACTCAAAATTCTGGGGGTCCATAAAAATAACATACAATGTTATGCTGTCCACTGGTGAAAAATCGACACTCAAATACAGATTCAGGGAAAGGTCACTGTTTAGCTGCTCCATCTACAATCAGTGAACATCTGTCTTTGGTATTCTTAGCTAACTAGAGATGCATCTCTGGTCTGGCTCAGCGTGGCGCTGCAGCAAACTGGCTCACCCAGTTGGTCCTTCATAGCCTAGCAACTATAACTTTGCCCAGGACATCTCTGAAAATCTTTACTATATGCAGCAGCATATTTGTAAATCTGAAAACTTTCTCAATTTTCCAAGAGAAATGGACTGGATGATTGTCCATCTGTACAGATCTGTCTGCCACTATCAAACTGCACAATTCATGTGTAGCCAAGACAGCAGCTCCAATATTTCAGGCAACTGGGTGTGATGTGTCCTTTGTTTTGAAAGGCCTTCTGACTCACGTCCAGTATTTTCTTCATCTGTTGCTTTGACAATCCCCTTTTCCACTTCAGGAGAGCAGGCAGGTGCTCCTCACTGCAAGACATTACAGACAAACCATCTCTGAATTACGGTTCTATGGATTAAAAACATAAACTGAACAAAGCTCAGCGTTGATTATTGACAGTGAGTAAGGGTCAGTAAGTAGAAGTGAGACTGTTTACCTCTCTTTAGGGAAGTCTCTGTACAGGGCTGCACAGATGAGCATGAGAACATTTATATCACTGCACCCCAAAATCTCACTCATCTTCAACAGAAACATTTTCTGCTCATCATCACTGACACTCTGCTTAAATCAAATGGGTAAAAATGACATTCACTTTAAATTACATCATAGTGTGCATTACAGTGACATACAGTATACATTACATTTTAAAGTGTAAATTGCTATAAGAAGTAGTCAGTTGATAATTATACTTTATTGATAGACATTCTTTCCATTTCATTATAGAATTAGATATTCCTCTTTTGGTCTTCATGTGGTTATATTCATGTAGTGAAATAGTTCACTAAATTTCAAGTAAAACTCATGTATGGGGAAATGTTTGTTTGGTAATTAGTTTATTTAAAAAATATTTCTCAAAACAGCTACCAGTGAGAGATTACAACATTCATCACAAGGACTTTTGAGTTTTCGGATTCAGTGCAGGGAAACACTCACATTTTCAGTGTTTACCAGTTGTGTGAAGGTAGAGTTCCGCATCTCTCATCACCCTGTTGTCAATATCACCCCATCTCATTTCAAGCTGTTTGCACTTTCTCTGTATCAGACATTGCAGGTATGCTCTGGTAACACTCTGGTATGCTGCATTTACAATGTGCTAGAAAACAGAGAAGTGGTTGGAGAGTGAGTTGTTTTGAGCTGGAAAAACCCTGACAATTCACTGAATTTGTCGATAAATTATCTTGTTTTGTTCTCTATCCCTGTTACCTTAGTGGTAAAGGTGCAAACACATTTTAATCATGTCCATTAGTTTGTATATGTGTATGTCCTTTTCTTAGAAATACCTCTTTAGATGGTCCTAAAATGGTGGAGAAAACAATGTCTTTGAAAATTCAGATTACATTTATTGTAAATGATTAATCTGAGTGCTAAGGTAGTAAAGACCTGGTCACAAAATCTAATAAGAACCACTTTAGTTATTTGTAATAGGCAGTATGAACCTGCATATGGCTTTTTTGTGGCTTCTATCACAGTAGAGAAACGGTTGTTTGGAGAATTATATTACAATCCTGCACTTTTTGATGATTTGACACATCACAGAGTTGAGACACACCTCTGTCAGGCCTGCAAACCACTGCTGTACAATGGATGAAACATGATCCTCCATGTTCCCCAACATCATGAGATTGGGTGAGTTTGTATCATTGTTTGAATCCAAAATATTGAAACAGTAAGACCTGCAGGAAAGGGAAACCATGACAAAAAAATGTATTACAAACATAAACTCACAGGTTACATGTACTTCATGCACATGAGTATGTGCAGAACTTGTAAACAAAACAAAAGCTTGTCATCAGAAAGATATTTTACGATGACAGGAAGTCAGCTATTATTATCTCATTGGCAAGCTCAGTCTGTTCTGCTGCAGGTAAAATGTTCTTTTTCCAGTTCTTTGTGGAAAATAAATAAATATATCAACAAATCAGTTAAACAAATATTCCCATGACCTAACAGTGCCATCTTCATATGCATCATTGTTTTGTTTTGCAGATCACCTTCCAAACTCACCGGAGGTGCTTACACATGTCAATTATCCTGAAGAGATGAAATGAATATGTTTCATTGGACTTCTGGGCCTCCAGATGTTTCTTCTCATCATTCACATACCTGAAAAGATACGGCTGTTATCATTTTGAAAAACAGAAAACAAGTCCTGTAGCAAGTACAGGATAATGCAGTATGTAATTGTAATTGATTCTGTGTCTGTATATCCGACTTCAATATTAGAAATGACAAATGAACCTCTCTACAAAGGTGTGGAGTTCATCACAGCAAAGTTGTTGAACAGCAGTTACCAGGGTGTCGCTGATTATTTCTGTGCACTTAAGAGCAGCATCTAGACACTAGAGAGAGAGAGAAAATGCTTGAAATATCTGAAATCCTTTGTTAGATAGTTTATTCTGGACATGAGAATCTCTCCTCCTTTCGTACCTGCATAACATCCAGCTGAACCTTAATAAGACCCTCTTCATTTCTACAATCAAGATGAGCCTCACTGTACAGCAGGATGTTCTGGAGCACAGTCGAGATGTGCTTCTGAAGGAGTGTAAGGAACCTCTGCTTTGACTTCTCAAACCAGTCAGTCAGTAACAGAGGGTCAGATACTCTGAGAACATGGTCCTGGATGTTGGGGCTTCCTGTAAAGCCATGACTGGAAAGGAATTAAAGAAATGATATCCCAAAAATAGTTACTTTATAAAAGAAGCACAAATTCTTCTTAACTGTAATGCATGTCACTATAAAAGGGTTTTATTCAGAATTTATTCTATTGGTCCATTCTTCATTAAATGATAACATACTTTTTCAAATGAAGTGAAAAAAATAACAATGAAGAAATTGAGTTACTTGGTTTGGATATGACAATAATTGATAATTTGAACATTCTTAAATATATATTATATCACATAAAATATATATAAAATGTGTTTTTAAAAATTCTAATTTGAGAATTTGTAATATCACACAATATAACACAGCAGTAATTACTTTGGTGCATACCTAAAGTATGTCTGTTTCACCCACACTAGGAGGATTGAGACCTCTTTCACTGATGAACTTCTGTCCACAAATAAGTCCAACACAGCAAAAAGGCAGCAATTATAGCTGTCAATCAGGTAACTCAGCAGTCTTGAGTTCTCCAAAACAAGAACTAAGCCAATCACCTTGCTGCACACCAAACTCAGATGTGTCAGGGACTCCCCTGTCTGTAGCTGAGAGTCTCTGGACCCCTCTGGTGGCAGAGCGGGAAAGTGTTTGTCTACAGACTTTTCTATTATGTTGAGATACTCTCTCAACCAGTTTTGAGAGTAACTGCCCTCTTTTCCCTCGGGTGCGATACCATTCACTTTCGCCCACTGTTTAACCTGCTCAGCAGCTTGCTTCAGCTCCTGGGACATTAAATCTCCTAGAAGAACATTGCTGAGAGTGGACAGGAGCCTCTGACCTTCATCTTCAGAATTCTGAGCTTGCATCTCAGAATCTGTTCCACACTGGTCTGTACTGTTTAGGCGGTGGCAGGTTTGTGTTATAGAATCTCCTGTTGGAGGCAAGTGGATGCATGTCAGTGTCACCTTTGGTTGACATGTTGTCTATTTTTTTTTCATTAAAACAGCATAAAATGAAAATGGTATGTTCTTTAAAAATTAAAAAATGTTTTCATATGGAGCAGATTAATTTAATATTCTTTTCTTTCTAAGAGGTTTTCATAGTATTTTTCTTAAAGCTCTTAAATTAAGAAAAAAATACAGCATAAACTGTAGTTTTAAAATATTGTGGCATTATTCTAAAGGGTCAGTTTGATTAAGCTAACATATCATTCTTCAAGAACCTATTTGATTTTGTCAGACATAGCAATGTCCTCAACTGTCATGGAAAACATCAGTAAACAGGCAGCTGCATGAATACCCTCTATGTGATTAATACCCCAAACCCATCCATCCATCCATCCATTTCCTAAGCCGCTTCTCCGTCAGGGTCGCGGGAATACCCCAAACCAAGATGACAAATTTGCACTTAAGAAACATATGACAGCTGTAAAGAATATCATTCTTTCTCTTACTTCTTAATGAATTACGTTTCTATAAGTCTATAAAAGTATGTGAAAACATTTAGCTACTTTAAAAGTGTGACTGCTGCCAGCTGGGTCAAAATCATATAGTACAAATTGTCCTCTTATGTGACCAAAGTGTCCTCTGCTGTGACTTAACAAGGATGCCAGAAGAAAGGACATGGATGTCACTGGCTGACCAGAAAAGATATGATCACGACACTGACATATGTAACGTTTTTGGTCTCTGAACATGTTATATCAACTACCTTTTTCATTTATTTTCAATAGATGGAAAGCTACATATAAGGCAAAGAGTGGTTTCTATATCTATCATTACAAAGGCTACAGGTCAATCTTTCACTTGCAGTTCTTAGAAGGTATAAATTCCAAATTAATGATGTCTCACCATCCACAGGCTCAGTGAGCTGTGAAGTTGCGTTGCTCACCAAAGGTTTCCTGCTGTCTTCATCACCTGTCCACCTTTTTCTCTACAATTTATGGATCAGTTTTTTCAAAGTCTTTGACTTTTTTTTGTTTTTGCTTCCTTTGTCTTTGTCTTCAACACAAACCTTCTAAAGGTAGCATGAGTCTTTTATACAGCAACATTGGCCCTCCCCACTATACATAATGTGCTGAAGTAGTACTGTACTTTCCCTACAGCTCACTTACATCTTTGCAATGCAAAATTTTCATATCAAACTCAGAATGTCAGTATCATAGTTTGCATGCACACCTTTAAATACACACATATTTATAAAACATACAGTGGAAGTTTTCTAGGTACCAGAACTTGCAGCTGTGATGTGACACACACAAGAATTGTGGTTAAATTGAAAAAACTACAAGGAGTAACTTGGGGAAAACAGGGTATAGCACCATTTTGGATAAACCTGGGTAATTACAGTAACGTTTAACCAAAAATCAGATTTACACAATTTACCCCAAAATTTATCACTCAGCCCAAATACATTTGATCTCCTGACTTTATTTCTTTGGTTTTACAATGATGCTCCAAGGCTAATGTATCTAAAATGTGTATCCTACCATGTTAGCATGCTGCCAATAATTTAGGCCTGCAGTTTTGCACAATGCTGACTGCAGCTACAACGAAACAAAGTACAAAAATGAATATACAAAGAATGGTTCATGTTGTGACAATTTAACTCTTAGGTATTTTAAATAGACATAAGTTAAGAAAACTCTAAATAGAGGTTTTAATGCAAGGCTAGTGAAAGACTCACTTCAAGAATATGGCAGGTCAAAGTTGGAAATGTCAAAACAACAGTTAAGCCCAGTCCAAAAGGCACCCTCTGCAGTCCTTCCCAAAGGCAACACTTTGGTGATCTCAACAATGTACTACAGACCTACAGGGCAAGAGACCCTGAGGGTGCAACTGAGGTAGACTTGTGCGACATGCAGGCTCTTCTTGTGCCATGTGTGGCATATTGGCCATTCTCTTTACTTTAAAAAATGAAATGACTGCTTGTCTACAAAATCTGAATTCAGAGAAGAAGCACAATACAGCTCAGTGACAAGTTAAATTAAGCACAAGTATTAATCAAAAAGCACTTTACTTACTTCTGAATATTTTTCTCCACTTGAATCACTAAAGGGTGCATACAGGGCAGCCCTTTGAATGCCAGAATGAGAAAAGGGACACCCTACAGCCTCGCGGTCCTCACATGCATGCACAAATGTGGATTGCAGGACCTTGAGTGTGCCGTTTGTAAATGGGCTTTAGACTTCTCCTTCAGTAGAATAGCTTACACACAGTCACATTGTAGAGGATGTCTTTTTACATTTTACAATGTCTGCTAACATTGCGGTTGCCACAGTACCATCAACGTAATCATTTCAGTATGCAAAAAATACACAAAAAAATAAGTTAATAACTGGAATGTCAGAAAATGTTATTTTCCAGATCTGATGTAAACTCTTTTATATTTCCCTTTTTACAATGGAAAATATGGGTTAGGGTTAGATAGCATCTTAGCACAAAAATCATTCTTAAAAGTTTGAGTGAGCATCTCCTCAAACACTCTGTCCATAAGTTAAGATGACCTTAATACTAAGATGCTTTGGAGAAACTTGCTGCCGATCCTTTATGTGTACACTATACCTCAGTTATACAGTCTTGAAGAAACCCAAGCTTGTACACACAAAACTGTCTTTGGTCTAAAATGGACTGGTTGACTGTCCTTCTGTACAGATGTATCTGACACTATCAAACTTCAGTGTTCATGCGCAGCAGAGACAGCAGCTCCAATATTTCAGGCGACAGGGTGTGATATGTTCTCCGTTTTGACAGGCCTCCTGACTCACGACCATTATTTCCTTCATCTGTCGCTTTGACAATCCCCTTTTCCACTTCAGTAGAGCAGGTAGGTGCTCCTCACTGCAAGACATTACAGACAAACCATCTTTGACACTGAGTTTGACAGTGAGGAAGAATCAGTCAGTAGACGTGAGACTGAGTTTACCTCTCTTTAGGGAAGTCTCTGTACAGTTCTGCACTGCTGACCTTGAGAGAATTTGTATCATTGTAATTCAAAATCTCACTCATCTTCAGCAGAAAATTTTTCTGCTCATCATCACTGATACTCTGCTTAAAACAGACAGGTAAAATTACATTCACCTTACATCACAGTGTAGATCACAATCACATACAGTATACACCACAGATTAAAATCCAAATTGCTACAAGGACTAACTGATGAATAGGAGAACACAGGACATATTGTCACACTCGTCACACTGGTCATATATTCACAGAACGAATCATTTTCAGCCAAACCTAGATATATAATAAAAGCTCTGGGTGTCCAACACAACATGAGAGGAACACTACGTAGTCATTTCATAGGAGATATTAGGTTTTCAATACATGTGCATTTGTGACAAATAGCCCTATGTTAAACCTATCATGAATGAGTACTCCAAAGACTTTTCTCTTTGGAGAACAAGAACATTTCAAATATATTGCATATCTATCGTGATATGTTTTATCATTTGCATATATTTATCAATTGTCTTGGAAATTCCATTTGGACTTAAAAGAATTTGATTTTTGAATTTTTACAAGGTTGCATAATGAATTTAAACACGTAAAGCTTCTAAGAATATTTATACTTGCAAATGCTGCCATTTAAAACTTGCAGTTTTTACCAGTTGTGTGAAGGTGGAATGGAAAAGCTCAGCATCTCTCATCATCCTCTTGTCAACATCACCCCATCTCCTTTCAAGCTGTTTGCACTTTCTCTGCATCAGACATTGCAGGTATGCTCTGGTAACACCCTGGTATGCTGCATTTACAATGTGCTAGAAACCAGAAGTGATTGGATTGTGAGCTGGATACGTGACAAAAACATGATACTGTGAAATTCACTGAATTTGTCAATTAAATATCTTCAAAATAACATCTCATATGTTTAGAATTCAAATTCTGAATCTTTACCTGTTTTGTTCTCTCTCCCTGTTCCCTTAGTGGTAAAGGTGCAAGCACGTTTTTAATCATGTCCATTAGTTTATATATGTGTACGTCCTTTTCCTTGAAATACTTCTTTAGATGGTCCTAAAATGGTGAAGAAAACAATGTCTTTGAAAATTCAGATTACATTTATTGTAAATGATTAATCTGAGTGCTAAGGTAGTAAAGACCTGGTCACAAAATCTAATAAGAACCGTTATAGTTATTTGTAATAGGCAGTATGAACCTGCATATGGCTTTTTTGTGGCTTCTATCACAGTAGAGAAACAAAAAGCAGTTGTTTGGAGAATTATATTACAATCCTGCACTTTTTGATGATTTGACACATCACAGAGTTGAGACACACCTCTGCCAGGCCTGCAAACCACTGCTGTACAATGGATGAAACATGATCCTCCATGTTCTCCAACATCTTAAGAGTGGGTGAGTTTGTATCATTGTTTGAATCCAAAATATTGAAACAGTAAGACCTGCAGGAAAGGGAAACCGTGACAAAAAACATCTATTGTAAACATAAACTCACAGGTTACATGTTAAAGTCGTTTGAAGTTGTACTCCTGTTATTAACAAGATATTTTAAGATATTTAAATGTCTAAACATAAGACATAAGGTGCAAAAGAATGAAATTCTATCATGGACTGCTTGTCATAAAGATATTTCATGCTTTTAGGCAGTTATCTAGACAGGGAATCAACTCTTCTCATCCACAGTAAAACTCATATTGTATTGTTATAGTTCTAATGTATTTTCCTCACTTCCTTGGAAAAATAAACAGATCAGCCAAACAGATCACCATCCAAACTCACCGGAGGTGCTTACATGTGTCAACTATCCTGAAGAGATGAAATGAATATGTTTCATTGGACTTCTGGGCCTCCAGTTGTTTCTTCTCATCACTCACATACCTGAAAAGATAAAGCTGTTATCATTTTTAAAAAATCTAAGCACAGTCTTGCATCAAATACAGGATGCTGTAGTAGAACTGTATAATATGTTATTGTATGTCGATGATTGTGTGCCTAAATATCTGGCTCAATATATTAAATTATATATTTTAAATATGACATAAAAACATTTACCTCTCTACAAAGGTGTGGAGTTCATTATAACAAAGACTTTTAACAGCGGTCATCAGAGTCTCGCTGATTATTTTTGACCCCTGAAGAGCAGCATCCAGACACTGGAGAGAGAGAGAAAATGATAGAAACTTACATGAAATAAATTTTTAGGCATAAACAACATCTTGTAGACATGCATTCCTTGGAATACATGTGACCAAAAAACTCCTTTAGTACCTGTATAACATCCAGATAAACTTTAATAAGATCTTCTTCATTTCTACAATCAAGATGAGCCTCACTGTAAAGCAAGATGTTCTGCAGCACAGTCGAGATGTGCTTCTGAAGGAGTGTAAGGAACCTCTGCTTTGACTTCTCAAACCAGTCAGTCAGTAACAGAGGGTCAGATACTCTGAGAACATGGTCCTGGATGTTGGGGCTTCCTGTAAAGCCATGACTGAAAAGGAAGTAAAGAAATGAGATGTAGTGCAAAGTGGCTTTAAATGTACACTGTCAACATTGTAACAACATCTCATATCCCAAAAAATAGTTACTTTATAGAAGAATGAATTCCGTAGTAACGTCAATACATGTTAATGTACAGATATTTTATTCAGAATCATTTCTATTGGTCCATTCATCAAGAAATTACAAAGTGAAGGGCAAGTGATGTTTCAAAGGATCTGAAAAAAAAACAGTTAAAAATTTGAGTTTTTGTTTTGATATGGCTTTGATAATTTGCAATATCACAGTTTATTTTACAACAACAATTATTTTGGTGCCTACCTAAAGTATGTCTGCTTCACCCACACTAAGAGGATTGAGACCTCTTTCACTGATGAACTTCTGTCCACAAATAAGTCCAACACAGCAAAGAGGCGGCGATTATAGCTGTCAATCAGGTAACTCAGCAGTCTTGAGTTCTCCAAAACAGGAACTAAGCCAATCACCTCGCTCCACACCAAACTTAGAGCGAGTTTCAGGTACTCCCCTGTCTGTAGCTGAGAGTCTCTGGACCCCTCTGGTTGGAGAGCGGGAAAGTGTTTGTCTACAGACTTTTCTATTATGTTGAGATACTCTCTCAACCAGTTTTGAGAGTAACTGCCCTCTTTTCCCTCAGGTGTGATACCATTCACTTTCGCCCACTGTTTAACCTGCTCAGCAGCTTGCTTCAGCTCCTGGGACCTTAAATCTCCTAGAAGAACATTGCTGAGAATGGACAGGACCCTCTGACCTTCATCTTCAGGACCCTGAGCTTGTATCTCAGGATCTGTTCCACACTGGTCTGTACTGTTTAGGCGGTGGCAGGTTTGTGTTATAGAATCTCCTGTTGGAGGCGAATGTATTTTTGGTTATGGTTGTCATCTGAGACATAACACTGTTTTTTGAAATTTGTTTTTTTTTTTTTTTCATGCACAAATGCTACATCTGGTATGACTATGCAATCAATGCAAAAGAAGTATGTAATTCTTCATTTTCATTGAAATTATTTGTTTCAATTCAAAGCTTCAAGTTAAACAAATAGCTGCCCTTAATTCCATCATTACAAAGACTACAGCATTTTCATTCATTTGCAGCACCTAAAAAATATTAAATTCCAAATAAATGAAGGAATGTCTTACCATCCATAAGTTCATTGAGCTGTGAGATCATGTTGCTCACCAGAGGTTTGCTGCTGTCTCTGTCCCTTGAACAACTTCTTCTCTTCAACGCATCATTGAGCGTTTTCAAAACCTTTGACATTTTTTTCTGTTTCTTGCTCTCTTTGTCTCCACAGCAGACTGTCTAATATCAGTGTCAATGTTACTGTTTAAATTTGATCTGTAAAGATTTTAATGACAAAGTCCACCTGACAAAGTTCAACCACACAGGCAGTTTCCTAGGAGCTCTTTTATATTTGCCAGTGCAGTGCTGGTATTCCCCAAAGAGGAATGAATGGCCCGCCCACTTCATGCAAGCCACAACTGCAGTACTATACTTTCCCAATAACCTAACACTCCCTTTGTTCTTCTTTCCAATACAAAATTCCCCAGGCTTTCCCTGTATAAGGAGAGGCAAGGGTTTTCCCTGAAAACAGAAAGTAGACCTGTTTAAATGAGGAAAAAAATCCTCATTTAGTTCAAGTTCAGTTTAACTTTCCACCTATGTTTGCCAGAAAAGGACCAGTGGTCCTGAAACAGGTGTCCCAGGGGACTTTTTTCTTCATTACAGCAACAGAATGTCATAAATTATATATTTGGAGGAAGTACAAGTCATAGATGAAAAGCATATAAACTAATGACGTAAAAAATCTGAGCTTATTTATTAGATGTGCACTGAGGTCATTGCAATGTATTTAAACTAGGATCACTTGATATTCAGGCCGTATAGGATTCTTGTAGGAATTTACAATTTCAAAATTACTGAACCTGAAGAAGAACTGAATTAACTTTTACAAAACAAAGATCTAAAAGGAAGGCCCGTACGTTTTATTATGGAAAGAAAGGAAAGCAAATATGATTCTGGTCTTTAAAGTATATTTTTCTCAAGGTCTTAATAAGTTACTCAGCTCCCAGTGATTAAAAAGGCCACAAGTAAACCAGCACATGGTTTCACTCGTCGTTGCGCAGTTTATGTGCTCCGTGAAATAGTACACGCAATCATAGTCTTAGAGGACACCAACGTGATTGACATTTGGGGTGACCAGTCAGCGTTGCAGGATTGGCTCCGGCGAAGTGGCTTGTCCAATGGGAGTCGACGGGCTGTATTTCGCCTTCAGGTTCGGTTTCGGCGTTACGACACCAGTCTGTCGGCGTAGAGGAGCAAGAAGGTTCTAGAGAGGTGAGAACTGGAACAGCTAAGCTAGAGAAATAACTCCAAGTGGAAGTTCTAACTTAATTCTTCTTTACTGTATATGTTTGATTGACATCCACAATTTGCTGAAAGTACTTCAGAACAGATTGGGAACGCGCAGTTGGCTGTTAGCTAACGCTAGTTGACGTTAGCTCAGCAAACGTGGTGTGGAATTACCTTGATGTAGAGAATCGGATTAATCTTTACGAAAAGTTACATCAGCTAGTTCGTGTAGCTGGATTACACGTTTTTCTGTTCTTCTTTCCTTTCAGATATCTAATATCGTCGTTGGATCCGCTGCATCGATCAGCACCCCGGAGGTCTGACGGTCTGTGTGTTTGTGCTGTTATATTCTTGACTTGCGACCTAGCAGCTCCAGCCAGCTCGACCACCAACCTTCACTGCGCCGTTGGACGACTAGCGTTGTGTTTATGTCTTTATTTTACGGAAACGGTAAGAATTCGTGTTGGTAACCGTTAGTTAACCTTGCTCAGTGGCTGGGGGAGAGGCTTGGGCTTTGAGTTGTTAACTACCCACGAACGCGAGAGAATTACTTCTCGGAATCCTTAAGTTAGCTAACCCAGCTAGTAGGAGTTCGGGGTGTGATGCTAACGTTAGCTAGCCGTTAGCTGTAAGGGTGTGAATGAAGAGGCTAACTTGGATCAAAATGGCGTCATGCATAACCAACCTTTCGTACACCATGGCGTGCGCACACACACACACACGCACACGCATTGTGCGGTCTGCTTAGCTCGGTTAGCTTTAGCCATGACGCACTCTGCAGCACATCGGAAAAAGCTCGACTCAGGCAACTTCCGGCGGGTTCTCGATTGTTTTTCTGATTCGTGTGGTTTTTTAATAATCCGGTTACTCTTGCTTAGCTTTCTGACAATTTCTGGATTGTTTTTATTGCAATAATAAAGCAATCCAATGTTTTTTCCACTTTTACGTAAGCTAGATATGTTAACTAGTCAGGTGGGCACAGTTGTATCTGTGTGACTGTAGACCGCCCTTTACTTTCGGACCAGGACCGAGCTGGAAGGACCTCTACATCCAGGCTGATTAAATAGATTTAAAAATTGCCATTAAATCTCTGACATTTTACTGTTTTTCACTTTTATGCTCATTGTGTATATTCACCTAGTTTAGAGTAGTTAACTGCAATATCCAGTAGACCGTGCTCTTGTGATCAGAAAGGCTAGGGGACTGCAGAGCCGATGGTCAAACAGACATTTGCATATATCTTTAAAGGGCCCGTTTTCTATATTTAATGTAAGTATGTATACATGTGATGTGTGTATGTATATGCAAATAAAATGAACAAAAGTATTGGGACGCCTACACATTACACCTTTGACTTCTCATTCTAAATCCATAGACATTAATGTAGAGTTGGTCCCCCTTTTGCAGCTATTATCCACTCTTCTGCAAAACTTTCTCCAAGATTTGGGAGTGGCAATTTTTGTCCATTCTCGTTCATCTCAAAGGTGTTCAATATGGGTTAAGCCAGAGTTCTGTGTGGCCAGTCAAGTCCTTACACATCAAACTCACCCAACCATACCTTTATCGACCTTGTTTTGTGTACTGGGACTAAGAAAGAAAAGAGAGTCTTCCCACAAATTTGGAAGCATACAATTATTCCAAATATCTTATGCTGAATCTTTAAGATTTCCCTTCACTGGAACTAAGGGGTCTAAGCCAACCCCTGAAAAACAACCCCCTAGCATTATCTTTCTTCCACCAAACTTTACAGTTGGCATAGTGCAGCCAGAGGGGTAATATTTCCTTTGCATTCGCCAAACCCAGATTCATCCATCAGACTACCAGATAGAGAAGTGTAATTTGTCACTCCACAGAATATGCTTCCCCTGCTCCAGAGTCCAGTGGCGGCATGCTTTACACCACTCCATTCAGTGCTTGGCACTGGGCTTGGTGAGGTAAGGTTTGCCTGCTGCTGCTCGGCTGTGAAAACCCATGCCACGAAACTACTGGTGCACAGTTTTTGTGCTGATGTTAATGCCAGAGGAGGTTTGGAACTCGGCAGTTATTGAGTCTGCAGTGTTGACAACTTTTATGCACTCAGCGACCGGCTCTGTAACTTAATTCCTGTGGCAGTGGAACTGAATGAAATGCCTGAATTCATTGATTAGGAGGTGTTTCTCAATACCTTTGTCCACATGGTGTATGTAAGCGTATATGTATAGGTGTATACGTGTGTGTATGTATATATGTGTGTGTCCTGTTCTGAATGGGGGTGCTGTTTTGCTTCATTAAAAAAAAAAAAAAAAAACATTGGCTGAAGCATTACTTATATAGGCATGAATAGTCTGGGCATAACTGCTGTAAGCTAAAATGGTGGATATATGTAAATGTTTGTGACTGTAAAAAAAACTTCACTTAATATGGACAGTTTTTTCAGCTTAATTGTTCAGATGTTGGCTGAATGGACTGAGGATTTTCTTGTAGCGTCAACACGTTACATCAAAATATTTAATTTCCAAAAAAGTGAGGGGAAATTAGATTTTCTCATGATAATGGCCTCTGTAAAGCTTAGCTGTAATGATTGACATGATTTTCATGCATTGAGTTTTATTTTGATTGTCCAGGCTTCTTTTGTAAGCTAATGTCCTTGTTTTAATATTGTCTTTGTTCTTGCTTAAAAATTATTCTCTTGTTCCTGCTGCCCCAACTTTAAGCTCATTTTAAGTGTTTGGCCAGTTTAGATACCTTGTTCATTGTGCATTTGGCACAGTGAACAAAGTACTTTGACACAGTTCTGCTTGTACAGTGCATAGAACATAGAGGCATACATCAGAACCAGAAATGAATGTATGATTTGACGGATGATATCACACCTCATACTTTGAAAGACCAGCAAAAATCAGGTGTTATGATGTCCTCCTCATGAAGTGATTAATTTTTTTTCCTCTTTTTTTTGTTTGCTTTTTTTTTTTCCAGAGCTGTTGCGCAGCTGTTGGAACGCGAGCGGTGTAAACCTAGACCACGAACAAGGAGCTTGTAGCCACGGTGGCAAAATCTTTTTCATGTCAGAGACCGAGCACGCTTGCAGTCGTTTATGTCATCCATTCTTCTCCAGACAGAAGATACCCAAAAATCCCCATCCAGGATCTTTTTATCTTGCTGATAGTGCTGCAAGCCACTCAAAATGTCTGTCAACGTCAACCGCAATGTGTCGGACCAGTTCTACCGCTACAAGATGCCCCGTCTGATTGCGAAGGTACTAGAGACTGTTAACAGCTTGGTGCTAAGTGAAACCTGCTTCAAGAAATAAATTAAAAGATGGGCCTCCTCATTGTAATAATGTAACGACTGTTGATGTTTTGTTTTTTCCTTGTGATTTATTTCCTTTATTTTTTCCCTTATCTGTCAGGTGGAAGGCAAAGGAAATGGAATCAAGACGGTAATTGTCAACATGGTTGATGTTGCAAAGGCACTGAATCGGCCTCCCACATGTAAGATGTAAACTACATTTTGACTTTTTTTTATGAACTGCATAGTACAAAATAGGTTTGAGAGAACTAGGTTTGGGTTTTTGACAATACATGTGCATCGCTTAATTTTTCTATGATTTTATAAATTGGGAAAGTACTTCACTCTAGTAAATTCAGATAAACAGAAACCATTATTCCCTCTGTTATTAATCATACTGTTTGTCAGTCTAAGTACTGACAATATCCACTGTATGCTTAGAAAAGTAAAAATAAATGTTGTGTTGCCCACATCTAGTACAGTATGATGGATATGTGCCCATGGGATAATATTCACTGCAAAAATTCTATGCAAAAAAGGCTTTTTGTATACAGATCTAATATTGCGTGCTGTCATATCAAGTGGTATGTGCATACTTGAAACTGATGCCTGTATTTCTCAGCATAACGTTTTTGTTCTAGTTTATTTAAGAATAATTACAGCTCCGCTAAAGTTACATGCTTTAGTGAGGTTTAAGACTCCTGTTTTTGACACAGAATGTGAGAGAGGCTTCGTTTTAGGAAGTTGATGTTTGTTGTAGGTGTTTTTGTATGCTCTATCCTGTAATTTGTATCTCCACAGTACCTGCCCATGTCTTAAACTTTATCTCCCTTCTTCTTTAGATCCAACCAAGTTTTTCGGCTGTGAGCTAGGGGCACAGACCCAGTTTGACTCGAAGAATGACCGCTACATAGTGAACGGCTCCCACGAGGCCAACAAACTACAGGACATGCTGGATGGATTCATTCGCAAGTTTGTGCTGTGCCCAGAGTGTGACAATCCCGAGACAGACCTAGTATGTTGGAGTGGTGGCTTACTGAGTAAAAACATGTACAGATGAAAATAATTGTGGTGTGTTTTTGTAGAGTTACATATATTTTCACTAGTATTCTAATAGTGGGATAGACAAGTAACTCAACTTCATGGTATAGTGGGACTTTGTGTTGCTAAGTCTGTTTATAGAAAGTGTGCCAAATACACTTTTAAGTCATAAACATTTGGTTTATTTTCCAGCATGTTAATCCAAAGAAACAGACCATTGGGAACTCTTGTAAAGCCTGTGGCTACCGGGGCATGCTAGACACGCGCCACAAACTTTGCACGTTCATCCTTAAAAATCCACCAGGTAAGTTGCAAACTGTATGAATGTTGTACTAGCTGTTGGCAATGGCAGAGTTTCCATATCTGGACATGCTATTGGTTAATGTTAGGTTTTTTATTTTTAATAATTAATATAAGCATGGAGATTCAAATGACAATTTAGTCATGCCCAGAATGTTTGCCTTCTGAACAACAATAAAAGCTGTTAAAAATAAACAGAATGGATAATGCTATGGCTGAACATGTGTGAAAGGTGTGTTTTAAAGTAATCTTTTTTTTTTTCTTCCTTTTTTGAAATAGAGAGTGACAGTGGGTCTGTGAAGAAAGAGAAGGAAAAGAAGAACCGAAAGAAGGACAAGGAAAATGGCTCAGGCAGTGGTGATGCTGGGAACCATAATGAAATCGATGCGCCGGATGCTGTAGTGAGTGTCTGCGTTTAAGTAGATCCTTTTGTGATGTAGCACCTGATCCAGTTGTGGCCAGTCATATGTGTTTATTGGAACATTTACTCTGTGGATGTGTATTTAAAAATAAATTCCTTTATTCATTTGGTATGGTGTCACCCTTATCACCCTTGGCTATGAGTAGTTCACAACTCAGAATTGACTAGTTAGTAGCTTGTCCAGTTATAAACATGTCGTCATTCGAAATTTCTTCTACTACTGACTGAATACTTTCTGTGCTGTTAGCTAGATGTTTGTGTAGTTCTTAGTGTTTATCATATTCCATTTCATTCTTTTGTCATGTTTTGTTGGTTTAACTAGTTAATGTTTGTCTTTTTAATTTAATGAGAAAAAGGATTTTTTTAAAAAAAAAGTTGTGTGTGTGTGTGTAGCATGGAGATGATGATGATGAGGATTGGGCAGAGGAGACCACTGAGGAGGCCCAGCGCCGGCGGATGGAGGAGATCAGTGACCATGCTAAGAACCTGACTCTCAGTGAGGACTTGGAGAAGACCCTGGAGGAGAGAGTCAACATGTTTTATAACTTTGTGAAAGTATGTTTCTGTCCCCTTGGAATCTTTTGATAGGTTTTTAGTATGTTGCCCAACTGATGTACATAAAAAGTAAGCTGCTGAATTTTGGCAAGCAGTCTGAGCGTATGATTGTCTTTTGGTGATTACTTATTCATTATTATTTTTTAAATACAATATGGTTTTGAGTCAGAGTAGCCTTCCTGTCCCAAAGATGACGGGATAAGTTTGCTTTTTGAGCCCACTGGGGAGAAGAACCTGATCTTATGCGTTTCGTTGTGTTTAGCAAAAGAAAGAGAGCGGAGCGATAGACTCTGCAGATAAGGAGATTCTGGCCGAGGCAGAGCGACTAGATGTGAGGGCCATGGGGCCGCTCATTTTGAGCGAACTGCTATTCAACGAGAACATCAGAGACCAGATCAAAAAGTACAAGCGTCACTTTCTACGTGTAAGTATCTACAGCTTTACCATTAGCACTAAAGATAGTTGAACTTTACCCTTTTTTAGACATTAAATGGTATTTTCATGCTTTTTTTGAAAGTGATGCAGAAGCAGCCATGGTTCTTGTATTCTTTGCAAGACCTCTTACACCAAATGCTACCGATTTTAAATCGAAGTAGTCATCTGAGTCCAGAATACAAAACTATGAAATTTAGCCACTTCTGTTTATAAGCTCGTGCAGTTAGAGACGCTTTCTTGTCCAGGTTGATGTTGGCTTTAATTACTGAACCTTCAGAATCGGTGTGATTTCACATTTGTGAAATACATTTCTTCCTTCTCTCTCATGCAGTTCTGCCATAATGATAAGAAGGCTCAGAAATATCTGCTGGGTGGCTTTGAGTGTGTAGTGAAGCTGCACCAGACTCAACTGCTGCCCAGAGTTCCGATTATACTCAAGGATTTATATGATGCTGACCTCCTGGAGGAGGACGTCATCCTCACCTGGGCTGAGAAGGTATGTATGTACACACATATGACAAACAGAATTATGAGGAGGGTGGTCAATAACTGCTGCTTTACTTTGTTACCTACTGAGAGTTTGCTTTAGCTTTAATGTAATTTGTACTCCCTACATGTGTTTGTTTTGAAGAGGCAATGCAGTTTTTTTTCCTCATTTTCCCTGTGTCCATATTTCATCTAAGGTGTCTAAGAAGTATGTCTCCAAGGAGTTGGCCAAGGAGATCCATGCCAAGGCAGCTCCTTTTGTCAAATGGCTGAAGGAGGCAGAAGAGGAGAGCGAGGGAAGTGAAGAGGAAGAGAAGGAGGAGGATGAAAATGTTGAGGTAAACATTTATTTGCTGCTCTTCCAACACACAAAATGCATTAAGTACTAAGATGGCAGTGTACAGTTCTACCAGTCAGATGTTTTTAATGCAGAATTATTCATATTGTTCTTGTTGTCTTGTTTCATTCCTGCTCATACAGCACCATTTACTTTTTAAAATCCCAGATCCCCTAGGTAATCGTCACTCAGTCAAACATTTATCAAATCCAGACATTACAGAACCTATGATGGAGGAGACCAAAGCAAAAGTCAAGCCTGTGGGGTTTTTTTTGTTTTTTTTTAAAACTGGGGTCTGCTGGTGTAAACCAAGACATCTAGACACCCATATAGCTCTGCAGACACTCCTGGGTTGTTAGTATGGCAGAATTAAGCCTTACTGTCTGGGAAGTACAGCACTTAGGAAATTCTTGATATTTTAATGGTCTGTGCAAAGAACTGGTTATTGATTATTGTACCACTTTTGGGTTACAAATAAGAGGAGAATGTTGATCCAGTAGCCACTTAATGATACAAATATTCTGAGGTAAAGATTTGATTCGGTTTTTGTTACTTTTTATTAATTAACTTTGCCATGCTTTGATTATACAGAGATTGGGTTTGTGGCTAAATCATATACATTTTATTTCCAAACAAAGGTTTACAAAGTAACATGTACATGCAAAAGTGATCTAAGCTATAAACAACAGAAATCTGAACTGCTTATTTTAAAACCTTTTATATGGAAACTGCCTTTTTTTCTCCACTTGCAATTTAAAGATGTGAAAAGTTTATACAGAGTTTCACCCTTGGCAGGTACTTTGCAGTTCAAATTATTATTGAACTTTTGTGGTCCTCTTAATGATTCTCACATGCACTACATGCATAATTAAGAGTGTGTATATGATTGGATTTAATTAAAATGTTTTAACTTGGAATTGAGGGGGGGGGGGTCCTTGTTTTGTCCATTGTCCTTTCTATTACCTTTTTGCCCCTGTATCGGTACATCTGCTGTGTTTATTTTGTGGTATGCTGACAAAACCCAACTCTTCCTTGCCTTTTAGGTTGTCTACTCTTCTTCTGCCCGGGAGCTGAAAGTGGAGACTGTCCAGCCAGAAAAGAAGGAAGAGGATGATGACCTTGATATTGATGCCATTTAAAAAATAAATAAGAAAAAAGAGAGGAAAAATACTATGACCGCTAATTTAGAATTTTCCCAGCTCCTTTCCAGTGATAAAGTTGATCACTATGGCCTCCTGTCGAGCCGTCTCTCTTATACTCCATGTCTTGTCTTTCCACTAGTTTACCCTGTTAACGCATGGTTTTAACACGGCGCTTTTATTGTCTTGCTGCTGAACTACTATGTAATGTTTAAGCTCTCTGTATTGAGAAAATTATATTGAGTTTGACTTCCTTGATTTATGGATTTACTTAAACTGCACATTTTTTTGTGATTGTTTTAATTTCTTTCAGGCATTTTAAATAAACTTTCTTTTCACTAGCGTATGGATTCGCTGTGTTCTCTTGGTGTGGAATTTTATTTCATAGTTATTTCAGGAACTCCTAGCATGGTTGATAATGCTGTTTCTGTATAGCGCAATATCAATATTAAAACTCGGCAAAATAGGTTACTTATGTTAATCAAGTCTTTGTTCTACAATAATGTAATGTGTAGGTTTGCTCCTCCTGTTCTCAGATGTTGGATTAAGTGAGCTATATGAATATAACACAAACTGCTTTTTTTGTTAGCTTCTCTGTCGTTGTAGTTCCTGTAGTTCCTGTTTGTCTATCAATACTGTCATGATTGACATTTTCACTAAGCATTAATAATGCTTTTGAATAATAAATGAAATCCTGATTAACGATAGCGAACATAAGGGAGAAACTCATCTTTTCAAGATTAGTCGTAGCTGCACTACTTAGTCGTAAGTAATGTAGCTGGAAAAAACAATCTGAATGTGATCAGACCTAGTCTACTTAAAGATTATAAGGACGCAACCTGTGTATATAAACATAGTTATGAACTAGTAATAGATTAGTACGCCTAAAATCATATGGAAACGTGTATTTTCTAGTTAAAATGTCTTTTGAAGCAAATGAAGTAGATAACGAAAGCTGTGTTGGCTCTTCCTTTGACCGTTAGGTGTCGATATTTAGCCATGAGAAATGGTTCCATGTGCACTGATACAGAAGTTCACCCAGCCTGGGAATAACAGCGGAAAATGTTAAACGAGCTCAATTTGAGGAATCCAACATTTCAGATTTGGATTTATCGATATTCCTGAGGCGGAAGCCTCAGATGCCATCTGAGCGCAGTAATCTGGATAAAACCAGGAGGCCGAGCCAGCAGGTGTGTGGAAGAGCAGAGAAGGTGTGGAATTACGTTTTAGTTTTATCTGTGGGTTTATTCGACGCTTGAAACAGCCGTGTGTGCAGAGACCGTCCCGCTGTTTGTACTGATGTCATGCTCGGGTCGCTGTAATAGACGAGCCTTATAAGGCTGTAGGGTGATTTCAGTGGGAAAGGGTGTGTCATGGTCCTGTAATGGTATGACGAAGTTTTTCTCCCTGTTTCCCACCCCGAGAACACCTAACTTTTGAACGCACGGCCCGCAGTATCCGAGGCTGCGGCTCCAATGAGCGGCGAGGCCCGTGTGTCCTCACTTCCTCCGTCTCTTCAGGGCCACAGGGTGGCCATTTTGGATCTGGCTTTAACGGAAAGTGGCAGCAGGCTTCTGTGGATGGAGCAGACACCGAGAGCGGTGTTCTCGGAGACCCAGCACCGCTGAAAAACAGCCGGGTTCACACAAGAAGGCCGAGACCGAACGAAAAAAGACCGTTTCGCTGTGCTAACAACAGCTGATCGATTTTACTGACGAAACGTAGAGGGGTCGCCGGGGCCCTGCTGAGTGCGTTTTTCTCTCCGCGCAGCCGGACATCCGAAATGTGAAACAGAGAGCCAGGAGCATCAGGACAAACGGTTTCCGAGCCACCCAGCGGCTTTCTGTTGTTTCAGGACACCGTTTAGCGGGCAAGCCGATGGCTCGACACCGGCGTTGGACCACAAAACCACACTCTTCAGCGGGAGACGTCGCCTAACGTTAGCCTTTATCTCAGTCAGTCTGAAGTTTTTACGAAGTTTGCGTTGACCGTACGCTCGAAGTGCTCGGTAAACCAATGGTGTCTAGTTGGCTAACGTTAGTGTAGTAAACTAAATTACACTTTGCCTCTCCGTCACAAAACCTGCTGCTTAAACCTAAAACCCGGGGTCTCGTCATCAGTGCAATGTCAACAAGAACACCACTTCCCACCGTCAACGAGCGGAAAGCTGAAAACGTAAGTAACGCAGAACATGTCCGTTTATAAATGATTCGTTAAGATACATTCAGTGTATTCACAGTAATGTTGGCGAGAGTTGTTAGATTTTATTGTTATTTTTCCCTGCTTTGTCGCAGTGTAGCCTGCAGGGTTTTTGTGCTGACCATGCACTTTAAGTGGATTAGTTATCCCTACATTGTACCAGTCTGGAGACAGATGGGCCACCAGCCTGAAGTGCCGCATGAGGTCTGGAGCATCAGGGATAGAGACTGAGCCCTTATTCTCCCTAATGAGCGCAGCATATGTTTGAGTTAACAGTCACCCCGAGCTGTGTGTGTTCGTATGTGTAACGTTACTGTTGTCTGTTCTGGTCGTGTACTGTACGTAAATGCTTTCCCTTGCTTGGTCAGGACTAATGCGCATTGGCGTAAGGCTAACCTTGATCAGCCACCTCACTGAGCATTGCTGCAGTTGTCTTACTTTTTGAGTACGACCTGCTACAGACACAGATATTTCAATACTACAAAAATGAGTCCCAAAGGACGTGTGTGTTTGTCATCAATGCGTCACGGACTTGTCCGCAGAGTGTGTTCGTGTTGTGCGGGTTCAGCCGCACACACACACGCTTCTTTTAGAGATGTGACCCTTCCTGGCTCAGACAGGCCACTGTCAGCAAATGCATCAGCTCTTTGTTTATTCCATGCAGTGTGTCGCATTCAGAAACTTTTGAACTGTGATGCACATTTACTGTCACGTGTAAATAACCTTGGGATACAGGCCTACATACACACATACAGATATGTCAGCACCTTTGAAACACAGATATTGAATCTTGCTAGATTATCACTGAAGAACATCTCAAGGATTGTAGTTATATGTCTGCATAGTGGTTCTGCAGAGTTAAGACTGCACATGGGCTTTTACATTCAGCTGGATATCGAAAATATTCAATATTAATTAAAACATATCAGCCCAGCACTCTTAAAATGAGTCTAACCTGTTTGGTTCCACATCTAACACCTTGGCTTGTCTTCGTATACAGATAATAGTGGGAGGTGTCAGTCAGTCTGCGTGTCAATAGGGATGACCCAGCCCTTTTGAAAGAATGCCCCCTCAGTAATGGGTATCGGCACATAAGAGTATCGATGAGTCCCCGCTGAAAACACGCAGCGCTGTTTGGTTCAGTGTCATTCTGTTGTCCAACATGAAAGGGTCTCAGTCTAGTATGAAGCGCCATGTCAGTGCTGTAAGTAGTCACCCTTTTTTACCATGATCTGTGGTAGTGATATTTGCTGAAGGTTAGCATTTTGTCTTGCAGATTGCTGTGTGTCATGCTGTGGCAACTTTACAAGACTCAGAAATCTCTTCTCATTTACACTGCCAGACATACATGTTATTTAAAGATTTAGTTTGCTGTGTTCAGTAAAGCCTTGTATTTGCATGTTAGATCTGACTGTGTGGAGCACTGAAGTTGGCACCAGTGACAGTATGTAGGGTTTAGTTAAAACTATGTGTAGTGCAGTGTCAGCTTTCCCTGGAGACAGTAGAGTGTTGTTAGAGTATCACATGAGGCTCACCAACTTGCTGTTAATGCTGCAGCACACATCACTGAAACAGTTCAGTTTGCTGTTTTTTTGTTGCGGGAAGTAGCGACTAATGAAGTAAACAGGGCTATCAGATGATTAAAGTAATTGGATTTAATTGCATTGGTTCGTGTAGTAAATTACGTTTAATCACATTTGTCTTATTTGTTCAAATTTGACCCTAAAGGAAGACTTTTTTTCCATTTTTTTTGTTTATTTCATTTTTTCATTAAAAATAAACTTCCTCATGTGTTTATTACTCTGTATTTTGTGGGAGCACAGAGTTCACATGAATCTGAGCATGAAAATCAAATGATTTACATAAAGTCATCCTGCTACCTTACATATTGTTAATTCATGTGTATTTCTCCCACATGCTCCATACAGTGTAGTGTCACAAAGCCGTCCTCTAGTGGTAAAGTTACTGGAATTACTGATATTGCTGGCACCAGCAGTGTGCTTTGCTTACTTTAGACTCATCGTAATTTGGTGCTAAGTAAGTTTAAGGCATTGCAGTAAGTGGAAGTAGCTGGATTTATCAGGAGAGCCATCATCATTTAGCAGACCCTCTTATCCAGAATGACTTACAAAGGTACTTTGTTGCCTACACAGGCAATGTATCTTTGCTAATACAATAAGTTAGAGAGAAAGCCATTCCTGAGCTCAGATATTGCTAGAAACAGAAACCTACGTCAATACTTAGAGAAAAGAAACAGAATTAGACATGGTGTAATACATTTCAATAACATGACAATTCAGTGCTGATATGAGTGAGAAAACTACAATTGTGGAGTCGTAGCAACAGCATTTGAGCAGCTGGGCTTCAGACTGGAATTGCAAATAATTTGGAGGGTCAAACTAGGAAAATGTGTTAATGGTATTAAGGATGCATTTTTTTATTGATGCGCTATTTATTAACACGCTATCCATGACACCACTAAATATAACCAAATTTAGTGATTTTATATGTTATTTCATGTGTTATATTGTGCTGTGTATGTGAGAATTTAAAATTCACTTTCTTGTGCAGGTTTGTCAGTACTCTGAGTTTGTTCCATTACCTATTCATATCAGGGCTGGGAAAACTCATTGCATCGATAAATAATGTACTCTATCCTGTCAGTCGTCCTTCTCCTCCTCCTCCTCAATGGCCTTGTTTCTGCAATTGTTTTATGGCCAGGCGTGTTTTTGTCAGGCAGCTTGACTTTAGAAAGCAAATAGATACAGAAAGTGTGGATCAGAGGCAAGGCTAAAAGATATATCGGCATCTGGGCTTTTATGAAGTGTATGCAGATCAGTGCTGCCCAGTGTAATGTTTGTCTTCTCTTAATGTGTTTTCTGTAGGTTTTGCATTAAAAAAAGAAAAGAAACCAGCTGGTTATTTTCACATTTCTGCAATCCCACTGTGTCCATCTTATACATCATTATAATGATTATGAATTATCCATTTGATTTTTACCACAGTGTATCGGGAAGTCGGGAACACAGATCCCTGTGGTGACCAGTATCTACTGTGTTTCCTGAGTATTGTTTGTTTGTGGATGGTT